>NW_005841945.1:2486349-2510046 GCF_000455745.1 Alligator sinensis | reverse complement strand
CCTGTCCAGACAGGGGGTCAGACTCAATGATCTATCGAGGTCTCTTCCAACCCTAGAATCTGTGAATCTATCCTGAGCCCTGCTGGAACCAATCAGGTATCATCATGTCCCCATGGCCTTATGCCTTAGAGATGGTATTTGTAGCCTGCAGCCACCCCCATACTCACATCTATGCCTTGCAAGTGTCACTTCGTCATTAATCATGTGGGACTCCCTAGCCCCATCTGCACTCTGCCTCCTGGGCACTAATCTCTTTTCCAAGCCTCAGCCCTTCCAGCATTGGCCCCTTTCCTCTAGCTGAGACCCTTAGCCCTGGCCCACTGTCAGGCTTCAAATCCCCAGGCCCAGGGCCTCTGTACCTATGCCCTGTTCAGGGCTTAAAAGACAGAGCATCTTCTGGCACCTTGCTGTGTGGCCTCCAAATCTCCACAACCCTCCCCCCCACCCCCCCTGTTACATGCTCCCATTTAGATCAGTGGGGCTTGTCAATAATTTCAGTGCTATCAGGACTGGTTCAGTAGTTTTTAAGGTCAGATGACATGGGCTTTACGTCTTGAAAATTCTTTGTCAAGGGCTTAATTATGTTATTTGTTTTTGTGATTTATGCAAGTGCCAGATTACAACATCTTTCTATTGTTTAAATTGAGAATGCAGTTTGTAGTCATGAAAATAAGGAATTAATATCAGTCAAGCATTTGTGTGGCAAGGAGGTACAAAACACCTGGTATTTCAGGCCTGGCCCTTCTCTGGCACCCGTTATGCCATATTTAAAGGAGATTTTATGATGCAAAATAGAGGGGGCTGGGATGAAGCCACTAAAGTATTGGTTTTTTTGTTTAAATTACCTCAAACATTAAAAAGTTTAATTTTAATGGACCAAACCAAAACCTGTATCCAAAAGGTGTCCATTTTACATCCAGATCCAGGTCTGATCTTTGAGGCAATTTGAGCAAATTTTGGTACGCAACACATTAAAATGGATGAGATACCTTCAGAAGTTAGCAGTCATGCTTGCAGGTAGCATATTTTAAAGATACGAGAGATTTCTTAGGAGCTTTCTTTTCTCAAATGGTGACAAATATCTGGTTAATCAGAAAGAATCATATTGCTTAAAGGTCTACGTAAAATGAGAAACTTGTCTATTCAATTCATTTCCAGCATGTAATTAAATATGATGTCGGAGATAAAACAAACAAAAAAACCCAAAAAAACAAAACAAAAAACATCTTCTAGGCAGAGTCTTGAGACTCAAGCTTTGTTATTGCAACTTCTGATGTTTCACCCAGAAACCTGGCCAGTAGGTGATGACTACTGCTATAGTAACAATTCCAACCAGGAATTTAGATCAAGTTTCATTCTTCTTGGTTATAGCTTGTATTGGAGAAATAAATATACAACACAAGTACAAGTAACCCATGTTTATGAGTCCTTTTTCTGAGAGAGATACATGGTCATGAAAGACAAGTCAGATGCACAATGCTACTGAGTCTTCAAGAAATAAATGTGGCATGGAAATATCAAAACTTTTATTTAAAACAGCTACTTGGAAAATAGTACTCGCAGTCTGTTGTGTGTAAATGTGCCTGTCACTTAGACAGCAGCACACCAAGTCAAGAAGATACAATAAGGAAGAGCAGAGGAGGGATATTTGACATGTATAGAATTTCTACTGCACAATGTTTGAGGTTAATGCAGATAAGGTGATATAGTTAGATTAAAAAAAGTCTAATATTCCTGAGGTTACACTTTATTTTCTTCCTTTTGACTTAAGGAAAGCAAGACTCATGTGAAAAAAATTGCACTAATGTAAATATTGATGTGATAATCTGGCAGAATAAGAAAAAAGTAGGAGTTAAGTGGTCAGTTGTACACTTCCCTCAATGAAACATGGCCTCTTTAGAGGTCTGTAGGTAATAAAGTTTTGTGGCTACATTGTCGAAATTCTCTGATCCAAGGCCTAAGGACCACATTGAAATACTTCTTGTTTGCATCTAAAACTGTTGAAGCCAGGATTACCTCAATGAATGGCACTAGGGTGATGAGACCCCAAGAGGCACTCCCACCAGACTGTGGGGGCAGAGTGCAAACACTATCAAACTCCTAAAGGCCTGGGACATACTTGCAGGGTTGACAACAGCATGGACCAGGAGCTTCATGCATCATGTCTTCTCCATGTTACCAGATATGGATTGGTTGGCACACAAGCAGACATCATAAGAACATACCCCACACCAGCAAGGGAGAGAGGAGAGACCCAGTTGTACAAAGGGGAGAAGGACCTAGGCACCCTGTCCAGAGTCCAGGTACAGATGGCTCAGCCAGCCAGACCCATAGATTGCCAAGACAAGAAGGAGAGACATTCTTTAACCTGTTGAGACTACTAACCGAGCCCAAGCCTGACTAACTGAGCAGTTCGTTGATGGTGCCATCATTCCACCATATGGCCAGAAGCCCGACTATATTATAAGACCTGGTTGGCATAAGGATGAGGTGTAAGGGAAGATGGAGAAGCAATGACCTGAGACACTCAGAAAGGCAAACATAATCAAAGATCCTCCCTTCTTACAAAAAACCAAGACATGTGGGCGAGACAGAGGATGTGCCCTACTAGAATGAGTGAACAAAACCCAAACTGTCCAGCCCTAAGAACTGGTGCTCAATGGATGGGAGTGCCAGATCCCAGTAGCAGAGCTCAGTTGGGCAGTTATCCATAAAAACCCATGTAGTTGTCTGAGTTACGAAGAGTGATGCTGATCCATCTCACTGCAGAAAATAAGCCTCTTAAAAAAGTGCCTGCATTTGGGCTTAAAAAATTCCCCAAGGCATAATCACCCAAGACTTGTGCTCACATACATAGTGATCTCAATCAAGTACTTAGATTGTAGTTAAATGTTACAATTAATACCTGCCAGCTTAAGGAATGTTAGGTTGGTGTTAAAGCTAGCAGTTGCCCATTTGGGGTTAATAGCCTCTGTAATGTGCATAGCTGCAATTTGTTTTAGAGGATTGAAGAGCAAAGATGTGGTTACAGTTCTGCTTGCCGATCTCTCTCTCGCGCTCTCTCCCCCCTTGCTACCCAACCCCTGGCTGTGCTTCTATGGTCAGTGTGGAGACAAGAGGGGGAAGAGCTTGAGTGATGGCAGCCCACCTTAACCCCACACCCAATCCAGACTGCACACCTAGTTCACCTGCCTCCTTTCAACAGTTTGCCAGCTCAGGTCCCCTCCCCCTTCTTGTTTCCCCTTCCCTACTCATGAGCCACAGTTCTGCTGTCATAGGAGACATAATAGTCTGGGAGGGTAGCTTGTCCATCTGGGAGTGGTGCATCTTGGGATACTAGAGGATTGCAAATTCATCATTAGGTCAGTGGGGCAATGTTAAGCAAACATGAGCTGGGCATCACAGCTCAAAGATCATCCTTGCCTAAAGGGGTATAATTTTAAGATAGGCAGAAGGCACTTAGCACTGTTAATGAGCCATAACTTGCAGGCATTCATGTTTCAAGTGCTCTTAATTGTAATGTCACCCTTTAGACACCACTAATCTCTACTGGGATCTGGACAGGACCTGGGAAGCATTAGAAGTTAGCCCAAGGCTCTGATCTGTGAAGTACCAAAAAAGCACACTTAATCGATGCCAGCAGCATTGAGTTCTATACCCATAGGGCATGTCTATATGTGCATTAAATAACATGTGGTAATGCACATTAAGTCTAGTACCTCCATTACCTGCAGCCAGGAAAAGGTGCACAGGGCAGAGCAGGATGGTGCAGAACCTGGGTCAGAAGGAAAGGAGCAGGCAAGGAACCATTCCTAACCATGATGTAGTTTGGGGGGTGCTGGTTACAGCTGTGCTGGTCTAAGAAGGTGCTTTGTGCAAGTTATATCATATTTACCCAAAGCACCTTGGTCTAACCATGACATAAGATTTCTACATCACAAATGGGGATTTCTCATTACCAGTTCCAGGGAACTGCTCTGCTCCCCAGCCCCAAGTCTTATGCTTGGAAGATTATTACATGAGGATCCTAGTCTATTGGGTTTAGCATAATCCAGATCTAGGCTTAGCAAAAGGGGGAGGTAGGACCAAAGCAGCATACTCACAGACTGCTACCACTTAGGCAGAACACTGAACACAAGCCCCTGGGCAATAACATAAATAACAACAGGTAGCACAGCCTTCCACCCCTAAGAGAATAAAGCTTCACTAACCCAACATCCTAGGAGCCCCTAAACAAACTCTCCTTACCTTGAGGCAGCCAAGGAAAGACTACCCTGTTAGCTCCTAACCTTAGTTTATATGCTCCTCTGGTCCTGTCTGCATCTGGTCATCTGACCTGCTGCAGTTGTTGGCTAATTATCCATTAGTGAGTTGACCTGGCAACCTGCAGCTGCTGCCACCTGCAGTCTAGTACCTCCATTACCTGCAGCCAGGAAAAGGTGCACAGGGCAGAGCAGGATGGTGCAGAACCTGGGTCAGAAGGAAAGGAGCAGGCAAGGAACCATTCCTAACCATGATGTAGTTTGGGGGGTGCTGGTTACAGCTGTGCTGGTCTAAGAAGGTGCTTTGTGCAAGTTATATCATATTTACCCAAAGCACCTTGGTCTAACCATGACATAAGATTTCTACATCACAAATGGGGATTTCTCATTACCAGTTCCAGGGAACTGCTCTGCTCCCCAGCCCCAAGTCTTATGCTTGGAAGATTATTACATGAGGATCCTAGTCTATTGGGTTTAGCATAATCCAGATCTAGGCTTAGCAAAAGGGGGAGGTAGGACCAAAGCAGCATACTCACAGACTGCTACCACTTAGGCAGAACACTGAACACAAGCCCCTGGGCAATAACATAAATAACAACAGGTAGCACAGCCTTCCACCCCTAAGAGAATAAAGCTTCACTAACCCAACATCCTAGGAGCCCCTAAACAAACTCTCCTTACCTTGAGGCAGCCAAGGAAAGACTACCCTGTTAGCTCCTAACCTTAGTTTATATGCTCCTCTGGTCCTGTCTGCATCTGGTCATCTGACCTGCTGCAGTTGTTGGCTAATTATCCATTAGTGAGTTGACCTGGCAACCTGCAGCTGCTGCCACCTGCCTGTCTGCAGACCTCCCTGGCTGGTCTGCTTTTCCTCTTTAAGTAACAGAGAGCCTGGGGTTCTCTGTTACAGGTCTGCTTAATGCACAGTAGCCTATTTTACTTCACATTAACACATTAACATGGTTTTTTACGTGAGGCTTTAATGCACAGTAAAATAGGCTACTGCACATTAAAGTGCATGTATAGACATGCCCTTTGCAACTTGGACTCAAGGCTATGATGAAGCCACATCACAAAGGTAAAAGCATTAACTTTTTTCCTTTTTTCAGGGAGCCTAGAAGGGTGGCATAGAATCAAACTTAGATACTTAAATACCATTTTAGATGGCTAGCATATGGAATAGGATTTGGATTTACATGTCTTCTGATTCAGAACCTGCATACAGTCATACTTGAGTGGGGTAAATATCTGCTAAATATATGGTAATCCTAGGCACATAATGCTCTTTATTTGTATTACCCTCCTGGGTCAAGGTTCCTAATTCTTGGGTGTTTTGGTACCTAAGCAGAAGTGCTCTGAAATATATTTGAATCTGGCCTTCAGTTACCCACAATATTCTGCCTTATATGGCTCACAGTAACTGAGGTCAGGAGACTGAAAATAGATTTTCTCCTACCTCTTTCTTTTTGAATACTAGACATTTTTCTAGGTTTCCTTAGAAACACTTTTTCTAGGTTTTTTATCCTTCCAAACATCACTATTTAATACTTGAAATATCTAGCTAAAATATTAGCTATTTTAGCTAATATTTTAGCTAATATTAGACTATATTCTAATAGTCTCAATTAGAATATAGTTTAGGACTAAAATCACAATCTGTTTGGTTGGTCTGATTTTTTTTTAAACATAAAATGAGTAATTGTGTATGTGTGTATATGTAAATGGTAGGGGGAAAGAGGTGAGACATAATGGGGAGAAAAATATTAAGTTCATTTTTATTTTCTACTTACATTTTTTCAGTGATACTAATGAAACATATAGACTTCAACTGTAAAACAGTGAGAAAAGAATGAAACACAAACTATTAACTATTAAGTACCAAGCAAGCTACCTTTACAACAGGACCATGCGGTCCATATTAGTCCAGAGTAGTCTCATTTAACATATTTTTCCAACATAAAATCTATGGCCCAGATGACTTACTTCCCTAAGTGTTTTTAAATATGTTCAAGAAGCTGAAATTTTACAATGGTAAAAAGTGGAGTTCTAGTCTTTAATACCTAGGAAATAAACAGGGGCTAAATTCTGTATGGTCTTTACTTCCAAGGGATTTTGCTTGAATAAGGTGTATAAGATTAGGGAAATGATGAATATTTTTTTCTTAAGAAACTATTGTTAAAGTGGAAAGTAAAATTCTATTTTTTGCCCTTAAAGACAATGCATGTTCTCTCATATATTCAAATGCTGTTTGGAGTGCCTTTTCATAAACTATCGGAAATCAGCATGGTACAAGGACTGGCATAAGATTCTTATGAGAATAGCAACCATGTTGGGAACAGGTAAACCAAGTACTAGAACTTGTCCAAAGAATTTGACATGAAGAAACCAGTGAGTTACACTTGAAGCCAGCATGCATAGCTGTACCCAGAGCAATCTAAGGGCTTAGGATCCAAGGTTTACAAGTATTCATAGATTCATAGATGTAGGGTTGGAAGGGACCTGAGCAGATTATCAAGTCTGACCCCCTGCCATGGGCAGAAATGAATACTGGGCTCATGACCCCCCACTAAGTTAAGCTCATATGACCCCAGCTAGGTAGTAATCACGCCTTCTTTTAAAGACCCCTAAGGTAGAAGCGAGCAGCACTTCCCTTGGAAGCTGGTTCCAGATCCTGGCCACCCTGACTGTGAAGTAGTGCCTCCTGATGTCTAGCCTGAACCTACTCTCAATCAGCTTGTGGCTGTTATTCCTATAAAGTATGTAGCTTTATTCACACACTCACAGCCTAACTGACTTTAGCAGGGCTATTTGCTGGACCAAAGTTCAGAAAGTATATAGGTGTTTGAAGGATTGCGGTTGGGTCGGGAAACCTCAAATTGGAATAACAGACTTGGGTTACTTGTAAAGTGGATAACAGTCCCTTGGAGACTTAAGTTATTGATTCCTTTGGCTTCTAGCTTCCTGGGAATCATACAGACTATAAGCCAAGGACTGAGATACAGAAAGAATAGTTGTTCCTCAGTTATCTGAAACAAAGCTGTCCAGCTCGCAATGGGGGAAAAAAGCCTGCTCATTGTAAAAAAGTTCATATTGAGGACTACATGAAGGCAAAGGTACTTCTATGGTGGAGGAAGATTAGACCCAGGGAATGGAAAAGACTATTTTAGGAAGGAGGATTAAGCTAGAAAGGGTCCTAAAGAATGTGTCTGTGGAGTAGAGTAAACCCTACAGGCTGATACTTACGGCCATAAAGGCTCCTAGAGGCAACACATAGAGGATAAAGAAGGATCATGGGTGCCTACACAGAAAAATTGGTGAGCAAGGCAGAGGCACAATTGGAATAAGCCAAAGCTATGTGCAAAAGGAACCCTGCAGAAAGAGGATTGCAGGGCATAATTACCTATGCACAGGGCTGTAAATAACCAGTTGGGCTAGGAAGGAGAGGAAACCTGAACAACTTTGTTATGAGGATTGAACACTTAAATTATGACAGAAAATCGGATCTCTCTTATCCTAACAATAAACTCATTACTATATAATCTGTTTTGCTCAGGATAGTAAGTATTCAGTAACTAAGTGTTAATTTGATATTTTCTGAAACACCCTTGTATTATACCATACTCTATTTCTTTAAAAGAAGAGACTAACAGCAAATGACTGCCCATGCTATATGTCTGTGACAAAGTGGGAAACTACACAGCAGCGGGGAACACTGATGAAGTTACTGTCAAATGCACCAATTGTTTTGCAGTGAACACACATGATACTAGGCTAGTGAGCACATAAACAATATGGCCTTGCTACTGTCAGTGTTCACCAAAGAAGAAAATTGTTCTGCTGTTCATTTTTTGTGATCCAAAGGTGTGCTGCCTCATGACATTCACCATATGATTGTGTCACAATATGGTGAAAACTGTATGGCTCCCTGGAAGGTCTGTGAGTGGGTTGAGAAGTTCAAAAATGGTCACAGGCAGGATACCTCAACACAGTCATGATGAAAGACAAGATTGCCAAAGTCAATGCTGCTGTGCATGTGAACAGGGAAGTAAGCATTCCTGATCTAGTGGCAGTAGTAGGCATAAAGTACTGGCAGTATCCACAGCATTTTGCATGAATTACTGGAAAGTATCTATCTATGGAGTATGAAAAGCACTGGTGGTATAGCAAAACCCCCAGGTTTTTCTTTCTTTCTTTCTTTCTTTCTTTTGTAACTTAAAAATACATTCCCTCCCCTTTCCCAGCCATTTCTGACTTTCTCTCTGCCTTGTCTATCCCTTATAAGTAATTATAAGTTGGCATAGGTAAGCTAAGTTCTTGAATGCTATTATTGTAATAAGCCCCTTTTTATGTTGTAAATAGTGTTCTGTTCTGTTTGTATTGATTTTTACTATTTTATATTGTATTCCTATCATTTTTGCATTGATTTTTATTGTTTCATATTAATATTGTATGATTTAGGCCTGTGTCTGTAAAGTAATGTCAAGTTTCCATTTTGTATTTCAACCCTCCATCTTGAGTCCCCTGC
The DNA here is from genome assembly GCF_000455745.1 of Alligator sinensis. Taxonomy (NCBI): domain Eukaryota; kingdom Metazoa; phylum Chordata; order Crocodylia; family Alligatoridae; genus Alligator; species Alligator sinensis. The sequence continues at coordinate 2,501,259 of NW_005841945.1, read as the reverse complement.
CTGGGTTATAACGTGTAGTATAGTATGTTGTAACTGTGACTCATGTCTAACCAGTCTCATATAAAATGGCTCCTGAATGAGTGGGAATGAGGGTGCTTGAGGCATAATGGTATCAGGACTCTACTAAATGATCAGTAATAACTGGACCATCAACTCAATGATCCGACCATTGCCTTGCATTGACCCACCCAGGAACCACAGATCTTACCCAGGAACAGAGACAAAACCCAGCATTTAAAAGATAAAGAACCTACAGGAACCCAACATTTGGAAGACAAAGACCCTACAGAAATCAGCAACCTCACCATAGTATCTCACTAGGCAATGAGGACACCAGGATTTGCACATATGCATCTGAGCAGGACAGGCCTTGTCTGGACATGTCCTTCCCACAGAAGATACAGGTAGCCCACCCCTATAAAAGGGGTGGTAGAATGTGACCTCTTTGGGACTCCCTCTCCATCTTGACCAGCACTATACCACATCATCTATCCACGCACAGGCCCTGCTGGTGACCCCCTCTGGACAAAACCTTGCTAGAGAAGACCCCGACTGGCCATCGAGGATGAACTCACAGCCCTGGATAGGTAGCTATCACCCACCTTCCTTCCTCAAGCAAAGGACCTGGACTCTGTCCCCACACACCTTGACTCCAATCCTCTCGCTCTCTTTTTGTGTGTGTGTGTGTGTGTGTGTGTGTGTGTGTGTGTGTGTGTGTGTGTGGCGGGGGGGGAGGGTGAGACGGGGTGTGTGTGTGGGAACCAATAATTTTGTGGGGCTGTATAGTGTGCTGCCTGATTAATAAAACTGTTATTTTGAAACCCAGAGTCGGGTTTTTGTCTTATTGACCTCCTGGTCCTCCTCCTTGATTTCCCGGCTTTCTCCCACAGTTCTTTCTGCCTCTCCATCTCCAGCCTCGATCTCCCAGCTTTCTGCCTCTGTTTCCCAACTCTCTCCTTATTGCCACCCAGATTTTTCCTCTCACTTTCACCCCAGCACCAGGTGCACCTGAATAACCCCAGGGCTTCAATTAACCTCAGGTAACCTCAAGCCGCAGTGACCCTGAGTAACCCCTGGGCACATTAACCTCAAGTGACCCTGAGTAACCCCCGGGGCACCTTGACCCCGAGTAACCCCAACCCCAATTGACCCAAAATAACCCCAAAGACACCTTAATCTCAAGTAACGCTAAGCACCAAGTTACCCCAAATGCCCCCAAGTGTTCACACAGAGCCACAGAAGTGCATGTTTGTGTATGTGTATGTGAACTCATAGTGGTGTATGTGTAGTTTGTGTGTATGTATAATTTTGTATCACATCCTCCTGCCTAACAGTGCAATATTGAGATCCCAAGTGTTGAACTGGCGTGTGTCAAGTTAAAAATGGGAATGCATAAACAACAACATGTGGAAGCGTGTATCCAGTTTCTGTAATGTATACAGGGCAAAGAGAGGGGTTCCTCTGGGTGAAGATAGATGGACTGGGCTTAGAAATACTGTGGCATGGGCTTTTGCCTCTTGTTTTGGTATTGCACTCATTGACTACTTCATGGAGCACAGGGTCATGATCAACAGCAGCACCTAATTTCATGATGTTCACCAGCTGAAGTCAGCTATTTAGAAAAATTGTCATGGAAAGCTCAAGTGAGGTGTTTTGCTGCACCAAGACAATGTGAAACTGCACAGTGCATGGGTGATTATTGAGACTTTGCATGGACTGGACTTTGAAATCTTACTACATCCACCCTACAGTCCCACTCTTATGCCAGGTGATTATTACCTGTTTGGACAGTTGAAGGATGTTCTTCATGGGCACAGATTCTCCAGTAATGCAGAGGTGAAATTCACAGTGCAAGAATAGGTAGCACAGAAACCAAAAAGCTTCCCTGAGGGTAGTATCTGGGAATTTCTGACTTGCTAGAATATCTGTGTTGCAAAGCAGGGTGACTACATGAAGAAGTGATGTGTGCAAATGATAATTGCACAGAGAATGGTTTTATTTCAAAATTGCCATTAGTTTCTGAAATGCCCTTGTATTTAAGGAAAAAAAGTGAACACTTAACCTGCCACCATTAATGTAAATAAAAACTACAAGATTTGTGTTTAATGTTCAATAAAATGAAAATATTTGGGCAGTAATTTGTTTGATTAAACAACCGTCAGTAGTTTTATCATTTACATTATAATATTCTAGAAAAATAGTAGTGTAGTGAAATTGTATCCACTAGGCCTGTGTGAAGCGGCTAGTATTTGCTTCGGATTTGGCCAATTTGGAGGACAGATTCAAATTTGGTGATTTGAATCACTGTCCCAAATCGATTTGGAGATTTGGCTACTGCCAAATAGGCCAAATCTCTGAATTGGGTCCATCCCCCGCCTGCTCTCAATGGCTGCTCAGTCCACTCTCCCAGCTCCTTAAAAAAAAAAATCATGCACTCACTGGCTGCTGCCAGGTGAGAGGGTGATCCCCAATGCCCCCCACTGCCCCATGCTGAGTGGGGGGCTCTGCCACGAGCCCCCTAACCCCGGCCCACTCTTCCAGCCTCCACGCCCTCCATGGCTGCCCCAGCTCCTGGTCCTTTAAAAAAAAAAAAAGCCCCAACTCACTGTATGCTGCCAGGTGTGGGGGGGTGACCCCCAGTGCCCCCTCACTGTGTGGGGGGCTCCATCTTGAGCACCAAGAAGCCCCAAGGCTGCTTCAGCAACTGGTGAGACTGGGTTTTCTTGTTCTGTTTTTTAAAGGGCCAGGAGCTAGGGCTGGGCAGGGCAGGCATGGGGCGGGGAGGGGGGCTGAGAGAGCAAGAGGGGGCCAGGGGTTTCATGACAGAGTCCCTCATGCAGCATGGGGCAGTAGGTATTGCACCCCTGCCTGGCAGCAGGTGGTGGTAGGGGCTTTTTTATTTTTTTGTAATAAAGCCAGGAGCTGGGGCAGCTATGGGCAGGGCTGGGAGAATGGGCAGGGGATGGGACCGGTTTGATTTGGAGATCTGGCTGATTAGGCAGGGAATGAGTCCCTGCATGGTCCCCTCGCCCGTCCAGCAGCCCCCTCCCCAGCCCCCTACTTACCAGCATGGAGTCCAGGTCCAGCTCCCTGTGCCAGCAAATGGGGACTGCCTGAATCACTAAAGCTCTCAGAATCTTTTCTGAATTGATCTGGAGAGCTTCAAATCAATTCAGAACTTTTAATTGGTCTCCCGATTTGATTTGGATTGGGAGATTCTGCTGCTGAATCTCCTCTGAATTGAATCAGCAACTGAAGCTTTGCATAGTTCTAGTATTCATTTCCTAAATACAGTTCTTTAGATATTCCCTTTAAAATACAGATTCTCCAGTAAATTGTATATATTATACTATAGTAGTACTATAGTATAGTGGTATTGTTGCACAAATTGCTAGTTTCGTGCCCCTGGAGGCCTTTCCCAAATACCTCAAGGAGGGAGTCACACTCAGGCTGAGTCCATTATAAGTTTATTGATTGCGCAATCAGTCGACAAAGGGGTTAAGTAACCCAAAGCAGAGTCGACCCCCAGTCTTTGTCTGAGGGTCTTTTATAGCTTACCTAAACAAAGAGCTGTAGCGTGTCTTACAACTATTGGCAGTTTCACAATTTTACCGTTACGTCTAAGTTCCCACAGGATGTTAGGGCCTTTTAAGTTAGACTCAACTTATTATGGGACAGATGAAGGCGCATGCATGTTGGGGAAGCTGTGGTAAACTTAATGTCCTTTAGTAACCCCTTATCTTCACGTAATTTTAGGTCATTGAACAGGTGCGATTGTGAAACTCTGTGTGTAAAGCTGTCTTTAACCTATATGCAGAAGCTGTTAGCAAGCCATGTTGAATACAGAAGCATATTGCAAAAATAAAGCATCATGTCTAATTTTAAGTCTTATGTCTAAAATCTAATGTATTTGTACTACAGTATGCAGTGCACTTTTTCTGAATTTTAAAAAAGAAGCTAGGTTCTTTATTCCACTTGGGAGTATGTCTCCTATGTGCACACAATCTTGTGAACTGCTTACCAATACTTATTTACTTATAAACTAAGCATATAGACCTTTCTTATTCAGTAGGTAGATTTCTGAAGTGCTGTCATTCTTATATGAATGTACCTCTTTTTAAAAGAAGTGGCCTTTATCACTGTGTCTCTACTCATTTGCTCTTTCATGTGAGGTGATACTGACCCATTATGTTAATCTTTCAGATTAAATTTAAAATAATTTCTTCTATATTGTCTGATTCATAATGATTTTGTAAATGCATCTCAACAAAGATATCACCTTTGGCTACAAGAAGACTACTAAAAAAAAAAAAATCACAAGGTAATGTAGTAATGAGAAAACTCTCCAACTGTAATTTCCACATTTTGTCTTGGGCAGAAAAGTTAATTATAAAACAGAGCAAACATAAAAAAAACCCATACAGAAGAAGGTTCATAGTGCTACTGAAAAGTGTTAGGACTCCTTCACTGTATAAACTCTTTGCAATCAAGAGACTTTGAGATACAAAACCCTTCTTAAGTGAAATGTTGTGAATGTGCATAAAATCTTTACTGAACCATAATTGCTAGGGTCGGAAGGGACCTGAACAGATCATCAAGTCTGACCCCTGCCCTGGGCAGGATCAAGTGCTGGGATCATAATACCCCAGCCAGATATCTATCCAACCTCCTCTTGAAGACCCCGAAGGTAGGGAACAGCACTACCTCCCATGGGAGCCCATTCCACAGCCTGGCAGCCCTAACCATAAAGTAATGCCTCCTGATATCAAGCCTGAACCTGCTCTCAATTTGTGGCCATTATTCCTTGTTATCCCAGGTGATGCCTGGGGGAACAGAGCCTCACCTATATTCCTCTGGTCTCCCCCCCACCCCCCCCGGTGAGTTTATAGATGGCCACCAGACCCCCTCAGTCTTCTCTTGTGGAGGCTGAATAGATTCAGGCCCTTTAGTCTATCTTTGTAGGGCTGGCCTGCTGCCCCCTGACCATGAGAGTGGCCCTCCTCTGGACCCTCTCAAGGTTAGCCACATCCCTCTTGATGTTCAGCACCCAGAACTGGATGCAGTACTCCAACTGCAGCATGACCAGTGCCACATAGAGGGGAAGGATCCGCTCCCTGGACCTGCTAGTGTTGCATCTGTAGATACACAACAAGGTGTGATTAGCTTTACTGACCACTTCCTCGCGTTGGCAGGTCATGTCCATCCTGGAGTCAACAATGACTCCAAGATCCCTTTCAGCCACTGTGTTGTTGAGAAGGGTGTTCCCCAACCTATAGGTATGTTGCAGGTTCTTTCTCCCTAGATGCAGCACCTTGTACTTGTCTGCGTTGAATTCCATTCTATTCCCGTCCGCCCACCTCTGTAACCTGTCTAGATCTAGTTGGATTCTTTCCTTCCCATCCAGTGTACCCACTTCTCCCCACATCTTTGTGTCATCAGTGAATTTAGATATTCTCATCAGCGAATTTGGACAGCGTGCTTTCCATGCCCACCTCCAAGTCACTGATAAAGATGTTGAATAGCACAGGCCCGAGAACTGAGCCCTGGGGAACTCCACTGCCCATATCCCTCCAGGACAAAACCTCTTCCACCACCACTGTCTGGGTGCAACCATCAAATCAATTTGCCACCCATCTGACAGTGTAGCATCAATGCTGCAGTCATGTAGTTTTTTTGTTATGAGAATGGGGTGAGAAACAGTGTCAAAGGCCTTGAAGTCCAGGTAGATGACATCCACCTGAATGCCTGCATCCCCCTCTTTGGGGCTCGCCGTGCCCGCCTCGGGCTTCTCAATAGACCAATATGGCCCTCCCCCTCTTTGGGGCTTGCCATACCCACCTTGGGCTTCTCAACGCTGCCCCACTCTGGGGCTGGGGTCTACGTACCCCGCATACAACCCGGGGTCTGTTCCCTGCCTGCAACCCACTGGTTGTGCTAGTGCCCTCTTCTGGGGCTCGTCATAGCTGCCCCTCTCTGGGGCTGGGGTCTACGTACCCAGCATACAACCCAGGGTCTGTTCCCCGCCCGCAACCCACTGGTTGCGCTCAAGGGCCCCACACCTCTGGGGTCCCTATGAGGCCTCCTCCAACCCCTACAGCCTCACCCAAGCCTCCGGTGTAATATCAAAGCCAAACAAACTCAAGCCTCCTGGCTATAACTCAAACCTAAAGCCTCCTGGCTAAACCATGGTGCCCAAACCTCTCAGAGCTGCCATCCTTCTCTCAGCTAGAGCAGTTCCTACATCACTCGCCTCCTAGCTCCAGGAGCTCCTGCCCCTCTGGCTGCTGGCAGGGAACTGCCAGCCTGGCCTCAGCCCTGGGATTTATAAGGGCCAGGCCCTGCCTCCTACAGGCAGCTGGCTCTCCTTAGTTGCCCCGGCAACCCGCAGCTGGGCTCGTTACCCTGGCAACACTCAGCTGGGCTCGTTATGACCTGCCAGGGCTCTGTTTCTCTCCCTGGCAGTTTCTCCTCTCTAGGAGCAGAGCACCGAGGTGCTCTGCGACACGTGCCTTCCATGTCCGCCTTCAAATCGCTGATAAAGGTGTTGAATAGCACAGGCCCGAGGACTGAGCCCTGGGGAACTCCACTACCCACATCCCTCCAGGTTGAAATTGACCTGTTCACCCCAACTCTCTGAGTGCAACCATCAAGCCAATTTGCCGCCCATCTGACTGTGTAGGCATCAATGCCACAGTCACCTAGTTTTTTTATGAGCATGGGGTAAGAAACAGTGTCAAAGGCCTTCTTGACATCCAGGTAGATGACATCCACCTCAACACCTGCATCCAAGGACTTTGTGACCTGGTCATAAAAGGAAACAAGGTTAATCAGGCAGGATCTGCCTGCAGTGAACCCCCATTGTTGCCCCTGAGCATTACCTCCAATGCTGGGCCCCCGCACATGTTTTTTATGAGCATGGGGTAAGAAACAGTGTCAAAGGCCTTCTTGACATCCAGGTAGATGACATCCACCTCAACACCTGCATCCAAGGACTTTGTGACCTGGTCATAAAAGGAAACAAGGTTAATCAGGCAGGATCTGCCTGCAGTGAACCCCCATTGTTGCCCCTGAGCATTACCTCCAATGCTGGGCCCCCGCACATGTGTTCCTTGATAATTTTCTCAAAGTTCTTCCTAAGGACCAAGGTGAGACTAACTGGCCTATAGTTATCTGGGTCCTCCTTTCTCCCCTTCTTGTAAATGGGGACCACATTGGCCCTTTTTCAGTCCTCTGGGACCTGGCCAGAGCACCATGAGCGCTCATACAGCCATGCCAGGGGCCCTGCTATGACCTCCGCCAATTCCCTCAGTACCCTCGGATGAAGAACATCCGGACCTGCTGATTTATACATGTGCAGCCCCTCCAAAAATTCCCTAACTAGTTCATCCCTGACCCTAGGCATGGCATCGTATCCCCTGAGTTCGTCCATAATCCTAGTGGGGGAGTTGTCCCGGTCCCTGCTCAGAAATATGGAGGCAAAGAACTCATTGAAGAGATCAGCTTTCTCCTTTGCTGCAATCACCAGATGGCCAACCCTTCCTGTAGGGACCCCAGGTTAGCTGGTGTGTTTTTCTTACTCTCTTTGCATTTGAAAAAGGACCTTTTGTTATCCTTACTTTTGGTCAGCAACCTTAGTTCCATCCCTGCCTTGGCCTTCCTAATTGCCTCCCTGCAATCATGAGCAATGGAGTTGTAATCCTCGTTGGTGATTGCTCCTTGCTTCTACTGATGCATGCCACCTTTTTTGCCCTCAGGCCCTCCTGGATGCCTTTACTGAGCCAAGGGGGGGTTTAGCACTCTTGCCCCCTTTGATTTGTGTTGGGACTGACTCCCTCTGAGCTCAGAGGATCATCTCCTTAAGGAACAACCACCCGTCCTGGACTCCCATCTTATTGAAGCTCTGAATCCCCAGTGTCTCTTACTAATCTCCTTCGCTCATTGAAGTCAACCCTCCTGAAGTCAAGAACTTTTGCCTTACTGCTTGCTTTCACCACCCTGTGCAGGATAGTAAATTTCAGCAGACAATGGTCACTAATGCTTGGGTAGTTGAGCACCTGCAGATCCTTCACCAGGTCATCGCCTGTGGCAAGGACCAAGTGCAGTAAGGCATTTCCTCTGGTGGGATTATGTACCTCCTGGGTTAGGTGGAGGTCCTGTATGCAGGCTAAAAACCTACATGAGCATTCAGACCTATCTGACAGATCCTCCCAGCAGATGTCTGGGTAGCTTAGGTCACCCATGACAACCGCATCCCTCGTCTTTACAGACTCCGTGAGCTGACCTGAAAATTCCAGATCCAGCTCATCCCCCTGGTGAGGTGGTCCATAGTAGATGCCCACTATCAAGTCCCTTTCCCCATGAAGTCCTTGCATTCTAACCCAGAGCACCTCAGTTTGCCCCTCTTCTTAACCCATCCTGATCAGCAAGGACATATATTGCTCTTTAACATAGAACGCTACCCCCCCGCCCCCCCACTTTTCTCCCTACTTTCTGTCATCCATACAACCAATAGCCCTCAAAGTCCACTGCCCAGTCATGGGTAGAATCCCACCAGGTTTCTGTAAGCCCAACCAGATCTGGGTTTTTGATAGTGAGCAGGAGGGCGAGTTCCTCCTGCTTATTCCCCATATTCTAGCATTTGTGAAGAGGCAATTGAGACCTTGTATGGGTGTTCATGCTGCCCTGTTGTTCTCTACCTTGCCCAGGGCCTTGTCACTCTACCTGGGTTGTTCCTGCTCATATCACCTGGCTTGACATCGAAGTGTCCTCCTGTACCTCTGCATCCCCATCCTCCAACAAACCTAGTTTAAAGCTTGCCATATGAGATTAGCTAATCTGTTCCCATCTTCCTAAACTTTGTAGTCTCTCATGACACAGTCCGATCTACTCCCAGCTGCATCATTAGTGCCCACATGGATGAGGACCAAAGGATAGTGAACACAGGGATGGATGAGGTCCAGGATCATCGCCGTGATGTCCTGAATCTGAGCTCTGGGCAGGCAGCAAACCTCACATGCCATGGGATCCAGGCGACAGATGAGTCCCTCCCTTTGTCTCAGGAGGGAGTCACCCATGATGAAGACCCAGTGTCTTTTCCTCTGGGTGTTCCGGCATTGATCAGTCTGTGCCGTGTGTGGAGTGTCATCGGCTCTTCTGGAGCCATCCTCACCTGCCACCGCCCCCAATGCTGCCAGGACCTCATACTTGTTCCCCAGTTGTACTGGCAGGGGGGCTGACACGGTGGCAGCATGAATAGCCCTGGCCCTGGTGGTAATCATCTGCCATACTGGTGCGTCAGGTCTCTCCCAGAGTGCCTCTCCACTAGGTACTTGACCCTGCAGAGAATGGAAATACCTGTCTATTTGGTTCTTGGCAGCCCTTATTCCCCTCAGCCTGCTGACCTCTGCCTGGAGTTCCCTCACCTGCCCCTCCAGGGCTTGAAGGTGAGCACATGTGGGAAAGGTGAGGGAACTCCCACTCCCCGCCCCCGCCAGGCTGCAGAGACCCCACCAGGCAGCCCCCAGAGATGGGGGGAGGGTGGCTCTAACCTTCCCATGGGCTCCATCTGGGTGGAGGCCTCAGAGGAGCCCTGGGCAGGCAGGATCACTGGGGTCAGGTCCCTGGCAGCCCGCTGTGTCCTTACTGTTATTGTAGAGTGAAGTGTCTTCCTCTCTTCCCTGCTGAAGCCTCTGATCTAGCTTCTCCTGCTTGCCCACCTTGTGTGAACTCCAGTGCAAACACTGGCATGCCCTTATAGAGGGTGTGTACTCCTGCCCATGAACTGGCCTGCAAACGGCCTGGAAACTGCTCCTGTTGGAAGTTCCTGTTTGCTGGCTCCCAGGTCATCAATCCATTCATAATCATACCTTAAAATTCATTTAGTAAGAAAATACATTCACCAACTTTTGAATAGGTCCATGACTATTCATGAATCTTTTTGTCATGATACGGCCTCCCCAGTGGTGGCCATTATGTCCCCAGGGCACTGTGCTGACTCTGCCCTATGGGAGCCTACTAATCTTTCCTGCCATGTCTTGCTGGTATAAATGATAGATTGGGAGGCTATCCTCTAGTTGCTGCTTGGTCACAGTCCCAACAGACTCTTCTAAACCATAGTTTCTCAACCTATGGTACCCGTATCCTTGTGGGTAAGCAAGACACAGGCAGGGGGTACGCAGGTACTGCAACACTCTCTCTCTCTCACCCTCTTTTCCTCTCTCTCCTGCACCGTCTTTTCCTCTCAAAACTATGGCAAAAAAATTGGTGCAATTTAAAAAAAATTAAATTCCCCTGTAATAATTTGGTATGCCGCATTTTGTGTGGCACTAGGTTCAGCTCTCCTAGCTTTAGCCAACATCACCTCTACCCAAGGAACATACTTAAGTTGTTCGCACCTGGTGTAAAAGGTAGCAACCCTACCCACATCAGATCAGACATCTATCATATCACGTCCTTATATACACAGCCCTTCTTCCAACGTATGGCACACGTTAGTCTGTAAATATAAAATCCCCTGGAAAATTGTGTGCTGGGGTATTTATTAACATTTTCAGAAGTGAGGGGGTACTTGCTACTTAAAAGGTTGAGAAACACTGCTCTAAACCCTGTGGTTTGTTAGACTTCTTATTGGGTCCCACACTCAGGAGGTGCCTTATGATACCCCCAAGCCTTATGGGCTAGATGCGTGAGAAACCGCCCCTTTATCATGCCCAATTCCTTGCAGATGGTATGCAGACAATGTCTTCTTGTGTTGAAGCCTCAGTTTAGTTCAGCCCCTGTCACTGCACTCCCCCTGGTGCTGGGCTTACTGCAGCCCCTGGCGCTGTACACCACACATGCCGGTGCTGGGCTCGCTGAAGCTCCTGTTGCTGTGCCTGCCCTGGCACTGGGGTCTCCACACTGTAGTGTACCCCAGTGAGGCCTCGTCCTCCCCAATAGCCTCAGCTCGGTCCACCAGTTTAAATAACAACAGAGAGCACAAGCCCCTGGGCTACAACACAACAATAACCTAGGGTCCACACTCTATCCCTTTTAAGAAGGCAAGCTCCTCTCTCAGTTTAATGGGCCTCTTCTGACCCACCACTTATGAGATCCCATAGCCCCTTAATCCTACCAGCATCAGAACAGGCAGTTAAGCATCTTCAAGTAGCTTTCTCTATGAGAGCTCTTTCTCCCTTGGCTGCTGCCAGAGAACTACCCCTCTAGTCCCAGCCCTGGGATTTATATATGCCCAGGACCCTGCCTTCTTCCAGTCAGCTGACCAGATGCAGGAGCAGGCTAATTCCCTCATTAGCCTCCTGCCACAGTAACCTGCACCTATGGAGTTTCTGCCTGGCTGCCAGGGCTCTCTCTCTAGGATGTTTCTGCCCTTAAAGGTGAAGGCACCATAGTGCCCCGTGACACTTTTCAAAAGCTATCTGTAACAGGGTCTTTGTCGGGAGCCCTGCTACTTGGAGGAACACCTTGGGGCTGTTAATGACAACAACCAGCCGGATGGAGGAGAATTCCCCACCTAACTCAAGATTGGCCAGTGGATTTTACTCCCGGGGATAAAATCAGAGGGAGGACCCGGAAAGAAGGCCTTCTGACATGTGAAGGACAGCAGGATGGCGTGGATCAGACACTCACCCAAGGACATAACCGTGGCGGTGAGTTGAAAGGGGCCGAGGCTCCTCATCACAATCCAGGGGGATTCCGGTGACAATAAGGAGGACCCTAGCTCAAGAGAGACTAGGCTTAGCTTCAAGCAACAGCCTGAAACGCTCCCAGCCCTGAAGAGGGAATTGGGAAGCAGGGCTTAACAAGCGCAGCCATGAAACCGATCAATTACTGGCAGGGAGCGGCAGCGTGAGAAAAGAAGAGAAAACCAGGGAAAGTACTGGGGAAAGTCTCAGTAACATGAGGGAGGCTGAACACAGGCTATATCGCCCAGCCCCAGCCAAACCTGGAAGGGTAACTGAGAAGAAAGATTGCCCAGGGTTTTACGCTGGCAAGAGGGTAAAGAGACAGTAACCGCACTCGCTAATGAGTTAATTATCATGGCGGAGCACCGGCAGGGACTTAAGTTGAGGTTCCTGAAGGCAGGGATCCTCTCCAGAGTGGGTGAGTGGTTCGGGGAGAGTGTCGAGGGGGCTGCTGCCTGCAACCCGGGCCGCTGTAAAAGAAAAGAGAATAAAAATACATGGAGTGACTTAACATGTCGGGGGAAGTTATTCTGCAAATACCGATTAACATCATACCGATCTCTTACCTCCTCTCATAAGATCAAATTCATGGCAGGAAAGTACCAGAGGAAACAGGCAGTATTGCACGATCCCGATAACACTATTTATTCATTGTAATTCATGAACTGCCAAGAGCATAACTGTAGGCCTATTTGTCTTTGCCAGGGTCATTGGCCATAACCCACAACATCACTTAGGATCCCCTATTGATTGAGGGCTAGTGAGGACAAAGGACACCTGATTACAGGGGACAAAAAATGACTAAAGGATGTGCAGGTGATTAAAGGGTCAAAAAAAGTGCACCCTTGGAGGACACTGAGCAGAGCACCCCAGACAGCATCCACCGCCGCTCAAATGCAGCCAGAGAGCCAACAGCTACTGCCCAGTGGTGCTCCACTCAGAAACAGGACCACAGAAAATCCAGGCATATGGCCCAACATTCCCTGGGGTAACATAGCTGTAGGATGAAATGTGGAACAAAAATTTTGAGTTTTTGTAGAACATTTAGTAAGCTGGTGTATTTTAAAAAAATGTATTCTACAAAAGAAGGCCATAATTCCATGTAATTTAAAGAAACATTAAAAACAGGGATTAATTTGACTTCTCAGTTTGTCTGTCCTATGTCAGTTGTTTTTGGCTGCAAGAAATTAATAAGGTTAGTTCACCCCAGACACATTTCCTATGGAAGCAAAGGAATATAAAGTTCTGTATTTACATAGTATGTCCATTTTAGTCAGGATGCTTTGGACTGCTGTTTTAGGCAAAAGCCACTATTCTTTCTGGTTCTTAATGTACGCACTCATGTAAACATACACCCATGTCCCTTCAGCTGGAAACAATTGCTTTCCTGTCAAAATAGTTCAAAAAAGATTCATTATTTACTATCCAAAGAAGATTGTGGTTTGACCTTGGGCTATCAGTTCTTAGACAGTTCTGACTGCAAAGCTCAGAAAATAAATGTCTCTGCCAAAACCAAGTTCTAAAAAGTAACTGACAGCTGCTTTCTTTCCAGCCCTTATCCACAAAAGAACTAATTAAAAAAACCAAACAAACTTAATCCTTGGACATCAGAGAAATCAAGTTTTAATCTGGAGAGAAACTTGAAGCTCTATTAATAACCAATGGAGTGGAGAGACAGGTCCTATTCTGAATGAACGCTAAAAAGAGCAAGAAATCAATGAACAGCCTTCCTAGTAAATATGGTACAAAATAAACAGCTTCCCACCGTTTTATATAAGATGTTAATACATTTATTTCCCTTCCCCGTATCAGAGTAGTATTTTTCAGTAGTGATTTTTTTTTTGAGATATCTGCATGTAATAGAGTTAAAATTTGGATGATGTTTTCTTTTTTTCCCCTTTTAAATGAACAACTACTAGCATTTAGTAATACATACTGCAGAGGGAGCTGGTGCAGACATCCTGAGGTCCTGGGAATTGCTCTTCCCATTACAACCTTGGGTGAAAAGTGGGCATCACTAGTTGATGTATTCAAGAGTAACCGTGTATGCCAGAGTGTGAGGAAGTGGAGGTACAGAGGGTTTGCTATGCTCAATGCTGCTGTTGGATATGCATTCTGGTTCAGTGAGGTGTTCCAGCTCTTAGCACCTGGATGTTGACATGATGGAAGCATCTCCCTTGCAGCTCTGATTCCAATTTCTAGGCTCTAACAAGGAGCAAACATACGGTAGCAATTTAGGCCCTGGGGAGGCCAAGTCACCCCCTAGCAGCTGCCTCAATCCTCCCTTACTTGCCTCCTCTGGTCTCTCAGGGTCCCACCCTGTTGTCTCGCTTGCTTCTCCATGTCTGCTTACAGATGTAAATCCTCTTCCGCCCTGCCAAAAATGGTGCTTCACTTTAAATTCCACTCTCCTCCCCACCCTCCACCATGCTGAGCCCAGTACATGCTCAGGAGAGGCATCATGTTAATTGGACCCAGTGTGTACAACATCTGTATAGATCAGGGTGCTTCAGTGGGGTTTTTTTGACACTTTTATCTGATTTAACCAGTTTTAGATAAAAGCACTGCTGAAGCATGTGATCTATACAGATGCTGTGGAGCTGGGTTAAACTAACACACTGCTTCTTCCTGCAAAGTGCATTTTTTCACATTTGTCAGTGCTCCTTGATGATATAATTGGACCTGGAGGCTGCCCATATAGGTTAGAGGGTTTCACTTCAAGTTTTATAAACTCATCTTGGCTGCAGCCCCCTGGCCTTAGTCCACTTGACCCTGGCTGGGTCCCTCCATCCAAGGGCATTGACCTAAAACCCTAGGCTTGCCCTGGCAGGCCCTGGGCTCCCAAGCCCCTTTCTCCCTTTCATGGCCCTGGTCTCATGTTCCTGGGTTCTGGCTTAATGCCCTCAGTCTTTGGGAGCTTCAGGCCCTCCTTCTAGTTCCATCCCTTCTGGGGTCTGAGCCTGTACCCACAATCTATTTGTCACAAGCAGGAGTACTCTATTCATAGGGTGACCCTGGGTCCCTGGAAAACTGGGACAGTCCTGGCTTCTGTAATCCAATCCCAGGTGGTTGATCAAAAGTCCTAGAGCAGAGTCTGACTGGGATGCAGAGGGGCATGTTTTCTATTGCCAAGTGCAAATGAACAATTGGATAGCTATAAGCACATCGCTGCTCAAAAAGTGGGCAGTCTGAATCAGCATTAGGAACTACTTAAGAATCTTCATTT
>NW_005841945.1:2483098-2486318 GCF_000455745.1 Alligator sinensis | reverse complement strand
TAGGGAAACAAAGCAATCTAATCCTATCCATTTATTTCATCCTCAGACAAGTTTTAGGTATGATGACACCTAAATTGGGGAGTCTTAGGGTTCAATTAGGATCCAGTCCCTAGTTTTTAGCCTTTTGCCTATGCCTAGTAACCTTCCCAGTGACTTTGCATGGGTTAATTTTACAAGTAAGGTTTACCTCTATGTGAAAAGGTATGCAGAATTATCTTTATCTATGTCTATTTTATGCCTAATAATCTGTGTTTACTATGGATGTGACTTCAGAATTATTTGTTTCTGCAGTTCCTATATTTTTTAAGTAATAAAAAATATATATTTTTCAGTACAAAAAAAGTTCTAAAATGGTTTTAAAATCCAGTCTTAAGTTACCTAAAAAATCTACATGCAAGCACAAGGGCCTTATTATATGTTAGACTTTGGCTTCTAAACGTGGTAATCAGTGTTAGTATTAGCTCAAATTTAGAGTGGTCACACATTCAGGCAAAATAACTTCTCTGACTGTCCTGGACCTGCACAATTGTGACTTGCTCCTGGCAAGCAGAGGCCCAGAAGACTGAAAGGTAAGATTCCACCCCCTCTTCCATTCCATGCTCCCTCCCTGCCCCCTCCCCATCAAGGCTTCCCCTTGCCCTGAGGCTCCCCACCTAACTAACTTTACAGCTGGTCATTATTGAGCTTTATTTTGCACATGTAGCAGGATCTCCCATGTGCCTCAGAGCCCCATTAGCTGAGAGACTGCATGGGGTACCTCCACAGCTGTGAGCTCCTCAGCTGAGGGGGCTTCCAGCCATGGGAGTTTGCTTCTTGTTGGTGCAAGGGCAGCCTGGGATTGGGCTTTCCCTGAACCAGCAAGAAGGTATGATGGGATCTAATGTATAACCCCACAATCACACTTTCTGCCATGAATGTGTGGCATGGTAGGAGGTGTGATTGTATGGATAGTGCATTAGATTCCCTTGTGCCTTTACGTGGATGTGTAGAAGCGCCCTCGATTAATAACAGTTCCCTATTCATTTTGTCCATACTCTTCATGACTGTATATATCTCTGTCATATCCCGCTTCAGCCTTCGCCTTTCCAAACTGAAGAGTCCTACCTTCCCCCAACCTACCCCCAGTCTTTTGTGGTATGGCAGCTGTTCCATGCCCTTGATCATTTTGGTTGTCCTTCTCTGTACCTTTTCTAATTCTGTTACATCCTTTTTGAGATGTGGGGACCAGAATGTATACCAACTAAACTGGTCTATTGTCAGACATTTCCTCTGTAAGGTATACAAGATCTGATGAAAGTAGATTTAATATCCACAATCACCTGTTCATCAGTTATACTTTTTAATAAGGCTATTAAGGAGCTGAGACTAGTTCATTTTCCTTCTTTCTAGACAGCATAAACAAATCTATGACTACTTTGCTTTGGGACACCAATTTTTTTCCTGTGCCACCAGTTTGGGCATTTCTGCCTGACCTTTCCACATTTGGCATATGTGACAACTCTTAATGTCTTCCCCAATGCTTCTGTTCACTTGAGGCCATTATAAAATACTTGTTTCCCTTCTCTTAGAAATGTTAATCCCTAAATAATAATTGAGCATTTTGTAAATCAAGTTCTCCTGTAACACTTCAGGAATTGGTATCCTGGAGTCTTAAAAAAATCTTATGTGGTAGGAAGAACTCTTAAATTATTAACTGGGGCTGAGAATATAATGTCCCAGCAGGGTTTCATCTTCATTAGAAATTCTGGTATTCACAGGTCAGATCTTGTAAAACTGGACAGTATTTATTTACTATATTGACATGCATATAATCTACCTCTGGGCTTTCCTCCACTGCACTTTTATCAAATGCTCTACAGAGTGTCTGTAGCTCACAAACTTCTACCAGGTGAATATTCAATTTGCAAATCATACATCTATATCTAAAATAGAATCTCTGTATATACTGAGGAGAGATGGAAGAGTTTGCTAACACTGGCCTCCCCTAAATAAGTAAACATACAAACTTTTTCATAAACAAGAACAAAGGCCAAAAATTTCATTTCTATTTGATTGTATTGACATTTAGTTTGACCATAAGCCTAGGATACAGAAGGTACTTGTCTTCAAATGTTGATGATAATAAAGTAAGATCACATCAATGTCCTCCTTTGAGCAACTCTGGACAACTGAGTTTTGTGCTTACTATCATAGTAACTCAGGAGTGGGGCTTATTTAATTAAATCCTTCTGTTTTTCACTCTTTATTAAGAATTTCTCCTTGGTTTATTTGAAGACTTTGCACAACACTGCTTTCAGATTGTTAGTTTAGCCCACTACATTAGGTACAGATTTTCATACAAAGTTCCGTCATTCCAAGGATTTTCTGCCTCCCTTCCTTTCATGTTAATCAAACTTAATAGGATGCACTGTTAGCACACATTCTCTTCCATGTTGAGTTATCTTATTTCCCAGGTAAGTTATTTCTGGTCCTGCTTTGAGCAGGCAGTTGGACTACATGACCTCCTGAGGTCCCTTCCAACCCTAGTTTTCTATGGTGCTATGATTCTTTATCTGAAATTTAATTTTGGCATTAGCCATACTTGGATTCTTTCCAAAGAAGCTTAGAACCGCTGATCATCCTCTCCTACACCTTTTTATTTTCCTCAGAGGGTAGTGCCATCTTTAGAGACTTTAGCACTCTCCATCCCATCACAAATTTGTTCTTCATTCTTTTTTAAATGTTTTGGTTGCAAACACAACCCAGATGTCATCCTGTAAAAAGACTGTCCTGCAAAGAAGGTGTTGAATATGCATAATGTGAACTTCGTTGTTTTTTTTAAGGTCACCAGTGAGAAGCCTTCTGATACATAAATGTAGCAAAATATTTTACATGAGCCCTTCCTAAGAGAAATATCTATTTGAGGATTGTGGGAAATGGTCCTTTATATATAAATACTTTTCTGTTCATGCTTTTCTATGATTTCCAGAGTGATGAGCTAGAACATCTCTACTTTATGCTTCTGCCCTACAGGCTGCATAGAAACATTTGGGGATGTTAGGGGGAGGTTTGGTTAAGTTAAAAATAACCACCCAATCTAAGGTAAATTGGAATGGGGGACAAGCAGGGGGGTTGTGGGGTATGTGTGGTCCGTGAGGAGATTGGAACTTACTTTCTCAGCTTCTGGCATTGATGAACACTGATAAACCTGGAACTGGGACCAGCTTCCAGAATGGGGGGT
>NW_005841945.1:2472740-2483067 GCF_000455745.1 Alligator sinensis | reverse complement strand
GGGGGGGGGGGGGGGGGGAGGTTGGTTCTGGCTAGTCCCTGTGGAGGTCGTGGTTACCTGTCTGGGGGTAAAGCAATGGACCAAGGCCTAAAAATAGCTTGGTGCCAGGGAGGGGGCAGGAAAAGTGCAGCCCCAGATCTGGGGCCAGTGGCTGGGCTTTCCCAGCCTTGGGGCTATGCTGGGAACTGTACAAAACTTCAGTTAGATAAGTCTCACCAGAATCGAACTAATTTAGAGTACCTTGGCAGTCCACCTAACTAGCATGAGTCAGCTGTTTTTAGTCTGTTCTAACTATACTTTCTGTACAGTTCACACAAAAATACACCTACTTAGCATAAGGTCCACATGTGGGTGACCCAAGTTAGATGGGATGGCTATTTGAATGTGATGTAAGCACTCTAACCTTCCTGAATGTCTCTACACAGCCATAGTGAACAGCATGATTTGTCAGAGGGCTGGTTCTTCTCATTGTCATTATGTTTTCTTTTGCAAAACATTCTCAAAATCTTCCTCAATAGTTTTAGCCTTCCCAATGAGCTCATAAATAGTCCAGTTGATCAGATGAGATTCAACAAGGACATGTGCAAAGGATGGAATAATTGAGTGCACAAACACAGACTGGAGAATGACCGGCTAGGGTCCAGTATTGCAGAGAAGGACATGGGGGTTACAGAAGATCATAAGCAGTCTATGAGCTGAATGTATGCTCACAGCATTCTGGGTTGTATGGCAGGAATATTATTTTCAAAAAAGGAAGTGATTCTTCTGCTCTGTTCAGTACCATTGAGGCCACAGATGAAGTATTGTGATCAGTTTTGAGCCCCACATTTCAAGGAAGATATGGACAATTTAGAAAGAATCCAGTTCAGAGCATCAAAAATTATGAGGGGCCTTGAAGACAACAGTTTTGAGAAAAAGCAGAAAGTGCCCAGAAGCTGAGCAAAGGAAACAGCACCATAACGCCCCTGCCCACTCCTTACACCAGAATCCCCATTATTATAATGGGGATTCAGAATCCCCATTATAAGAGCCATGCATGGACTTTTCTGTGCTGCTTTGTCTGCCTGGATCCTAGGTTTCAGGAGCCCAGCAGAAGGAGCAGTGCTGTAAGCTTTCTTAAATTTTCATTTGACAACTCCATTATTAATAGACTGTCCCTGAGAGTTTCACACCTAATTAACACCTGGTTAAACACTATTTAAAATGGGGCTCTGTTCTGAAAAGTGACTCTAGGAATGCTATGAGGTCTATGTTTATTTCCTGTGAGATTTCCTCAGTAAAAGTGATTTTCCTTACTGAGACCAGTGTAGACCCACACTGGGAGTTGCTGCTGTTTATTCCTAGTCTGCACATCTCCATTAGTAACAAAGCTTATATACTCAGAACTCCTTTTCTACATAGGAGCTTTAGCCACTGCTAAAAAAATGTGTGCTAAGACAAACTCTGAGTCTAATTTTAGACGCAATGAACCAATGTAAAGTATCACTTGAATCATTGCCATTGTGTCCAGTTTTCATTTTAATACTTGTGTACCTCAGGAAGTGTTCTTTTAAGAAGCAATTGAAATTTAGCTCAGTAATTTCAAAGCAATGTAATGAAATCCAACAGAGAAATTAAAAAACATACTGTATGCAAAGTCATGCACCCAAAAATTAGGAAAAGCCAGAAGTAAAATTTGCTAATTATATTCTTCATTTTCCAAGATGTGGCTGTCTTCCTCAGGGTTCCAAACTAAACAACTGAGGGTAAAAACAGGGGCTGCCTGACATCTCCTTTGTCCCTCCATAATTTTTTTTATGGTGGCACAAATTCTGAGCAAATAGATGTCGGGACCCTTTCTGATGCCCCATGAAAGGAAAATCAGTGGCATGACAAAACATGGGAATAAATGCTGCTGCTTCATTGTGATACAAATGTATTACCTTTGTGGTGCTTTTCCCCCACTCAGACCTGAGCCCCAGGTCTTTCTGGGCAGGAAAAAGCCCTTCCCCACTCAGTCAGTCCTGCTACCCTGTGATTGCAAGGAAACAGGTCTGGTTAAGCAGGGAAAAGCCCTGCTTTCCCCACTCAGTGAGACCTATGGCCCAGGTCTAGGTGAGCAGGGAAAGCAGGGAGATCGTGTTGCTCCTTGTTGGGCACTATCAAGGGCAGGGCAAGGGGTAACGTGTTTCAACCAGTGAAGCAGATTACCTGTGTATACAGCACATAGTGGAACAGCTGATGCACTTCAGTCAGAGATGCTTGCTTTTAGCCTGAGACATGAGGGTGGAGAACACAAAACTTCTGAGTCATCTCTTGCTCTAACCACTTACTAGATTTTCACTAAGGTGGCAAAAGGCAAATCTGATTTTTCAGTCATCCTTCTCTTCTCCTGTCCTCCCCCACCAGAGATTTCAAGACTTAGCTTCAATGTGTGGAAGAGCTATACTTTCTGAACATGAGAAAAACAAAGCAAAAAAGACCAAAACAAACCCAGAGTAGTTTTCCTAAGCATGGGTTGAACCGTTTTATCTAAAAGTCCAGGAATGAAAAAAATAAAATAAAATCAGCATGCAGCTGACACCCAGCATAGAAAATTTCAATCCTAAAGACCTCAGCTTGGAGTAGTTATAACTTATAGAAAAAAACCCTCTTTCTTTGGAGAATCTCAAGCAGCCTTAATTTTAGGTGTTTCTTCCTCCTCTACCTATAATGAGAAGCCAACTGAAATGTCAGTTTCATCTACCAAATTTAGGAGTCTTTATTCTATGAATGGGCCAGAAGTTTGGGCAATAATTTCAAGAGTTCTACTCACTGAGCGTTTAATACTTTTTAAAATCTGGTCGTAAGTGTGACAATGGGTGCTGCAGCTTGAATATCTGCTTCCCCAGGTCAATGCATACTTTTAAAAATAAATTCCTGGTTGAATACTGAATTAAACATTTTCCCCTGCTACACTCAGTTTGTACAGTTATTTATTCAACAATCTTATAGTTTGACATCAGTTTCATTGCAGCACAACATAGCCAATAACCTATTTAATACATGAAATTAGAAATATGCTTTGGTCAGGAAAATGTTACTTATTCCTTATGGAAACCTTATGTCTTTTAAATAATTATTAGAGTATTTTATTATTTGTATAGCATACAGTTTATACAATCTTAATTAAAACAACATAAAATGCCTTAGACAAACTAACAAAACAACATAAAATTCCTTAGACAAGCTAACAAATACAGTGTTAAGTATTCAGCATCAAATACGAAAAGGAACTATTTAAACATGATGCAGCAGAATAGTGTTAATCAAAATTATATTTCCCACAGCAACTGTAATTCATTCCTGTTTTGGTAATAAAAATGCTAAATATCTACATGTGTTGCCATTATTACTTCATACAAAAAGCAGCCGTCAATGCCTACTTAGAGATAGATAAAAGAAAGACATTAAGATGCCTGGACAATATTGCCTACTTATGAGATTTTTATTATTCATCTTGTGATATATGATATTTTCTTAAATTCCTAGAGTCATGTGATTGAATAAGATGGTCTCATGTCTCTTTGAGAGGTCTCTTTCTCAGTCTTCCTCTTTTTGTTTTTTTAATGTGGCACATAACATCAAGAGTATTGAAATAATTAAAATTATTCTACATCAGGCATTGGCAACCTTTTAGAGCAGCAGGCTGGACACTTGTACCCCAGCTGCCTCCTTAGGCCACTGCTCCCCTTCACCTGCTATTCTACATTATCAAAAAGAAATCCAACAAGTCTTAATTAAGTCCCAGTCTTCATGCCATCCTGCCTGTTTTCCCGAAAACTGGGGAACATACAGTTTCATACTCCAAAAAAGAATACTCTGAGTATGATTCAAGACATTCCTGTCCAGGGGGAGTCCACAGGCGAGCTGAATACTTGCTAGCTCCAGAAGTAGTGGAACTATTTAATGGAGGGAGATAAAACTCACTAAGTACGTTCCTAGTTTTTAATGGTGTGGAGAAAAAGTTAACAACATGAAACTTAAAGGCTCCTAAAAATGACTGGTAAAAAGAATACCAGGTATATGTGCTGCATGTTTGAAATTGTAAGATTGTAAAGCCAGTCTCTTGATTTTTGAATGCTTGCAAATAGTGGCACTGCAGGGAGGAAGGGAAGGGAAGGGGGGTAAGGGAGGCCCTGCTAGTGTCCTAATCTTATCATTCCTGAGGGAGACAAGAAACTAACATACATTGAAACACAACCCCCAGTTTTCTTTTTATTTTTTTTTATATATATATATATATATATATATATATAAATAAATGCATTCCCTTGCCTTCCTCAACTATTTCTGACTTTTTCTCTCCATCTCTATTCCCTATAGATAATTCTGAGTAAGCTAAGACAGGATAAGCTTTAGTATTTTATTTTGGTACCAAGTTCTTGTTTCCTTTTTCTCTCTCCTTTGCAAATAAGTGCCATGCTATTTTGATATGGATATCCATTGTTTCATATTGTATAATTATTATGTTTATATTGATTTATACTGTTTTATATTGTGTGATTAATGTTTTAGTGATTTTTACTTTTTTTAATCGATACTATATGATTTAGGCCTACAAGTGTAAGTTAGCATAAGTCATGTTAAGTCATGTCAAGTCCCCATGCTGTGTCCCCTGCCCAGGCATACCTTATTGTAACTCTGTTGTAACTGTGTGACTCATCACTTTCCCCTCCCATGTAAACCGATTCCTTCAGTGAGTGTGTGATTGACAGACAATGGCAGTAGTTCTAAAAATAGCTCCCCCTGAATGACTGAACCATTAAATAGATGACCCAACCAACACCCTGCATTGACCCTCCCTGGCTCGAGATTTGGAAAACAAAGACTGCTTTAGAAACCAGCCAACCCACCATTGCAACACAGACGCCTGAAACTGCACGTCCTCACCTGGAGTACACATGCTAAGTACACCAGGGCTGACCCTTGCCTGGACATGCCCCTGCCATTAGGGTCATAGAAGGTCTTCCCCTATAAAGAGTAGTAGTGAAGACAGACCCAGCAGGAACGCCATTTCCATTTGGATCAGACCAACTCCATATCACACCGCCTATCCACCCCAGATGCCATGCCAGCGACCCCCTCTGGACAACACCTTGATGAAGGAGACCCTGACTGGCCATCAAGGATCAATTCTCAACCTGGGATAGGTAGATATTACCCGTACCTTTCCTCCTCCAATTTAGACCCTGTCTCTTTCCTCCCAGACTTCAGCCCCTCTATCAAGCCTCTTTGACCCCTGCTGATACTCTGTGTGTGTGTGTGTGTGTGTGAGAGAGAGAGAGAGTGGGTGTAAAGGAACCAATAAGCTCTATAGCCTGTATATTGTGTCACCATCTTTTCCTGTTCAATAAAAACATTGTTATTTGGAACCCTGAGTTGGGTTGTATTTTACTGCAGCCCATTCCTGTCCCCGTCCCCATCTTAATTCCGGTCCCTCTTGGCTCCAACCCCATTTTTCTGATCTCCTCTCCACTCCATCTCTCCTCTGCTTGCACTCCTGGCACTTTCACTCACTCAATTTCCCACCCCCAACACCTCTCATCTTAACCCCCATCCATCTCCCTCCTTCTCCTCCTTCTGGAAATCTTTGACCCTCGAGTCCCACCTCCCATAGTCACCAAGCATCCTAGGTATCCCAAGTACCCCAAGCGCACACATACACACCACAACACCCAAGTTAGGAACTCACCTGTGTGTATGTGTACATGGGTGGTATGCGTGTGAACTGGCAAATATATATTTACCATCGTGTGCGTGATATATAAATTAGTGATCCACGTATGTGTACTGGTTGTGCGGGTATTGACAACTGATTTTGTCTAATATTTGGTGCGTATAGTGTGTATGTGCTTGAATTGGTGATAGGTGTGCATGTGCTTAGACTGGTAATCTTGGATGTGTATGTGCTTGAGTTGGTAGTGTGTGTGTATGCTCCTAATTGATTTTTGTGTGTGTATATGTGCAGTTGTGTCACACCCTCCCATCTAACGGTGCAATTTTGAGATCCTGAGAGTTGTCCTGGCCCCACAGGACAACAACATATCTGCACCTAACCACCAATTACCCTAAACACACAAAGAAAGCTGTAATATATAGCCAAACCCTATGATACCACCAAATTTATACTGAGGAGAACACCTGGGATCATCACCTCACAAATCTCAAAAAGGTTTTCACTCAACAAAGATAGTCCTCCAGAGAGAGAGAAGACCCAATTCTTAAAGAGATCTTCTCAGAACTGCTCATCCTAGCCTTTAAATGAGCACTGAACCTCGCTAACCACATCACCAGAACCAAACTTCCTGCAGCCCAAACACCTAAATCACCAGAATAGATCCAGACCATGCCATGACAAGTGTGAAGAGACACTGGCTAATAAGGGGATACCGGCCAGAGGGATTGAGAATGATGGAGTGAAAGAAGTGGTGAAAAAGGAGAATGCCTCTTCCAGAGCAGCTGTTCCTTTAAAAAAGAGCCTCTGAGAGCAGGGCACAGCGGTGTGCCGAGGGAGTAACTGATGACAAAAAAAGAAAAGACAGAAGCCAGCTGGAGTGAAAAGAAGCCCAAAGACTGGTCCTGATAGACGTTAACTAACTCAGAGTCTCTTTAAGCCGTGAGCAGACAGAGAAGAAGATTTATCTGAAAAGAGAGGCTCTGAACGGCGCAGGAACGTTGACTGAGGCAGTGGTGGGGGAAAAAAAAAGGCAGCTATCTTCCAGGTCAAAACAAAAAGAGTGTTTTTGTTTCCTTATTTGTGTTTGGATATATGGTAAAGTTAAAGTTAATTGCATTCAAGAGAATTTTATGGGTGAGAGCGCCTGAGGGACGACTACTCTATCACCCTTAAAGAAGCAGGAATACCTGGAGAGATCTGTCGAGATAAGATCTCTCCTGGAGGCAGGGTGTCCTGTACAAAAAAAAAAAAATTATAGTTTTTTTTTATTTATTTCAACTGTTATGTTTCAATTAATCTATACTGTATATTATGTGAGAGTGAAGCAAGCCAGCTGAAGATTTACAAAGTCAAAATTTAAGGTGTACCTAAAAAGCATACAGTAACCACAGTCAGTCTAACTGTGTGTTGGTGATAAATGTAAAAAAAAAGGTGGGGGGGTCGGGAAATATATATAAGAAAAGTGATTAACCCAAAGAAAACTGATTCAATCAATGACTTAAATTTTGGGTGTCATCTGGAAGAGATTCAATAGAGCTTCTGACCTAGTAAATCCCTATATAGATTGCCATTGTCTAATTGTCGTAGAAAATATGTAACACCTCGTGACTAATAACATCAATAAATAATCGTGACGTGGCAGATGAGAGTTGGAATATACCACAGGGACCCAAACATAGGCAATCACAGAAAAGGGGTTAGAGATTGAACATAAGCAGAACCCTCACAACAAGAAATGTAAAACATGTCAACATGTCTCCACCACCCCAATTACTACACCCCACAACAGAACCCTCAGCATTCCTGGATCTTACAGCTGCACCTCCAGAAATGTAATACATCTCATCCAATGCACCAAATGCCCTGATGGAAAATATGTAGGAGACACCAAATAACAACTGCTCACCAGAATGAATGCACACCAGAAATCTATCAAAGACAAGAACACCCACTTACCTGTGGGGGCACATTTCTCACAAGAAAACCACTGTCTCTCCAGTCTCTCAGTTCTAATCCTCAAAGAGAATTTACAAAGCATCTTTCACAGACAAGCCTATGAACTTCACTTCATCAACCTACTGGATACAAAAAATCATGGACTAAATTTAGATGTTGGATTTATGACACAGGATAACCTGCATAGCATCTAATTCCTGAGGTACCTCACTGCTACTTACCAGCTAGATTCATTCCCCCTCCCCTCCTCTCCCCACCCCCAACCCATCTCTTACCCACTGACTCCTTAATTTACATCTTCACTGACTGGTTTTATTGCATGCAAAACAGCCTCTGGCTTCTTTACTATTCATTCCATCCAGGAAGAGCACACACCAACTGCAGATGTTTCCTCAGCCTTATGAAGAGTATTTATACCTGAAAGCTTGCAAAGAAGAATTTTTCCAACTATTTGAATTGGTCTAATGAAAAAAAAATCAGATTTCCCCAAAGAACCTGGTCTAAGGACATAGGCAGACAAACACAGCTACAACCTATATCCCTGAATCTTGTCATTTGAATCTCAGTATCTCTACTGGTGTGTTGACTGATACAACACAGATAATTAATTTTAAGCTCAACATTCTTGCATTTCTTCAATACCATAAGAAGCTACATGGCTTCAAAGCAGAGTTAAAAGAACATTTTGTTGTGTAGTGAGGCTCTTTCTTGTTTTACTTCTAGTTTACTTGGTTTCCCCTACTTTTATGTCTGTTAACTGTGTTTGAAGTAATCCTTCCACAAAGTTTGTGAAAAAAACAACAACATTACAATGTATAAACAGTACTAAGAAAATCAGCTGAAATTTGAAGGGGAAAAAAAGGATGATGATGAAAAAGAAAAACAAACATTTTTCTATGAAGAGAGTCTCAATTTGATGACTGTGTCTATATCACAAGACCTCTCTCAACCATGAAGTAGGCAGTGAAGATATTTGTACTCTCCCATTGGCCTAAGGCCAACCGTTTATGACCAATTATTCATCATTTTCTAGGGCCCTGTTTCTCATGGCAGAAGTGCAGGTGGAAATCAAAGGTAGAGATTCCACTCTATCCTTTTATCTAGTCCCTAACAACCAGGTCTCTAAAAGGAGATTAGACTCAATCACAGGTATGGTACTGATGTGTGGAATGAGGTCCCTATACTGATATTATCTTTTTCTAGGAGTATCTTCTAATCAGTTTTCACAGTGAGAAAACCTGCTGTTTCCATCAGTGCAGATGATTTTGGAAAGATTTTTACTTTGGGTTTATTATTTAGATGTAATGTGGGAATATTCCTATTAATTAATTTGTAGAAGAGTTACTCATATTAGTTTCAACCATTTCTCTTCTGAAATGGTTGCATAACATTCAGTGACAAGGACACAATTTACTGGTTGTACTAAATTGATAAACATCTGGGCCAAGTTTAAGATAATTTCTGTTGTATCAAATATGCTAGACTTGAAAAAAAACAGGTAAGTAATTTCCATTTATTTCAGGCAGTAAAGGAAGTTGCAAGTCAGTGTTTTAGTGTTTCTTAATTCTATGCTCTATTTACTATATACTGGACATGTCTACACAAAATATTTATTATGCAGTTGACTAATTAGCTGACCAGTAAATATCTTGGTGACTACTCATGCTCCCCTATTAGACTGGAGTAAAATAATTTACTTTGCAGCAGGATAGTACTTCTAAACCTAAGTCCTATTCTGTTGTGGAGTAAAAAACTCAGCAGCACATGTGTAGATGCTGGAAGGGCTGGCTGAGGCATGAGGATGCTTCCATGTGGGGGCTGTCTGCCAGCTAGCCAGCCTGCACTGAAGCTTTCTTGTGCCCCAGCCAGTAGGGATGTATGAAATTTCACCGGCTGTTTCATTTCAACATTGTTTTGATTAATTTTGAGCTCAAAACAGTGAAACTGAAATGAAACAAAGGGCTTCGAAACAGCATTGAAACAAAATGAGGCTAGTCAAAATGTTTTTAAAGTTTTGAAATGTTTTCAGTTTTGAAGCAGCCAGAAGCTAGGTGGTGGGAAACAGGAGAACCAGGGCTCCACGCCCAGTGGCTTCACAGCCCGATGTGGCTCAGCTGGGTGAGGAGCACAACCCTGGCTCTCCCCGCCTCCTGTGGCCAGGCTGCAGGAAGCCAATCACAGCACAGGGGAACGAAACTGAGCCCAGGCTTAGTTCCCCTCCCCAGTACTGCAGTCAGGCTGGGGAAGGGAACTGAACCCTATCTCTCAGTTCCTCTTCCCAGCCCTACGATCAGGCAAGAAATGACAAAGTTATAGGCAGTTCTGTGCTTCCCCATTATAGTCAATGAGTGAAACAGCAAAACAGTTTCGATGAAATGAAAAGGAACAGTGCTTTTGAAAGGGAACTAAATGAAACTCAAAACAAAATACTGTTCCATCCAAAAAGGAAGCTGAAATGGAATGGTGCTGTTTCACACAGCCCTACTGAGAAGCAGTTTGTCCAGATGGGTGAGTGCAGGGCACGTGGGTTTGGGGCTGCGCACACTGGTCCCCACTTATACACAGGGCTGGGGCTGGGGGGGGCAGGCCTGGGAGTGAACAGGCATGTGGGAGCACAGTGACAGCAGGACTGGAGCACGGGGCCCGTGCCGGTGTCCCAGGACCAGTTCCAGT
>NW_005841945.1:2459706-2472730 GCF_000455745.1 Alligator sinensis | reverse complement strand
GGTCCCAGCTGGCAGGACTCTATGCAGCCAGGCCAGCTCCCCTCTCTCCCTTCTGTTGCATTCCATTCCAGCTCAAATAGTCCCCTGTCAGCCCATGTCCCACACTCCTGCCACCCAGCGCTGGCCCAGGGACACTGGCATGGGCCCTGCATGCCCACTTCCTTCCACTCTCCCCTGGCCCTGCCACTTTCTTCACTTTTCTGTCTGCCTTCTGGCTGCTCCTGCACCACATGGCTCCTGGCCTCATGGCTATGACCACAGGACTCAGCAGGAGCCAGCTCAGCCCAGAGGACTGGGGTGACCACCCTCAATCCTCCTCTGCCTCTCTGCCTCCCTGCTCCCTTCTTACCTGAATTTCCCTTTCTGGCACAGGCAGGCATGAACAGCCTCAGAGTCCCAGGCCAGAAGCCTCTGCTAGGCAGGGGCTTCTGGTTGGTGGGGTGGCATGGCCGGGTGGGACTTGCTGCTGCTGGGTCCTGCCTTGGCTTCCCCTGGGTCCTATTGCCTCAGGCTTCTGTCATTGCTGACAGGCATCCAGGGGCAGATAAATATTCATTTTCTAAGTTTTTAAAGGGTCCTGTGGGCCAGATAGAATGGCCTGGCAGGCCAGATCTAGCCCACAGGCTGTATTTTGCTCACCCCTGCTTTATTCACTTTTTACAACCTATCCCTGATGACTGAGAGGCACTGTGCATCCATGACAACTTGTCAATGTGGCCTCCAAAAGCTCAGGTCCAGCAGTTTGTGATTCTGTTTCCTTGGCTGACAAGAATTGAATACCTATGATCTGAAAGACCCAATCTTTAGACTATGCTTGAACCTCTGTGATTAGTGTGGAGATAGCTAGAAGTACATGGTCCCATAAAGGGCCAGGATTTGACCCTTTATTTTGGGTCTAGGAATAAAGCCTGTTTTTAGTGATAAATGTTTGGTCATTTATGCCCTCTGTTCTGTCTTGGGTTGGGGTGGGGGGTGGATGGAAATCTACTTTATATTCAACAGCTTTTTAGCCTAGCAGAAAGTTTAGCTTACCAGTAGTGGTGATAAGGGCATATCAACAAGATATTAGGGCCAAATCTTAGCTTAGGAACTAGTCATAGCACACAATAGAATTGCACCAATTCTCCTGCTGATGGACTGTGTAGCTGTGGAAAAGCAAACTTGATTTGCACCTTGATGTCTTTATTTCTGCTGTGCTTATGCTGATATTTGGGAAACAGGAAAAGATGTATCTCTTTGAATATCCCTGCTTTTCACTATAACTATCAAACTATGCGCTACTGTGTACATACATCCTTTCCTCTAATGTCTTTGATCCCTTTATCCATGCTGCATACAAGCATCTTTGAGGTTTTTGTTTGTTTTTTTTAACTCAAACTTCAATCTGCAGCACTGCCTTCGATGCCTGGAACAGTCTAGTCTTTGTGTGTGAGGATTCCATGGCATTTCCATAGGGAGGCATCAGTCTTCTGATTTGCTTGTTGAAATTTTACAAACCTTTGCTGGACAGAGTTACAGAGGACATGTAGCAATATCTGATTCCATGACTGAACATGTAGCTTCTTTCAAAAAGCCCTAGTCCCCTCTACTACATAAACTATTGCTTTTTGGTGAAAGGGTAATCCAAACTTCATCTGATTCTCATCCCCCACCCCACCCCGATCCCTCAATTTACTGTGAGTAGACACTTTAATGTTATTACTTAGAAGTCAGAGTCCACTACAATTTATTTCTTGCCCTTTTAACTCAGCTGTAATTTACAGTGAACATTATTCCCATATTCCAAGACAACTAGAGAGTTACAGAAGGCTGAACCTATCATTTCATTATTATGTTTGAGATTTGCAGGAACTTGGAATTCTGTGTGATATTTATTTAAAAAAACCCGACAATTTGTGGATGATGTGGGTGAAAGAAGATATTGTAGATATCAGTTGAAAAAAAATCAGCAAAGCACACAAATACATTTCTCAATTTTTTTTGCCACTTCTCAAGCCATATTAGTATTCATGTTTCTCTTACAAAATGAGTGGTGTACATAATAATGTTAGCTATGTAAAGTCATAGCAAGAATAGAGACAGACAGACAGACACAGGAAGAGACCTGTATTTTGGTAACAGTCTCCCATAGCATTGCAAAGATATTTTTGAAATCCTATCTGCATTTTTGTGATTTTTACATAATTATGTTTAATCACTCAATAAGCTCCAAAAACTTGATATTCATCTTGCATTTTACTCGCTCTTTAGAGTCCAGCAAAAAAAAGTCAGAGACAATCAAGTCTGGAGAATAAAATGATATCCTCTTGTAGGGTTTTAAGAGCAGATAATTTCTCATTTACAAATCTATGCCTCAGGCAGGATTCAATATAATATATATAGCTTTTTTGGCCTTGTGAGATTCTGCAGTGGAGAAACTGGATATATTTTTATTGAACCTATCTTTTAGAAATTTATTGAGTAACAGACATGAGGTTTTGTTTGAACTTCAGAGTATTGTTGCAGTTTCATTAGAGCAACATCCAATAGTTTTATTGCATTTAAAACTAATAAATCGATCCATTTAAGACAGTCATTTCCCCCTTACTCACAAATTTTATAACTAAGCCAATGACAGATATTAATGTTGGGCCAAAAACACCCAAACCTCTCAACATTTAAATGAACTTGTGCTGATGACATATTTTTTTCACAATTCTACTGTTTCCAGTTCAATGAATACCTTATATGCTACTTGCTTTTGTTTCCTTATGTCATTAATTTTCTTGATTCTGGGCATATCTACATGAGACGCATTAGCCTAATAATACTGCTCAGTAGCATGGCTGTTAAAAACCATGTTAATAGCATACTGAACAGCGTTGCTAAGCTAATCTGCACTAAGTATCACAAAATAACCATGTGCTGGCACTACTGTGCAGTAACTTTAGTTACTGTGCATTTAGTTAGTACTGTAGTAAACAAGTACTAAACTAAATATGTGGTAACTAAGGCATATTAATGAACGTGCAGATGTGCTCCCTGTGTCACTTACTCTGCATCCATAAGTACATTTTGAGTTCTGCCTCTCATAATCATTGCTTGCCTTTCTCCCCAACTGCCCACTCTGAGAACCCTAAGCAGAAGATAAACACAGAAATACTAAAAATTACAAATGAGAGAAGAAGAGCACACACCAACTGCAGAGGCTTCCTCAGCCCCATGAAGGGTTTTTAAATCCAAAAGGCTGCTAAGAATTTTTTTCCCTCCAACTATTTAAGGTGGTCTAATAAAAGATATCAGATTCACCCGAAGAACCTTGTCTGCCAAAAGTGTTTATGAAATTTGAATTTAAAATGTCTGTTTCACTATGACACTTGTAAAAGGAAAACAAAAAACTTCCTCTTCTGAATTTGGAATTTGCTTACTGTGGTGCAAGATAGTTTGCCAAAAAATGAAAAACATTATGGGCGCGTCTACACATGATTCTATGTTGCCATAGCAATCTGCTCCCTCATTATAGTGCGCCGCTATGATGATGTAGCTGCTGAAAATATCTGTACACAGCCAGCACGGTGCAGTACAGGCTGTTACTTCACTTTTTGGAAGTACTAAATGACAGCTCAGTACCAACAGTGCCATATAGCCATGTGTAAATGCACCCTACATATAGAAGCAATGGTAACAATTAATGGTTGATTATAAGATGGAAATTGAATGTGACTACCAGAAAAATTGTAATAGTCATTTGTGCATTTTGAAATTCTTAAAATAATACTTCATAGAACTATTTTCTAGGACAAGTAGAATAGTAACTCTGTTATTAGAAACCTTTAAAGGAGACAACATGACTATTTATGATTCTATTGATGCCTAAAGACACAGTTACTGAATAACAGTAGACAGCATATTATAAACAGGCATTTTCAAGCTAAAATTTTCAGGTAGAACTAACTATCACCTTCTAGGTGTCTCCATACAGTCCATAGTGACTATTTTGGTGGGAGCCAACAGTTTGCTGGTGATTTATCAGATTATACTTTCTGCTAGAAAACCCTGCCCAGAGATTAAGAAAATGCAGTTTTTCACTGAATATGAATAGGTTCATTGTGACAGGGGGCAAGCTTGGGGCTGAGTCTCGAGTCAGCCTGCACTGTCTCTATGGGGCAGTTCACCCAATCTCATCTGCCACAACTTTGCTGTTCCCATAACTGGTAGAAAACACAGGAGACTACCAATGCATGCCCCAATACCAGGGGGTGCTATCCACCACTCCAGACCTTCCCTACATGGTGGCCCATGCCTTGCAGATGGCATCTAGGATGATACTATGCTCCTTCATAAGGCCGCTTTCATACTCACATCCACACTGCCCTCCTCTCACTAGGGCCTCTCCCACTCCACCCTCTCACAGGGTCCCTTTCTCCCATCAACAAGTTATCCCACCTTGTTCCTTCTTGGGGCAACTCCCATAGGCCTCTTGGGAGGCAGACATACAGTCTCGTGGGCCTCTCCTGCAACCCTCACTTGGGTAGTAGCCAACCAAGTTCCTGACCTGGGCCTAGCTTGCTCTGGCCCCTCTCAAGGCAACTCTACATGAACATACATGAACACACACTGGGCCCCTGGCCCCACATACTGGGCTCCCAGGCCTCAGTTCCCCCTCACTGGGGCTCAAACACCACCCCCTCAGTAGGTCTCCACACTTCCCTCAAATTGTTTTTCAGGGAGTTGGCCCATGTGCTGTCCTTCAGGCTGTCCCACAGCCCTACTCAGCACACCCCCTAGGGCACCCTTTAGGCTGACCCTTAGCCCTACTCAACCCTTATCAGGGCCCTCACTACCACCCTTTCTCTAGGGCTACACTTCTACCCCCTCCCTGGGGCCTCCAGGGTCTCATTTCCCTGTGGGGGCTCACGTGGTCACAATCATGACTGGCTTTACCTGGGGTCTTACACCCTCTGCACTCACATGGCCACAGCCATGCCTGGCCCCACCTGGGGTTTTACACCCCCTGGGCTGATGTGGCCATAGCCATGCCTAGTCCCCTTATACCCACAGCATTTTGGGGGCTAGGGGTTATTGAGGCACCCCAACCCACCTTGCATTAGGGAGGAAAGCAATCCTGGTAATTAAGTAGGGCTGCCATGCCACTGGCAGTCCCAGCCAGCCTCCCTATCCCAGCAGGGTGCAGTTTTAGGTCATGCCCAGGACCAAGAGCCCCCTGCTCTTACCTACCAGATATTTCACAGAAGTTAAGCCAAGCAATGTCTCTGCCTAGCTCACAGGCAGCAAACTGCTGTGTATACAGTTGGTCTGTGTTTTAAAATGACCACTGCAATCAGGCACCTGCTGGCTGCCTGACTCAGCCCTTAAAGTGAGAGGAACTACAAGTGCAC
The DNA here is from genome assembly GCF_000455745.1 of Alligator sinensis. Classification (NCBI taxonomy): domain Eukaryota; kingdom Metazoa; phylum Chordata; order Crocodylia; family Alligatoridae; genus Alligator; species Alligator sinensis. Next base: position 2,467,352 of record NW_005841945.1, on the reverse strand, counting down.
TGCCACATTCATAAGGATCTTCTATATTATTGTAAGGGAAATCCTGTTTTAACAGTTGTTTTAAGAAATGGCATGGCTATTAGAAAAATTGGGTACGTGGATTATCTAAGTACATGCAATGATCAGCCAGTTTCTCTGTGTTATGCCATCTTCACATCAACACAGATGAACACAACAGGTGCATCTACACAAGGTACTTTACTGTGCAGCTGACTAATTAACTGTGCAATAAAGCATCACCTTCTACACGTGCTGATGCTTACTGAACAGTCAAGGTAGGGTTAATTAGCTAGCTGCAAATGCAGGTAGCAAATTAACCACAAGGTAGTGACTGTGAAGTAACTCACATGTAGATGGCACATGTAGGAGCAATTTTTTTCCCCCAGCAGGGGGCGGGAAAACAATCCCTTCCTCTGGGAGCTGACTTCTGCTGGGGCAGGCTCTGAGTGCAGAGCCTGAGCAGAGACAAAGTTCCCCTGCCCTGACAGCTCCTGGGCCCAGCTCTGCAATCAGAGTAGGGGTTGGGAGATTACCCTCTTCTCCTGGGAGCTGCCTGCTGCCTGGGCAGGCTCTGAGTGCAGAGCCTGGGCCAGAACAACATCCCCCTGCCCCAGTATCAGGCAGCTCCTGGTCCCAGCTCCATGATTGGGCTTTTATTCTGATTACTGTCCTGGTTGGGTTCCAAGCTTGGAGCCTACCCCAGTAGCAGGCAGCTCCCAGTCCCTACTCCAATCACAGAGCCAGGAGCTGCCTGCTCCTGAAGCAGGAGGACATTGTCCCAGCCAGGCACTAAGCTCAGAGCTCGTCCTGGCAGCAGACAGCTCCTGGGGCCAGAGATCAATCTACCAGACTCCGGTCCTATTTTGAAGCTGGGGCCAGAAGCTCCCTGCACCAGGAGAGTTCCCCACCCAGCCCAGGGCTTGCTGGGACCAGCCCCAAAACAGGACAGGTTGTGGCCAGCCCCAGGCTATTCAGGGAAGCCACATTGGGCACAGGGCTTGTCCCCATGTGCATGAGGCTGGAGAGCCCTGCTGCAGCAGCTCTCCAACCCCATGCACGTGAGGACTCCACCCAATGTGTACAGAGCCAGGAGACTGCTATCTCCTGGTCCCGTGCTCCCTGCCAGCCCCTGGACTAGCACTGGGGGAGCATGGAGCTCAACTTGACTGCTGCAAAGTGGGAGCAAATCTGCTCCCAAAAGGGAGCAAATGTAGACATGCTCCTCCAGTAGACTTACTGTACAGTATTTTTACTGTGCAGTAAGTCTACTTTGAATTAATAGCATGTGTAGATGTGCTCAACATGTAGCTCTTCCTTCAGTATCAATATCCTTACCTCCATTATGTTGATTGGGTAGGACTGAGATGAGGGATGTAGGGTATTTTGGAGAAATTAACATAAAAAAATAAAAAGTAGACCAAGAAAATAGTAATTTTAAACAGTTGTTTACCTGTTGTGTCATTTTACCTTTAGGAATTCCCCAGCTATTTTTAACCTGCTTCTTATAAAAATTAAAATCCAGATTTTCAACCTAGCATAATTTATATCTCTTAAATTATAGCTCATCAATCATAAATTGTATTTAATTTTTTCCCATTATGACACTGGTGGAATCTGAATGAAAAGGAAGAGTATCAGTCATTTAGGATTGCCTCTCTAATCCTCTTCCATCCAGGGCTTCATTTGCTTGCTTTGGAGGTGTTGCATCCAGTATGAAAAGAAGAAACTCAACCTAAAATTAATTTATTTTTAGGGCCCAGAGAGTAACTACTACTAATGTATTTGCATTAGTTCTTGGGTGGGCAAGGATTATTACTTCAAGTAACATGAATCCTGAGGAAAGTCTCTTAAATAAATTACAAAAAAAGAATACAGGTTTGTAAACAAGGTTTCTTCTGTCATTCCTACTGGTACCTTGATTAACTCTTTAGCAAAACACATTTGAATGAAAAATCTAGCTTTTCAGATTAATATTATAGATCTTTCTGACTGATCAAATATACTAAAAGTGTATTGAAAATAATGTTTGCCTTTCAGTCTAGGACATAACTTCAGGGTTCAGTATGTCACAGCAGCAGAGCTGCTTGTTGCAGGCTACCATCTGGTTAGGAAATGATGAATGGCCCTCTGCCCTTACAGGCAAAAGACCACCATCTGGGGTGTTCCACGTATACATGAGGGAGGAGGGAAATCTTTAAATATTTTGCTCCAGCTCAGGGACACATGGATAAATTCCTAAAATACCCTGATGAGAAAATTATTTCACATTACGTCATAATTGGTTGGAACATCATGCTTCAAGAATAGTCATCAATGGCTTGATGTCTGATTAAGAGGAGGTATTGAGTGTGGTGACCTACTCCATTAGACTGACCTTCAAAACTGGAAAAATAGGCTGAAATAAAATTCTGAAATAGGCTGGATGAAATTCAGTAAGGACAAGTGCATGGTCCTGTATTTAAAGTGAAACAATAACACACATAAATACAAACGGGAACGACTGGGAAAACTGCAATATTAAAGAAAAGGATCTAGGGGTTATAGGAGCCACAAGCTGAATATGTCAACAACAGGCTCTTGCAAAAAGAATCTAAGTGCATACTGTGTTGTATTAGCAGTAGTGTCACCTGCAAGTCAAGGAAAGTTATTCTTGCACTCTGTTCAGCACTGATGAAGACCCACCCATCTGGAGTGCTATGCCCAGTTTTGGGCATCATACTTGAAGAAAGAAGTGACCAAATTGGAAAGAGTCCAGCCGAGAACAATAAGCAAAGAACACATGATTTATAAGAAAAAGTTTGAAGAACAGGGATTACTTAGTTTGGGAAAGAGATAATTTAGGGGGATTTGATGACGTGTCAAATAAAAAATAGTTTGTTTATAATGTGAATAATGATAGTTTATTTTCCATGGTCACAAGGGACAAGACATGGAGTTAACTTTTGCAGAGAAAACTGAGGTTGGATATTAGGAAAGATTCTGAGAATGAATATGCATTTATACATTTGTAATCCTGATGTGAAGGTGGGGTTTCTCTAAGTTTCAAGGGAATGGAAACAGATTACCAGAAAGGAAAAACAAGATTGGTATTTTAGAGGTTGAGTCAAGGATGATCACAGGAAAGTTGGGAAGTGAAAATCCATAATGGCATAAGCTGTGAATTCAAGGTATTTCTATTGACAGGTAAAGACTGACAGCAGCAAACCCAGAGCAAAAGCCAGAGTGTTGCAAAAACCAGGAGAAATTCAGATGTATTGTTTGAATGTTCAGGTCTCATGTATAAAGGAACTAGCAGAACATTGTTTCGGGTTGTAGCACCTATTATCCCTTCCCAAAATATTCCAAATACTTCATACTATTTGCAATCTGTTATTTAAATAAACTCCAGCTGCGTGTAAAAATTTGAATTGATGTTGACACATACAACATAAAGCTTGATAAATAAACATGGAATCATGCTTCTTTTTAATGTTCCTGATACATTAAGAGATCTGCAACCCACTAAGTTGTTATTAGGCAAACAATCTTCTATTCTTCCTGAGCAGATGGATCCTGTCTTGGTAAAATTGCCACACTTTCTGCAAATGACAAGGCCCTCATGACTCCACATGCTCAACTGCTCCTGAAGAAGAAAGACCAACATGTTTTGTTGCTGCTTTCATTGTCACTGCTGCTGTTTCCACAGTTCCTCCTTTCATTCAAAGAAACCCATGCAATGGTTGCTTTTATCAGAAACTTGTTCCAGTTACATAAGAAATGTCTTTACCTGGATAGATAGGTTGTAACACTAAACAAGTAGAAGAAAATGCGTAGGGTGTCTGTACTTTTAAAATATGAATTCTTGGTGCTGCTGCTTCTTCCTTTTTCCAAAGACTTTATTAACAGGAGCATTGTACTTAAGACATGGGAGAGAGTGACACTTCCTGTGGAGTACAGAATCCAGTGTTGAGCATCAGAGCTTAAAAAAGATGTAGGTAAACCCAAGAGTCTAGAATGGTACAACTAGAATGATTAGAGGCTTAGAAAAGATTACCTATATGAAAAGGTTGGTGGTGGGGTAACTGGCTTTGTCTAGTCTAGGTTAATGTTTGTCTTAAATATGCAAGTAGTGGTTATAAAAAGGATAGTGATCATTGATTCTCCATGCCACTGCAGGTAGGACAAAAACAATTGGTTTAATTTGCAGCGAGGAAGATTAAGGTTATATAGTAGGAACATCTTTCTAACAATAAAAGTAATTAAACACTAGAAAAGACTATCCATGGAGGCTATGACGATTGTCTACAGGCACATTAGATTAGATGATCTCTTGAAGTCCTTTCCATCCTTGAATTTCTGTGGTTTCTGTGCTCATAGTGCTTAGAATCGCCTTGTTATGATCTGGTGGCCTAGAGCATCGGGGAATGTGTCATCATCAAAACTCCAGCAGAAGGTTGGGCAGGGTGTAACCTTAGCGTGCTGTCTGTAGATGTACCAGGAGGCTGCTGTAATTACAGTACATTGAAACAGACTCCATTAAATGAGTTTGCTGGAGCATGCTAATTAGCACCCTCCAACCAGCCTCCACATCTCGTGTATCAGCAGCCCCACACTTTTAATTAGAGCCACTCTTGGAGCGGCTCTAATTAAAGCACCCCTCCCCTCCAACCCTCCCAAACCATGTGTAAAAACACCCTTAGAGACTACTTAGTTCAGAAAGGAACGATCTTTTGTATGTAGCAACCTACTTTGTCGGATTCTGTGAAAAGACTAGCAGAAAGAAAGGGTTTTATATAGGAGGGAAGGGGACAAGGGAGGGGACAGTACTAAGAGAGTTAAAAAGTGGGTCAATTGATTTAATCAGTAGAGATTAACGAGTCTGTTAACACCTTGGGGGACCCTGGAATTTATAACTAATCCAGGTAATGGGATAAGAATCCACAATTAACTCAATCCAGTTTCTGAATGATTTCTTGTTCAAAAGTTTGCATTCAAATTGATTTTTAGAGATCTCTTGTTTAGGGACAGATAATCTGAGGTTGTTGATAGAAGTCCAGCAAGTTTACAACATTCTGCCATGGACTTTTGTGTGTTTCTGGAACACATTTCAAATCAACGCCCATTCATTCTCTTACTTAGAGATTGCCCTGTCTGGCTAATGTAGACAGTGGAGAGGCTCCGTAAACCGGTGATGCTAAATATGACATTGGTGGAAGAGCAGGTGAATGAACACCAGACATTATAAATGGTGTTCTTTGATCCAGTGATGATGCAGTTTGTATTGATGATCATTTAGATCTGTATCAAGGCCTGGCGGTTTGATGAGATTCTGCGGAGGGCACCGGGTAGGTAGACGGCAGGGGAGTGTCTGCCACTGGCCTATTCTGTGCCCCTGGACAAGTCACTTAAGATATTTGTATTTCTGTTTCCACTCTAACCCTCATGATCTTTCCTACTTAGACTGTACACTGGCAGGCCACATCTCTCGAGCTGCATACTTATACAGAACCCAGCACAATGGGGCCATGCTCTCAGTTGGCAGCCTGTAAGCTCTACTATAAATAGAATTAACTATTTGTCTGCAACACAGCTACAGCCCAGCAGTGGTAATACACTTTATACCTTTATTGCCTACTTGCCTTGTAGGTGATAAATGGTACCGATTGTCTTCTGTATTATATAAGTATCAGGAGCCTGGTTAAAAATCTTGGATGAAATCCTGGCCCCATTGGAAGCAATAGAAGTTTGACCTTTACTTCAGTAAGGCCAAGATTTTTTTCCCTTTTTCAGTTTTATAATCTAGCTGCTCCAAAACACATTGGGCTTCAACTCTGAAGCCTCGTATATGTGCTAGACTTGTTCCAGAGCAGTGTGACAGCAACTATATAAACTGCCTTAAACCAGTTAAAGACTAGGGCTGTGCAAAGCTTCGGTCGCTGATTTGATTTGGCAGAGATTTGGCCCAATTCAGCAGCCAAATCTCAGAATTTAAATTGAATCAAAAGACCCTTTAATCTCTCTGAATCAAATTGGAACCCTCCAAATCAATTCAGGGAGTTTCAATAATTCAGACATAGACATGGCTTTACATGTTTTTTCTATATACCTCAAGGTACCAGGTGGTTCATGAATGCTGACATGCTGGGGCGGATGGAACATCCCACAGGACCACGGCAGGGGTCCCCAGCATGCTCGGTGGAGGACCTGGAAATGGACCGGAAGCATTTCTGGTCCACTTCTGGGTCCATTGCGGGGTGCACAGGGGACCCTCCCCCCACCCCCTGGCTCGGAGACTGGTGCCTGCTGGCTCTGGGAGTGCATCCAGGTTTCCCCTACAGCCGATCACCAAGCTGGAGGGAGTGCGGGGGGGAGGGTACCCTGCATGCTCTGCGGCAGACCCTGGAAGTACTTCTGGTCCACTTCCAGGTCCACTGCCAAACATGCAGGGAGCGCCCCCACGCTCTTGTGGGATGCTCCATCTGCCCCACCATCTAATCATTCATGAGCTGCGCCTGGTACCCCAGGTATGTAGAAAAAATATTTAAAGCTGTGTCTATGGCTTAATTGCTGATTCTCTGAATCAGCATCGAGTATTCAGATTCAGCCGAAGCGAATCAGACAGTGATCCAAATCAACGAATCAAATCTCTGTCCCCTGATTCAGTGGGACAAATCAAACAACCAGCTGTAACAAAATTTGGGTCATAATAATGTGTGAACTAGTACATCATAAACACTATATGCAACTAGGTAACTTCAGCCCCCCCCTGCAAGAATGAATCATGGTTCTATGGATAGCATGACCATATTTCCCAAGTCTCAAAAGGGTACCGCTTGTAAAGTGTTGATGAGGGGGTTACCAAATACTTCCTTGTGAAAGGTCCTCTGGCACCTCACAGCACTCCACTCCCTCTGCCCCTTGGCTCTCAGTCACACTTAGCTATCTCCAAGCTCTGGTAACATGGGTATGACCCAGATATATGGGCAGTCAGGATTTAAAAGCTGAGGGTCAACAACACCATAAGTCCAGAAGATAAAGCCAACATTCACAATATCAGAGTCTGATGTATGAAGCCAAAAATCAAGTGGATCCATGGTCAAGGCCAGAGGTCAGAATCTAGGGAATCCAATATGCAGGATAAGGTAAGAAGGAATGAGGTACTGGAGACCAAGGCAGGAAGGTGTGAGGCAGAGGTGAGACAGGAGCAAGGCAGGGGTTCAGAGCTGGACGGTCCAAGATAGGAGAAGGAGTACAGGAGACAGGCAATGAGATCCACAGGAGAGATACTGGAAATACCGTTTCAGAAACAACAACTTTCAGGAAGTGGAAGGGTTTTATAGTCCTTTCTTCAGGAACTTGTGACCCTCATTGATTCTCCCAAGTCATCTGATTCCCTGCTAGGAACTTCATGGGAGGGATCATGTTGAGCTGCAGCAGGTGCATATCTAGTCTTCTGGTGGTGCCTCCAACAGATCCTCTGACTATGGGTGCTTGGCCTATGGTTTGAATTAAATGGGTGCTGACATCTTGCCTCAGCTGAGGATGGTGGGATGGGAAATGGAGTGTGGAGGAAAGAAGGAGAAGCAGAGCTCAGTGGGGTGGAGCTCTGTGGGATGCTGGAGGACCCCTTATTACACCCCATTGCTGGAAAGCACTGCTGCTAAAAT
>NW_005841945.1:2446311-2459675 GCF_000455745.1 Alligator sinensis | reverse complement strand
GCTGAAATTAGGAAAAACACATTCATTTACACAAACCAGCAAGGCTCCTGTGAAAGCAAGATGTCAGACTTTGTTAGAAAAGTGAGTGTTAACACTGTAAACTATCCAGACTGGCACTATACAGCAATGACATTAGTAGGAAAAGACAGATATGTCAGACACTGAGTCATCAGTACTCACCAGTAGTCACATGCATGATAGTTCAGTTTGGTTTGAGTCCATTGGTTTGAATCTGCAGTTTGAAGAATTCATGCTTTTTTTAGTGAACTATTCACCCCTTTCCCGGCCTTACATTTTGCCTCCTTTTCTTTGTTTTTTTGGTAAAGTTCTGATGATGTTATGAATATATAAAACAAGAAGAAAAGCCCCCAACTCTAATTCCTGTCTGCATAATTTTCATGGAAGTGGAGGGCTCTGTTTTGTTTAAGCTATGTTTGGCATAAAACATCAATTAAAGGTAAGACCTCTTTAGCCACCCGTACTCTCTCCTGATTCTAGGCCAGGCAGGGGCTGGTCTAAACCCTAGTATAAGTTAGAGCAGCCTCCAAGCAGCACTTCCAACAGCCAGTGGTCAGCCTTCCTCAGACTTTCTATGTGGCTTCCTGCTTCAATTGCAAAGGTGGACAACCAGTAAAGTTTGCTAGAGTGACCACATGTAATCAGATGATTTAGGGGTATTCCTTCCAGGGACAGCTGATCCAAGTCTACAGCTACAGGAAATATCATATATCTACCAAGACAAAAATATCTTAAGATGTGGGGGAGTCAGCAATGGAAGAGCTGGTGAAGATGATTATGCCAGTTCTGCTACTTGGAAATATTTGTTGCCATTTAATAAAGAGGAGCCCCTTAGAAAACAAACCAAAATTTTTGTTCTCTTTCCCATTCTTTTATCATCATTTGTATAACACCCATAGTGTTTTATAAAAAACACTTTGGAAACAACTAAAAGATGTGTTTTTTGTCCAAATGCAATATTAGTATGTACTAGAAAGCAATACTAATTCATTGCCCATATTAATACAGAAGTGTAGGAATAAAGATAATACATATCCTGAAAGACAAGTTAATACATGTCCTACATGTACGTAATCTTTTCCATCTTGGGGTCAGAATGACTCACCCCAGGTTGGATGCAGGTAGGAGATGTGGGCAGTAGGTCTACGCCACTGCTGCTGCTTGTCTCCCCGGCAGCCAGGGGAAGCTTCTTCAGCCAATATTCCTTCCCATGGTGGCACAGAGAGAACACTCTTAGAAGGTGCCCCATACCACTGGATGCTGGTGAAGCCCCACATCCACAGGCCAGATCCAATGGTTAGACAGGCCATATCTGACCTGCAGCCTCTAGGTTGCCAATCCCTGTCCTAGAGTATGATACTGTTTTCTCAGACTAATAACAAATCTGCTCACCCATTATGTATCATTTTGGCTTTGTCTAAAATAATTATCTTTTGGAATTACATATGCTGCATATTTTTATGTGCTTTTTTTCTTCTTGTAATTATTAAAGTCCTCATAAACCATTTTCTTACTGTGCTGAGACTCCCAGTGGCATATTTGCTCCAGCACTGTGCCAAAGAATAATGGGGTTAAAAGCTCAGTCTTATCACATTTATTAATACTGTTTCATTAATAGTGCTACTTTGTAGCATGCACAACTTTAAGCTGGTATGACAGAGGTGAAAGGTTGAATATATTCCCTCTAACTGTTCATTGCCTTCTCTTTTTATACATCTCACCGTCTGCTCAGGAATTGTTTATTTTCTTCCTTCCCTTTATATCAGTGTTTTCCCTCTGAGAAGCTTTCTAAGGTTGTATTCCTGTCTTCCTTCATTAATGTGTCAGAAAGTGCAACTGCTGTGACTAAACAGGAATTGTGTATGGTTCAATGAAAATAGTAATTAATGATAGTGTAGGTATCAGGATATGCATAAGATAAATTTACAAACTATCACTTTAAGTGCCATCTAGTGGCTGCATTTGGTAACCATGATTAGAGGTTTGCAGTATACTTTGCATGCTGGGTATTCTTGAAGGTAATTCTTAATGTACTGGGTAGTATAAAAACAGATGTTATACCCTGCTACACACATATTTAGTGTTGAAATATTTTGCCTTACATTCATACTCAAATCTTGCTTCATTAATAATAATTATTTTCCTTCTATGGTGACATGGATAGCATCCTGCTTAGATGACCAGCAGTATAGAATGATCCATGTGCTGGCAGTAGTTAAAATCTCTTGCCAGGGTAAGCCATATTGGTGCAAACCACACTTTGCATAAGTTCATTGAATGTGCACTGAGGGAGTTACACCATTAAAGTTGCATTAGCATAGCAGCATCACAAAAGAAAACAGAAGACAAAGGAAAAAAGTAAGTGTAGACATGGTAAAGAAGAGCTTTGCTAATAATGGCTGAAATACTACTAGCTGAAGAGCTGCAGGGCAAAAAGTGGGTATGGTCCCAAAATTAGACCTTGCCAATTCTGGTAAATATTTTGCAAACTTACAGTTTTATCAGTCGCTAGTACAGATTCCTTTCTCTTACCAGTTTCAAGCAACAGGCTGCTTATAAGCTGTTGTTTGAGGCTTTGGCAAGAACATAATAATGTGCACAGTTCTGGTTACCCAGGTTCAAAAAAGAGGGTTTCAAACAGGAATAATGAAAGGGTACTAAGGTGGTTAGAGGGCTGGAGAACCGACATACTGGGCTACAACACAAGAAGCTTTACTGGATACATCTCTGCATGCCTCCCACAGTGCAGTTGTTACTGTGCCATCATTTAGTTCTTGCTTTAGGAATTACTAAATGACAGCACAGTGATACCTGTTACTGTACCATCCCAGAGGTACACAGTTATTTTTAGTAGCTATGTCGCTGTAGCAATGCACTATGGGGTAGCTTATCGCTATGGCAATGTAGCATAAGTGTCATGGTTTGTGCTTGTCAATGCTAAATCACCATAGCGATAAGCTATATCACCATACTATGTTGGTGCAGCAATGTAGCATCTCATGTAGACATGCCCACTGAGCAGTAGACTAATCTACTGTGTAGTAAGGTGTCACCATGTAACCATGTGCAGCAGCTACTGTGCAGTAAATTAGACTACTACTTGTAAATACAGTGTGCAGTACTGCTCTTGCAGTACTGCTTCTGTAGACACTGATGGAATGCAAATTTGCTCCTGGTCAGTCACACCAGCAGGGGTCCACAGGGGATGGGAAAGTTCTCTGTCCTTGGTCCTGTTGCTGTTTAGTTCCCAGTTTCCCTCCAGGAGCTGGGAGCTAATTGGAGCCAATCAGTGCCAAGACAGGGTTGTTTTCTGCCCTCCCTCTGATCCTGTTCTAGTGCTGCATGGCTCCTGGCTCCCCACAGGAGCCAAGAAGCAATCAGCACTGGGACTGAGAAACTCTGTGCTTCCCTTCTTAGCTGGGGGCTCACTGGCAGCTGCCCCAAAAGTGGGACAGCTCCCAGTGAGTCCCCTGCTGGGCAAGGAAGCCCTGCTGAGCAACAGGCTATGGTGATTGTCTGTCCCAATGTGTATGGGGCCAGGAGACAGCTGCAACTGCAATAGGCAGAGCTCTCCTGGCCTCGTGCACATCAGGACTGGCCCTTGTGCCCCTTGTAAGCCCCCAGCCTAGCACCCAGGGGGAGCCTGAGATTCCCTTGGCTGCTGCAGGGCAGAAATGAGACTGCAGAGCAGGGCAGAAATGGCCCTGTACTGGGCTGCTCCCATTGGGAGCAGATTTGTTCCCAATAGGGTGCATGTATAGACATGTTCCCAGGGAAGTATTTTACTGTGCAGTAAGCCTATATCACATTAACAGCATGTGTAGACGTGCCCACTGATTACATCTTTGGAGAGGTGATTAAAGAACTTGGCTTGTTAAGCTTAGTGAAATGGTGGTTAAGAGGGGACATGATTACACTTCATAATTTTTTTCACAGGATGAATATCACAGAGGAAAGAGCTATTTTAAGTTGAAGAACAGTATTGGAGCAAGATCAGATTAATACAAATTGTTCATGAACAAATTTAGACTGCAAATTAAAAGAAGGCATTTCATTTTAAGATATATGGTGTTTTGGAATGGTCTTCTGGAGAAAATGGGCAAACTAGTACATTTTATGGAAGTGATAATATGATAGAGTACAAGTATTTGTGGAGTAAATATCAGTGTTTGTGGCATGCAGATAGAGCCATTTGGTATCTCCTTAATGAAATGGAAAATAAATTTGACCTTTGTGTTGGAAATATATGGTAACCCTATATTTAAGGACTTCTGCTTGTTGCCTACAGGGACCAGGAAGAAACTCCACCCTCCAAGTGCATCATTTGGCTTCTCTTCCTACCTTTCCATCGTCTGAAGCACTGGAAATTGGCCATAGCCAGAGGTGGGAGTTTGGATGCTGGTTTTATTGGCACTTGGGCTAGGTACAGACAATATACATAAACCAGTTTAAGTGATCAGAAACTGGTTTAAACCTGTGACAGAACAGAAGTTTAGAGCACATAAACCGGTTTCAAAATGACCATAACTGGTTTAAGATAAACGAGGTTGAATGTAATATCAGACTTAACTGACTTAGGTCAAACCAGTTTATGAAACTTCAGTCCCAGACACCTTCCGGCTCAAGTTAAATCAGAATCCCCCACAGTGCTTTGCAGCCCTAGGCTGGACAGTGTTGTCTGTTCAAGCAGAGCAGTTGGCTCCACCCCTCTGCTCCTTCACCTAAGCAGTGACAGGTTTGTGACAAGGGGGTGGGGGTGGTAAACCCGGCTGGTACAGCTCGGCCCACCTGGTGGGAGCAGAGCAGCCCCTGCCAGACTTTTCCCCACTGGAATGGAGGGGGCGAGGCGGGGGAGGGGGGAATGGACCATCAGGTTCAGGAGAGTGGGGGTTTAAAATCCCCTGCCTCCTCTCTACCACTCACAGAGGACCCAGCCCAGGTCTGCCCAGCTTTTCCCCACTGTTCCCTGCTCACACAGGAGGGGGCATGGCCAGAGCCAGCCCAGGAAGCAGTCTCAGGCAAAGAGGGGGCAGGGAGAGGGTTTAAACTCCCCTGTCTCCCCTCTCTCCTACCAGCATGGGGACTACAGCTGGGGTCTGCCCGGCTTTCCACCCCACTGGCTGCTCAGGCTGGCTCTGTCCATGCCCCCCACCATGCAAATGGCCAGCAGGGCAGAAAGCCAGCAAGACCCCAACTGGATTCCCCATGCCAGTGGGAGAGAGGGGAATTTAATCCCCCTCCCTGCCTCAGGTGCTGCCCAGGCTGGCTTCGGCTGATGTGCTGCCTGGGCTGGCTCTAACCAAGCCCCTGCTGTGCTAGCAGACAGCAATGGGGAAAGCTGGCAAACCCTGGCTGGGGTCCCTATGCCAGAGGGAGAGAGGGGAGATGAGGGGTTTAATCTCAATCCCTGCCCTGAGCTTCTGCCCTGGCCAGTGTAATCTAGAGGGAACATGAGGGGAAATGAAGGATTTAATGTCACTCCTTTGCCTGAGCTGCTACCCTGGCCAGTGTATGGCCATGCCCCACCAGGGACATGCATGGCAAGGGAGGCTTCCCCTTGGTTTTTCCTAATCACCTCACCTTAGTTTTTCTTGCTTAAAGCATTTTTATATAGACCAAATACCAATGACTTGAACGATTCTGGTTTAGGGTCAGATTGAGAGCCCACTGAGGTCCATTAAAAGATCTCCTTTGACTTCAGTATGTTTTGGATAGTTCCAAACTCCAAATAACAAGAAAAACCATGTCCTTATCTGGTTGTTTTTTTATTTTTCTAACTTGACAGGTTTTATTTTATTATAAATTCCTTCATTAGAAGTTTTCTATAAATGTATAAAATATTTTATGGGAAAAAGAGGTAGAAATATAATTTTAAATGGGTGAGTCTACATGTGCACATTTACTGCACAGTAACCACAATTACTGTGCAGTACGGGCATGCATCTATACATGCGCACCCATACCGCGCAGTAAATATGGCATTTTATACCAACTTGAGTGTAAATTTGATACCTGCATCATGCAGGTAAAACATTTATGCCCAATTAATTACTGCGCAATAACGCACATGTACGCAACTTACTGTGCAGTAACACTGTGTGTGTGGACTGATTTGGGACTAACTTTAGTCTCAAGTCAGTCCACACACAGCATTAATGAGCTTTAATGCCTGCACGTGTAAACATCAGCCTGTTCCCGCTTACTATGCAGTGATTTACTGTGCAGTAAATTTAAGCTGGCATAAATGCACATGTAGACATGCCCAGTATGTAGTAAATAATTTCTATATAGCACGCAAATAATCTCATTCAAAAAGTTCTAATTCTCTTCAGACAATTAAGTATTAACTCTGAGTAATATATTAATAAATTATGTATTCATTAGAATCACATTTATAATTATCCAACATACAAAACTGCTTCTTCAGAAACAACACTAGAACTGTTAAGTATTTTTAAATAACCATCTGTTTTCTTATACTAAATCTTTGTCATCTTTGTGAAATTAATATTACTATTTTAATCTTGTATGCAACCTAATAAAGCAAAGAAGCAATGAACAGGAGTCTTCTCTAAAAGAAAAAGAATAATGACTATCAAGAAAATAATTAATTAAGAGCATGATCCTACAGCTCTTCCTAATATGAGTAAGAAACACAATGATTAGTCCAGAAAGAAGAAAGAGAACAAATAAATGGAAAAATACAAAGACTAGGTTAAGCCCTATCTTTGTCAATTCATAGTCTACTATATCTACTTTTTTATGAACTGGGTCCTCTGAAACCTTGCTCATGTAGTATTTTATGCCATTTTTCCTACAGTTCATTATCCTCTCTTTGTATTAGGACTTGAAAATGTTAAATGTATCAGTAGCATCTCCTAAGGGTTGATCTTGTTGATCATAATGTATAAAGTGCACACAAAGCCATATGAGAATACCATTGCAAGGCACATAGAGTCCTGTCAGGATGCTGATGGTACTTGGTTATATATTTCATCCCAGATGGACCCTATGAGTTAACTGTTTAAATTCTAGGGGAATATCTGAATTATATTACTGGTTGGATGCATTAGAGCTGTCTCATATTCAGCCCTGACAAGACAGAAGTTGGATAAGGGTTGTTTTTACAAGTTGCCTCTCTTTCTTCATGTTTCAGATAGAGTGAATTTGTGGGAAGTTTGCAGGTCTACTTAAAAATCTTAGCATTTATGCATAGAAATTCACGTCACATGTGATTTGAAAATATAGATTTTATGATTTGGTGGGTTTTTTGCATAAGTTGCATTCTTACATATACCAGGCAGTTTCACAAGGGCAAAGCATACTCTTGTGACCTTGGCATTTGATTATTATAATTCCCTTTTTGCTGGTTTAACTGCAAGGCCAATCTGTCACTTGAAACTTGTTTAGCCTGCAGCAGCATGATTGCTTCGGGGTTTAAATTATCATGACTACATTCATTCTGTTTTACTTTCTTTATGATGTAAGTCTATTAACTAGTGGTGATTCCATTTAAATTAGCCTTATTGCTTTATAAAATTCTGAATGACAGTGGCCCTTGTTATATTCTTGAGACTTGAGTCTTGAGACTCCACAGGATGGAGTTTTGCACTTGCATACCACAGTGGGAGCAGACAGAAATGACATTTGTCACACAATCAGCCCTTTGAAAGTGCTCTAAAGTTGTGCCCTACAGAAGAGCACAGCTGCATAGTGTTCTGATTGCACAACAAATTAACTTTTATTGTACAAGTGTTTAAATGAAGGTGCTCCAAAGCAGAGCACTGTCATTAATGTCTGTCTGCTCTGGCACTAGGCTGCTGCACCCCCGCAGTAATGTTTCAGGATGGGAGGGGAGAAGGCAGAGGATGGAGGTCTGTTCTGCGGTTTTCCTAGCTGCACTGGAGTGTGGAGATAGGTGGATTGGAGCCCCTCACCTCAGGGGGACTCCAATACACCCATCCCTGCCCCCCCCCCCCCATGAACTCCCATTGAATATGCTGAAATCCAGTTTATTTAACCTCTTCTTTTATTTAAGAAATACTAAATCAGGGTATTGTTTTGGCTCAGCTTACTCAAATTATGTAGATGGATCTGATTTTATGCTTGTAAAATAACAGCAGCAGTTATTTTTATTTACACTTTCTATTTGTTGTTTTGTTAAGATAGAAATTCCTTTCAACTAGAAACACCCCTTTCTGATCATGATCCAGAACTGTGAGCTGTTTTACGGGTGGGTGGGCTTTGTAAATAAAAGTGCCTATCTTCTACCACCCTGGATCTTGGGGGAAGCACAGTTGCTAATCTAACTTAAACCCTGGCATTAATGAATTTCAAATGTTGTCATCTTCCTCATCACTTTAGAGGTGCTCATCCATATTTCTGAAGGGCTTGTGGTCTTATTATGGAGCCGATTTCCAGATTACCCACCACTGTTGTTTTAACCCCATTATGACATCCCAATATGCCAGAACTAATTGAAATTATTCTTATATTTTCACATGGCCTGTATTTTCTTCAGTTTCTAGTCACTCAAATGCTCATGGTTTTCAATACTTTCTTGTAATTTCAATTAAACATTTTCAGCCAAGAAAAATCCATGATGAACAAGTCTCCCTTTTCCTTTTTATATAGCCACCTGGTCTTGTAGCGACTGTTGATTGGAAAAAATCATATTTTAATTATTTTATTCCATACAATTTGTTCTGGTCTGTAGTAGTAACACTTGTAGACCAATCTTATTACAGAATGCCCAGTGTGCAGTACTGCCAACTTTCTCATGATGTCCTTGATAGGTAGCTTTGTCCAATTTATATTGTGACTGATGTTATGACCACTGGCTTGCCTTGAATTTTAAATTATGTACTTGTACATTGACTACCATCTTTCTTCGTTTTATTATTTTTCATTAAAATAACCTATTTCTACATGGCCATAATTAAGCTCTCTGTTTCTCTCATTGGTCCTCCTTTGTCTCCATTTCATAAGTTATTTTTCAAAAATCTCCCTATGTTGCTCTTTTTCCATCCATTTCTGCCTATGTAGCTCTTGTTGTCTGTCTCATTATTTATTCTCAGTAGGAGTTTTCTCCCCTTTTTAGTTTTAAAACTTGCCCAATGCCTACCTGGTTGGTCCATCTTATTTCTCTCATATAGTTTTCTATCATCATACACTCCTGTTCCAAAATGTCCTCAGCTGTTCTCAGCCTTTTTCCTCCATCTCTCTTGTCACTATAAAATCTATGCACATCTGAGTTCATCTTCAATACAGATAAATTTCCTCTTAGTCTGCCTGCCTACTTCCCTTAGACGTATCTTTTCCCAATATATTTCTGCAGTGGAATATTGTATTAATGGAATGGAATATGTTTATTTCAAGTGGTTCATGAGGTAAACTTTATTTTCAAAAGTTTTACTATAACAGAATACTTTTCCTTTAACCTTTTCGTCTCAAAACCTTTACCTTGTGAAAAACTAAATACTTATAATACCTGATGATGATGATCATCATCATCTTCCATTCATTTATAGATGGTTTACTGGACATTATGGCCACAAACTAGTATTAATTTATATGGAGATTATATTAATTTAATATTTCAGAATATAAAAAGTTCATTTTCACTTGGATTCTAGCCTAATTAATATGAATAGCTAAAGGGTTGCCCAATTGCCATGTTCAAGCAGTAGTGCTATTAGCTCTATGGAAATCAGTATGGAAGTTTTACCTGAATAAGGAACATAGAATCAGATCCAGCTACATCATTTGAATAAATGTTGGTGCTGTTTAAGTTGCAGAGTTTTCCAATTGACTTTAGCAGGAGTAGGATTTCATCCTTTATGTCTTCATTCCAAAACTTCTGAGAGCTAGTTATTTTCAAGTGTTTAAACTGGAATAGCAAAGAAAGTAAAGATTGTTTTCATGGTCTTAAATTGAAGAGAAAGTTACTAGCTGGAAACTGCTAAAATAACTACCTTAGTAATAATCTTTAAAATGAAAGTAATTTTATAGTGAAATGATCTGCTTAAATTGTGGCATCATCAAAACTGGAAAGATAACACATTTGAAAAATCAATGCCAAGGGATGGCAACTGATAGAACTGCATGTTCTGGTCTAGGTATCTATCATTTTTAACACTGGTAAGCCTATGATTTTTAAACCTATAATCTTTTTTAAGGGTCTGAGTCCGGCAGAAGCTTGAAAGGGAAACTCACATGCCCCCCCACCGCTGCTGAATACCATAACTACTAGGCTGTAGAGGCATATGCTTTTTTGTGCTCACTTTCTGGCTCAATGGATATTGAATTAGTTCATGCAAAATTGAATGGCTTTAACCAAGAGTCCCCAAAGTACCCTATAGCGTGGTGGTTGGAAGACTTACTTGGGAAAGGGGAGATGTAGGTTCAGGAAGCTTCAGAAAGAGGAAGAGATTGAATCTTGGTTCCCCACACTTTGAATGCGTATTCTGTCTCAGTCTTTTGGTCAGAGGTGTAGCAAGCTCATTCAGCACCTGGGATGTGGGAAGGGAATATACCAACCACTGTTGAGGGGCAGTGGAGAGGAAGGGAAGTCTGACTTGCTTATGCTCTCTACACAGGGAATGCAGCAGCTGCTGCTATAGCTGACACCAATAGCAGCTGTGCAGGGAGCCCAGGCAGCAGCAACAGCAGCAGAGAGAGGTTCTAACAGCAGCAGCTTCATGGCACAGGCTCCCAGGAAACCTCTCCTGGGGCCCCATTTGCTCCTCCCCATTCCAGATATGCTACTGACCACAGGGCTACACAGTACTGTAAGAAAAATTCCTGGAGTAGGGAGCACCATTCCACTCCCCCCAGCCCCAAGATGCATTATTACGTTCACAGCTGTGCTGCCTACCCAGTTCCTATAGCCAAGCAGTGCATGGCTGCTCCTGCTGTGGTAAACACTCCTAGGGGGATGACAGTGCTCCTGGGAGCATTATAGAACCCCTCTAATTATGATACTGCTATTGATTAAAAAGATGTTTCCACTCCATGTTGTTGTGAGGAAGGGCTGGTCGGTTCGCACTCCAGGAGATAATTCCCAGTTCTATTTCTGGAGTGGAGGGAAGCCCCTGAATCCCTGATCCTTCTCAGCATCTCCTACAGGCCTGCCCTGGGTACCTCAGCATGATGGCTTTTGTGGATCCCATTCTTAGGTACTTAACTCTTTTGTAAGCAGCCTAGACCTCTAACTTCAGGCTATGGATGCCATCATAGGGCAAGGCACCTAAAAAGTTAGGTGTTGAAAAAACATGGTGTTGCAACACCTAATGGAATTCACCTAATGATTTTTCAACACAGCAGAATGAAGGTGAAATAGCATACTGTTTCTAACTTAATCTAATCAGCGTGGGTAACAGTAGTGAAGATGTTGCTGCAAGAGCTTTAGCACATGCTAGCCGACATAGTATGTATCATGGTGACTGTACTCTGCTTGGTAGTCCGTGCTGTGATGTCTGCATTATTACATTACCCATGCTATCTAGGTTATGTTGACACAAATAATCTGTAATCACAACTCCATTGTTCTCTGTCTTGTGCATTTTTTGTAGGCATAAAATGACTCAGGGTACAGAGCTTAAGCTGCCTGAGGCCTGCTAATTTTCAGGAGGATTGATGTTCAACACCAATCTGAAGTTAAAAAATCATTAGATTTCTCTCTATCCTCTATTGATAGATTGGTAAGATAACAAGGTAGAGGCTGAAGAGGCCTGTCGGCTCCTGTAGTCCATTTCCTAACCAATGCAATGTTCTTTCCCATTCTGTATTTTTAGTACTGTGCACAGGCCAATGATCAATGTCTTACCAAGTTTTCTTGCAAAAGTATTGTAGTTTAATTGATGAATTAATTCAAATGGATTTGGAATACAGATAAGGACCTGATTCTGATCACACACCAGAGTGACTCTAGTGACAAATACTTATCAGTCTGTGAGGGCTTTAAGCAATCATGATTGCTTAAATTTGAACTGTTTTATATCATATTAAAATTCTAAAGAGATATTGTATTTATTCATCCCATGTTTGCTTTAAATGCTGTTCTTGGGTATTTAACTGTAAAAAAAACACTTCATAATATGAATGCAGTAGTTCTTCTGTATACTTCTAGCCTGTCCTCTTTCAACACTGCCACTGTTTAAAACATTAATTTTTCAATTGTAACTTTCTGATTGAACATTGACCAGGCCTTGAGGAGGAACGATATCATCTATACCATTTCAAATTTAATTTACAAAATTAACAAACCTCTTTTGCTTATAAACCAGCTTTATGGATTTTTCCCTAAAGAGATTTTGAATGGATCAGATCAGTCAACATCATCATCATTATCATTATTATTTTGCAGTAAAGATCACATTTAACAGACTAAGAAAGGTCAGCCATTTAGTTTCCTCAGATATGGGCTCCAAAGGTTTCTATAATTCTTTTTTCAAACTTAAATGGTGTATATTTAAAGTGTTGCTGCTCTGCATGTTATTTTGAATAAAAAGTAATACTTAAATAGCCAGACAAATGTTATGTTTTGTTTCTGACATCCTCTAAACAAGTGCCAAGTTGATCAACATTGTCAAAACACCTTTACAATTTTGGTATCTACCAGTGTCTTGGATTTATAGCTGCAGTTGCTTTATAATGCTACAACTGTAAGTGAATACAAAGTTAGTGAAAAAAATGAATTAAAAAAACTAGCCACATTGTTACATCCCTCGGTAAGGAAACAGTTTCTCTTCATTTAAACTATCAAGTACAGTAAAGAGGAAAAGGCTAAAAGCAGGGTATAAAAAATGGGGGTGAATAAAAAAGGAAATAGAATACTGTTCTGGGACTTTTCAGGAAATGAAGCTTCCTGTGGGGCCCAAACAATCCAGGAAGACTAAGGGGAAAATACTGTGCTCAGTTCTTGCCAGGCTTAGGCTCTGCTTGTGGTGTTTGAGGGGCCCAGTAGTTTTTCTGTATTGAAACTCACTTCATCATGGAGCCAAACAATTTGCTGAAAAGTTGTTGCTTTGATTGCAAACAAAGTATCAGACATGGACACAGGAGAATCCAACTGGGAACAAGTGCTCTAATGAGCCACTAGCTCCATGCTCAGCCATGTTTTCAGACTTGCTAAAAATGACTTTGAAATAGGGGGTACCGTCTAGTCTGTCCAGCATGATATTGAGCATGTGCTGCAACTATATCTTGATTCCTGTGCACCCTACTGTTTCCTTTTTATGTCAACAGGAAAATACAAAATAAAATTCAATAATATTTGCTCATAACTAAGGGAAAACAGTCATCTACACAGCCTGCAGTACTGTGAATAGTAGAATTGGCTGGGG
>NW_005841945.1:2420166-2446292 GCF_000455745.1 Alligator sinensis | reverse complement strand
TCTTTCCCCATTGTTGAAGATGAAGGGTTTAAAAGGCCAATATAAGAATTAAAATACAGTAGGGCATTTTATTTCCATTCACTTTCGCCCACTCTACATGTTATCCCTAGTAGGTCTGTAAAGGTCATAGAACTCATTTCACAGCAGGCTGCAGGAGGGAGTATTCATTTTGCTGAAGATATTTGGACTAGTGCACTAAATGAAAGCAGCTACAGATGAGCAGAGCATCTGGGATGTGAAACAAATTAGCATTTGGGGAGGAGGGTAGACTTCAGGGATTATATACTGCTCAAATGAAGATGTCAGCCTCGTCCTGAAACTCTGGAAGAATTACTTAAATTAAATTCAATCAATTTATCCTCCTTTTTCTGATATTGAAAATTATCTATACAAATTGTATCCCATGCTTGACAACAGGATTCCACACCCCACAAAAAGCACTTAAAGCCACAAGATCTGTGAAAAAGAACCACTGGATACATTTGGCAAGAGCCTGGGATTACTAACCAAATATGTCGATCCCACCTTGAACATAAATGTTGATCTCCAACTATAAATATGCATCTTTGCACATATTAGAGGCAAGATGTGACCATTTGAATTAAAATCTAGTCAAGTACAGAAAGCCTGTTTAAGACCTATGCATCATTTATGTTCCACTTCAGCCCTTTGAGAGCACATTTTGCCACCAAGGGCCTGATCTTCCTGAAGGAATGGGAGAACCAATGTAGTTTCATTTTTACAAAGGACTTTCCCTCAAGTGCTTAACTTTCCGATTATTTTTCTCCCCATTGAAAGACAGAGCTCGTCAGATGCTAAGACAGAATTTTGTCAATACTCTGACATGTCCACAGGTCTAGACATTCAAGCTGTTTCCCTTTTAATGATAAAGTGCTGTTTTTTTCAGGCAGTTAGGATGATAGGCATGTGATTTATGATCCACACAACATTTGCCACTCTTCTCTTTCCATTTAATTATAATATTCAGATTCACTATTCAGAGTTTTCAGTGGTGCTGAGCACTTATCATTTCTATTGCTTTCAATTGGCTCTTGGGGTATTTGGTAGTTCTGGCAATAAATTCATATTAAGGGTAAGGAAAATACATGCTTAGAAAGGGGTTGACGGATTCTTACATCTTATAATAGTCTCATACCCTTAATGTTGATTTTTAATAAGTCCAATAAGGTCTTCACTGTACTTTAAGATTAAAAATTCTCCATGTACAAATTATTAACTACACATAAATAACTGTTTATAAATAGTGTAAATCTTAGGTTTAAATCTTAGGCCTAAATGGGGGAAAAACTGTCCATGTAAAATTGAGCAGAACCTCTTTTGTGCTTAGGTCTAGAGTTCTCTTTAATTTTGAATCTTTTTAAATGTATAGCCTCAAATTTCCAAACTGAAGTGTCACAAGTACCCAGAGGGTGTGTCTACACAAGACGCTAACTGTGCAGTAGCCAAATAACACTGTGTGCTAGTACAATATTATTAAGGCACCTAACGCCCTTTACTTTTACTGCCATTGAAGATATGGCCCTTATTTACTACTATATTTAGGTTTGAGTCAGCATGTCTCTATGTTCATTAATGCGCCATAGTTACTACACATTAAGTTTATTACTTGTATAATCAAGTACTGAATTAATGCAGAGTAACCAGTGTTACCATGCAGTAGCACTGTCTCACACCTTTTTAGTGATGCTACTGCACACTAGCCTAATAATACTGCACAGTAGCATCACTAAAAAGGCATGCACCGGCCCTACTGTGCAGTAACACTGGTTACTGTGCATTAATTCAGCATCTGATTAGACAAGTTCTAAACAATGCACAGTAACTACAGTGCATTAATCTACATATACATTCCCACTCATATATATATATTAGTAATGAAGGGCCATGTCCTCAAAAGCAGTAAAAGTAATGGTGTCTTAATACCTCTGTGGATTTGAATGTAAGGCACCCTCTCCCCATTACACTTAAGGCATGATTAAGCAGTTAATCACATCTTAAGTTGTGACACAGCTACACGTTCAATCAATTAATGGCAGAATAAAATAAGCAAGAAGTTACAAAGTTATTCCAGAAAAAATGTGTAATAACTTTGTAGGCTATTCTAATCATGCCATTAATCAAACATGTGGCCAAATGCTTCCCTGTGGCTGGGAGCTGCATCATCTGAGGGGCTCCCAGCCATGGGGGTGTACCACCCACTGCCAGTCTTACAGTTGGCAATGCTTGCAGTAGTGGCTTCATTCTTGGTGCTGCCCCCACTGTGAGCCTCATCAGCTGTGGGGCTTGCAGCAAGGAAAATGCTGCTGCCACTATGAGTCCCATACTTCATGAGGTTCACAGAATGGGCAGCATTATTGGCTGCAGGCCTCACAGTGGGAGCAGTGGGGAAAACATTGCGGCTGCAGCTGCAACAACAATGAATGTTGTTTAAAAAATTCATTTTGTAGTTAATTGTTCTCCTTGCTGCAAGCCCCACAGCTGATGGGGCTCATACTCGGGGAAACATCCCTGGTGCTGGCCTTGCTGCAAGCCCCACAGCCTATGTCAGCTATGAGGCTCACAGCAGGGCAGTAGGTGAAGCATTGCCCTCACTATGAGCCCCATCAGCTGTGGGCCTTGCAGTTGCAGGAGATAGTGCAGGGGGAACCTGGGCTACCAGGCTTCCCCTGCACTGGTGATAAAGGCACAATGGGATCTAATGTGTGATCCCATAGTTGTGCCTCCTGAGAATCTTTCCAACCCTAATTTTCTATTTTTATATCCCATTGCACCTTTACTTGCATGTAGAGAGGGACCCTAAGTGTCTTGTTTTTAAGGCATGTTGAGCAACCAGCATGTCCTATTGAATTCTGTGAGAGCTGCAACTGTTCAACAATTTTGAAAAATTAGGCCAGCTAGCCACCGGTCTTGTGAAGTGGCAAGTACCTCTTGAGAAGCATTAGGTACACTTAAATTTAGTATCACTGTTTGAAGGAACTTCTGAGCCTCTATGTAGGTATTTAACTTTGGACACATAGTTCAGTAATTTTTAGAGATAATTAATATGATATCAGACAATGGAGCACTGTCCCAAACTGAGACTTTAGCTGAATGATCCTGAGGACATCCTTCCTTTGAAATGTAATAAGGCTGGAGGGAGAGCATCTCTCCCTACCCTACTTCCTTTATAAGAGTTTAAATATTTAATGTAAAAGAACTTGTATTACATTTTAATACAATATATCTACACATTGAATGTATCCAACTAAGCCACTCTTATCACATATTTCTATATTAAATTTGTTCTGAAGAAATCCTTTTGATGTTTTATTTTCCATGTCTACAGCAGTTACAATGAATATTGTTTAAAAATTTCATTTTGCAGTTAATTTTGCATAAGCTATTTTTTACTAATTGGTGAATTGTTTGTTAAAATAAGAACCTTTAACTTATTCATAAAGAGCTCCTTAGGAATTAAGGTACATGGCACAGTACCTACTGTCATGTTTTTGCCTAGTTTTTTCTTCCTTGTCAAGACAAGAAATATTGAATGAGAGGATTTCATAATGCCTTGGTTGGGAATTCACTTCTATGTCCTCTGATATCTATGGCAAAGATCTAAAAATGAACATCCCTGATTGTTGTTCCTACTAAGTGTGATTCCATTAAAGCTACTGATTTATGCCTCTTCTGCACCATCAACAAGACTGTGATTTGAATTTGGCCTTCAAGATACTTATGAAATGTTAAAGCAATTTGAAGAAGTTAATCATACTTTGCTGGATGCTACCTATTGCTTCTTATTACATGAGTAACGTTGCTGAATTGTTGGAAACACTGTTAGTTTGTACACACAACGTTTGTACACATTTCTTGATTTAAATTTCAGCACAAACAAGCAGGTGAATGTCAGCTGATTTCAACTAATATTTACTTATATTTCTTTGGGAAACAGATCCTGGGAACACACACAGCTATAATGCTCATATTTGCCTGCCAGAAACTACTCTCTGCCAGGGCTCTGCCATGCAATAGGTAGAAAACAACCTTGCTATTATTGACTGCAAAGGGAATTTTAGTAGTAATAAAACTTTACAATCTGTAATTTATTAAAGTAATTTCAGGAAAGAAAGGAACAATGAAAAAAGTTAAAGCTTGACAGAGGAAATGACCTGAAAGCTCTTGGCACAGTGCAGTAATGCTATAGATTCTGGCCTGAGTTGGTGCTGTTCCTCTTTGCTACCTTTATTATTTATAATGGGCCAGACCAGAACCCCAAATTTGAACACCTCTGATTCTGTACCTTCTGGCCTGGCATCCAACTCCACATTGGAATAAAACAATATCCTATTAACTGTGGGCTCTAGTAAAGCTTGTTTCTAAATTTTATAGGTCAGATTCATTTGTATTCTCACAAGTGTAGTTGAATTCTCTAAAGAGGACCCCTTAGACCCTGGCAGGTGTTACATGTAAAATATGATTAACCAGTTAATCACATCTTAAGTAGTCACCCTGCCACAGGTTAATGCAATTAATGACAAGATTAAATAATGATGTGATAAAACAATGATGTGATAAAACAAGGAATAAGCCACAAAATTATTACACAAAATATGTGCAATAACTTTGGCTCTAGTGTGTTCCTCAGGCTGGCAGCCCCTATGAGCTGCTGCTCCCAACCACAGGGATGTACTGGAGCTATTGGCTACATCCAGACATGCAGGACCAAGTACTTGCAGAGGCACAAATTGCCACAGTGCATGTGTCCTTCATTGCAGGAAAAATTGTCTCACTTTCCTTGCCCAGCTCCTCCTGGGAGAGCTGGAGGCTGGGGTAAGTAACGTTGCTGGCCACAGTAGTCTTACCTGGTGGCCTGGAGCAGTAGGGGCATAGGTTGGGCAGCATGGAGGCTTGTTTGACAGCCAGAGTGTTGCTGTGGATGGCCTGGCCACCACAAGTGACAGTGCAGGCTTGTTGAGCATGTGTTGCATCACTTTTTGGGTTTTGGGGGGGTTTTTTGCTACTGAGAAATCCAGGTAGCAAATTTGGCCTCACGCTGCAAATTTGCTGCACAGGGCGTGTTTTAATGTTCACCGCATGCGGTTTGTGGGACCACAAAGTGGCTTGTAGCACCACAAACCACATGAGCCTGCATGTCTGGATGTAGCCAGGGACTCTACTTGCACCCCCAGACCATCAGCTGATCTGTGCTCCCAATCTCTGGTGTGCAGATCACTCTGTATTCCAGCCTCTGGGGCACAGGGGAGTAATACCACAAAAATGGGAAGAATATAAGAGCATTGGTTGGAAATGCAGGGATGAAGTCAGGAAGGCCAAAGTGCAATTGGAGTTGCAGCTAGCAAGGGATGTGAAGGGTAATAAGTAGGGTTTCTACCAGTATGTCAGTAGCAGGATCAGGAAAAGTGTGGGTCTCTTACTGAATGGGGGAGGCTACCTTGTGACAGAGGATGCAGAAAAGGCTGAAGGGCTCAATGGCTTTTTTGCCTTAGTCTTCATAGGAAAGGTCAGCTCTCAGACTAGTGCACTGTGTAGCACAGTTTGGGGGTGGGGATGGGGGTTGCGGGGGGGTTAAGTAGCCCTTAGTGGTGAAAGAACAGGTTAGGAACTATTTAGAAAAGCTGCACATGTAAAGTCCATTGGGCTAGATGCGATACACCTGAGGGTGCTGAGGGAGTTGGTTGATGTGATTGCAGAGCCATTGGCCATCATCTTTGAAAACTCGTGGTGATCAGAAGAGGTCTCGGATGATTGGAAAAGGGCAAACATAGTGCCCATATTTAAGGAAGGGAAAAAGGAGTATCCAGAAAACTACAGACCAGTCAGCCTCACCTCAGTCCCTGGAAAAATCATTGAGTAGATCCTCAAAGAGTCCATTTCTAAGCCCTTGGAGGAGAAAAAGGTGATTAGGAACAGTTAGCATGGATTCACCAGGGACAAGACATGCCTGACCAACCTGATTGCCTTCAATGATGAGGTGACTGTCTCTGTGGATGCAGGGAGACCAGTGGATGTGGTGTACCTTGATTTTAGCAAGGCTTTTGATATGGTCTCCCACAACATTCTCCCAGGCAAGCTAAGGAAGTACGGGCTGGATGAATGGATTGTAAGGTGGATAGAAAACTGTCTACAGCATTGGACTCAGAGAGTAGTAATCAATGGCTCAATGTCTAGCTGGCAGCCAGTATCAACTGGAATGCCCCAGGGGTCAGTCCTGGGGCCAGTTTTGTTCAATGTCTTCATCAACAACCTGAAAGATGGTATAGAGTGCACCCTCAGCAAATTTGCAGATCACACCGAGCTGGGAGGAGTAGTAAACATGCTGGAGGGTAGGGCTAGGATTCAGAGTGGCCTAGACAAATTGGAGTATTGGGCCAAAAGGAATCTCATGAGTTTCAACAAGGACAAGTGCAAAGTCCTGCATTTAGGACGGAACAATCCCATGCACCAGTACAGACTGGAGGCTGAGTGGCTGGGCAGGAACTCTGTAGAAAAGGACCTGGGAGTTACATAAGCTGAGTATGAGACACCAGTGTGTCCTTGTTGCCAAGAAGGCTAGTGCCATACTGGGCTACATTGCTGGGTGTGTTGCTAGTAGGTCAATGAAGT
This sequence comes from Alligator sinensis, assembly GCF_000455745.1. Lineage (NCBI taxonomy): Eukaryota > Metazoa > Chordata > Crocodylia > Alligatoridae > Alligator > Alligator sinensis. The sequence continues at coordinate 2,439,665 of NW_005841945.1, read as the reverse complement.
GATTATTCCCCTCTATTTAGCACTTGTGAGGGCACAGCTGAAGAACTGTGTTCAGTTTTGAGCCAACCACTACAGAAAGGATGGGGACAAATTGGAGAAAGTCCAGCGGAGGGTGACAGAAATGGTGAGGGAGCTGGGGGACATGACGTATGAGGAAAGACTGAGGGAACTGGGCTTATTTAGTCTATAGAAGAGGAGACTTATAGGAGACTTAATAGCAGCCTTCAACTACCTTAAGGGAGGTTCGAAAGAGGATGGAGCTAAGCTGTTCTCAGTGGTGGCAGATGACAGAACAAGGAGCAATGGTCTCAAGTTGCAGCAGTGGAAGTTTAGGTTAGATACTAGGAAGAATTGTCTCACTAGGAGTGTATTAAAACACTGGAACAGGTTACCCAGAGAGGTGGTGGAAGTTCCAGCCTTGGAGGCTTTTAATGTGGCTAGACAAAGCTTTGCCTGGGATGGTCTAGTTGGGGCTGGTCTTGCTCTGAGCTGGGGGTTGGACTAGATGACCTCCTGAGGTCTCTTCCAACCCTATGATTCTATTATTTGAATGTTATGTATTGTTACACTGTTACGCATACAGTCCATTTTGAGTTATTCCATTTCTGTGCTACTCTGTGCTTTTTTTGTTACTGTTTTTTTTCCTGCTGCCTGCAGCCACAGACTGCAAGCTGACCCTCCATTTCCTATGTTATAATTGATTCCGACTGTTCCTGATACATGTGACATTTTTGCCTGCTACACAAAGCCAAGTGTGTAGGATCTCCCATGGAGAGTGTCTCCCTATATTTATTGTTACGCGTTCCTAGCACACAGAACTAACTGAACAGATTCTTGCATTCTGACCGAACATGCTATGTTTGGCTGAGCTGCTGAACACCTGTTCCAAATGCTGTCATCCCTATGATGTTCATCCTTGCTTGAATTACCTCACAGATCAATTATTATAATTTCTTATTGTTCAAGAATATGCCTGTAATTTAACTCCAACTTGTCCAGATTCAAACACAGGTCTCTGAGGCATATCTTCAAGATAAGTCCTATTAAAAAGGTTCAACTGTGTTATTAATATCAGCTTGGGTTTGTGAACATAAAAGAGTCTTTGTCATTTACTTTTATATGTAGATTAGACAATGAGGTTTAATCAGTTACTCTTCCTCATTATTATGTTTTGTACAAAACTCTCGTGTCAGTGTCTAGCATTGCAAGGGAATATTTTATTAAATTATAAAATTAAATAAAAAGTTTAATTATTGCTATTTTATAAAATTATAGATCATTATATCAAATTGAAACTGGGGACTGTAGCAGAGCTCCCTTTGGTCTCCCCATTACAAGGAAGAAGGGACAAACAGCCTTTTAAGAGGGGCCAAAATAAAGTCAGGTAAACAGAGAGTCCTTGCACTTAGTGATATAAAGGAAGAGTCTTGGCAGGAAGGGGCAGAGGAGAACAGATCTGGCAGGAGAGGAGAACAGATTTTTTACAGGAGAAATCCAGGCCAAGAAAGCTGGCACCATAAATAGGCTTTGGGAAAGGTCAGGACAAAAAAATACTGGACTAGGCCTAAGCAGGCCAGAAGGAAATCTGAGGCTAGCCAGGGTTTATTAAAGGATAAAAGAAAGGCTTAGGAAAAGGCTGGTTCTGGGAAGGAATCATCACGGACTAAAGGCATGTGACTGACAGGAGCGAATCTTGTGAAGATGGGTATTAACCCAAGAAGAAATTGCAATGATCTGGCTCACTGTTAAGAAGCTGTGGAGGACTGCACCCCAAGGGCACATTCCCATGAGCACTCCCATGTGGTTTGTGGCACTGCAAACCTGTCTGCAGAGCCACAAAATAGGTGTGTCCTACTGCACATTCAACACAGGTCATTTGCAACACAGTTGTTTCTTTTGACACAGGGATCTCCTCATTAAAAAAAAAAAAAAAAAGACATGCCAGAAAAATGCAGAGTGGTGCAGATGGTGGCAGCATGCATCACTTGAAATTGAAGCCTGGCCAGCCAGAGCCATACTCCAGCTGCCAGCTAGGCTTTGCATGCCCACATTGCCACTGCTACAACTCCGGGAGGCCCCCAGGACCCCATGTAAGGATTTTGGGGCCAGCCCAGGTGCTGGCCCCAGCCTTTCCTATCACGCCTACCACGCTGGGTAACTTGCTGCGTGCCAGAGCACATGCACAGGGGTGTTCCCCAGGGACAAGTAGCAGTGGCACAAATATGTGCCGCTGCTATTTATACTCAGGGAAACGCATGTTGTTGCTAGTGGGAACACGCCCCAAGAGGCCCTGAGGAGTCCCAGTTGTGAGAGATTTTACACCCCATCAACATGACTCTCTCCCCCTGGGAGTTACTCACGGAGTTATCATCTACAAATGACAGGCAAGCCAAGTGGAGAAACTGGAAGTGAAAAGAAAACCTGGTGCATATGGAGACCACAAGGACTGCATCTTGCCCATAAATGGGGGCAACAGTAGGTAGCCTCAGGGACCTAAAACTGGTGATATCGTTTCAGTTACTAGCAGTATGAAAGTCTAATGAATTAAATCTATTTTTTAAACTAGATACTTATTACAATCTATTGGCCTGTGTACAAAGTGATATTAATTACAGTATCTCATCTTTGTCCACTGATGCCTGGAAAGCCTTGAACTTAACTTGAACTTTAACAGTTTCAGCAAGAGAGAGAGGCAAGGCGTGGCTCACTGGTCTGAAGATAAGCCATTGAGAATGGATCATCCTGAATTTTATCCCAGTTTTGACACTCACTCTGTGTCCATTGAAGTTGGTAACAAGACATTAATAGTTGTCTAGCAAGCAGTTACAATGAATGTCAGAACCGGGAAAGAACTCAGAGGATCTATTTTAACCTTGTCTGCTTGAGTTTGAGTGGCAGTGACATTTGAAGAGACTCACCACCTGTCAGGATGGAGGTCTTTGCAGTCTGGCTGATGGAAAAAAATATTCTACTCCCCAGTTAGCAGATTAATTTCCTTCCTTAGTCTTGTCTTCAGAAACACCCTTCTTACTAGGAGCGGTCTGCTCAACAGATCGCTAATTAATAGCTATAATTTTTGCTTCTGGCATGGCTGAGTAAGTTGTGTTTCAAATTCCAGCACTGGTATGAAAATGTTTGCTCTTCAGGGAGCAAAAAAGACTGAAGTGGGGAATGTCTTAGTACTACTGAACAGGCACATGGACTATAAAATCATAACTGGCTTTGGCACAACACAGCTCTCCAGAAACACTTGGAAAGCTGTTGCTGTGCGCCGATCCCAAGTGCTGTATTGAAAATGGAAAACATAAAGGGAGTGAGGGGAAGTGTTGAAAAAAGATTGTTAAGTACTGGAAAATCTGAACTCCATGACATACAGGGGGGCTTGATGACTTGTAGACTGTACATGAAACTCAAAAGAATTCTGAGGAGACTAACCGACTTGCCTTTCAGAAGGTTGTCAATAAATCTCCCATAGTATATTTTAAAGGATTTTTTGAATAGCCTGTTTTTTCCTCATACATTTTACTAGGATATTTCCTCCTTCAATGTATGTAAAACTTAATTAACCTTACCTCACTTGCTTGTCTAGTTTCATCTACTGCTGAACTTTGTAGTAAGCAAACAGCTTCAGGTTTCTCAGTATTGTTGTTTTATGCCAAAACCATCTCCATTCTGTCACTTCTAAGCAGGTTCATTAAAATGTCTGTGGAGTAACATATACTTGAACTGGCTTTAATTTTGGCACAGGAACAGTTTCAATTTCTGATAGATCTTGAAAGGTACTTTGGTTTTGGCTTTGCTGCAAACCCTTCTGGCATACCTTTTGCCTTCCTAATAACATTAATCACAGCCAGATTTTCAAGCTATTTAAACACTTCTGAGAAGCTTTTCCATTAGCTTTCACATTAAACTACAGAGAGTGTTTTAACTCTGAGATTAGGATGGTATAAAAAACTAGGAAGAGATTGTTTCGCATCTCACATCCTTTTAATCTTCAAGTTAAAAACTTTCCAATAATTTTAAGTGAAAGCAAATACAGAGGCCACACAGAAGGGGCTAAATTCGTTAGTAAAAGAGAACTTGGCTAATCAGGTCATCTTCTCCATTTCACTCCTCCTTACCCCCTACTGTAACATGGTCCCGCCTCAGGGGTCACTGTGATGCCCCTTAGTCCTCGTCACCCTTACTTTCTTTGGTCAGTCTCTCCTTCAACTCACATGCCATGCCTTGATGTAATTATGCCTTTACCAGGGCTCCCCAAATGAGATCACCTACTCATGGACACAGATGTTACTGCTCATTGCCAGGACCTGATCATAGTCTCATCATCTCCCCTTTTAGCTATGCCCAAGCCTTACATATGTTACCAATCATTGGGCATTAAGTTCAATTGTCCAGTCCAGTCACTCTCTCCTCCATGGGCCTTTAGCCCCAGTGGGCATGTCTACACATGTATTTGATCCAGCCTAATTTTACTTTGGTGTAAACTACTCTGGAGTAGGAGTGCTTTTGGGCAGGCATCTACACATGCAGGGATTAGGGAGCAGATCTGTTGCTCTTTGCACCAAGTTTCCTGCAGCCCTGCAGTGAGCCCCTGCTAACACTGAGGGGAGCCCAGTAGGGTAGGGACAATGCCCCCTGCCCTGGCTGCAAGAAGCTCCAGGCTCTGGCTCCCCAGTCAGGAGCAGGGGACTTGGAAAGAGCTGCAGGGGAGGAGCAGTTCCCAGCCCCCTGCCCTGATCTGCTGGTGGGGCAGATTGGGGCAGGGGGCTGGGTCACATCTCCCCCCTGCAGCTCTTTCCAAGCCCTGTGCCTCAATCACTGAGCTGGGACCTGTCCCTGACCAGGACAGTTCACAGCCCCTGCTCTGCTTGCTGGGCAGAGGCTGGGCAGCTTGTTCCTCACTCAGTTCTGTGAGCCAAGAGCTGGGGGAGAACAGGCTGGGGACTTGTTCCCATCTCAGTTTTGCGAGTGTAGAGCTGAGTGGGAAACAAGCTCCCCAGCCTGTTCCCCCCCCCCAGCTCCATGCTCACAGAGCTGGTTGAGGAACAGGCTCCACTGCCCCCACCAGCAGGGAGTGCCTAGCACCGGCTCCATAACCATGGGTCTGGTGTTGGGAGAGCCTTATCTCCCAGCCTGAGCTCTGTGGTTGTGGGGCTCGGAGACCTTTCTCTCCCAGCACCAGCTCCATGGCTCTGGAGCCAGAGCTGGGAGATAAGCATTTTGTAGACCTATCCCCACAACTTCTGCAAGATAAAGGTCTCCTAGCCTGAGCCCCATTACCACAGGTGGGTTGTGGAGTGGTTGCTGGGAGATAAGGTTCTTCCAGCCTGCGCCACATGACTGTGGAGCTCAGATAAGAGCTCCCAACCATGATCTTGGAGCAAGGGGCTTGGAGTTCCCTGCTGCCAAAGCAGAGGGACATAGTCCGTGCCTGGGCTTCTGTGATGGAGCCTGCCCTGGCAGCAGGCAGCTCCAGGGGGTAGGGAGCTATCTCCTGCCCCCTGGTGGACAGCTAACTGGGAGCATATTTTGTTCCCAGACAGGCATCAACATGAGTGCTACTACACCATTACTAATCTCAAGTAAATTTGCTACTTGCATTTGCAGGTAGCAAATTTACTAAGGACTAGAGAGGTTTACTACATAGTAAGCATGTGCACATGGAGACATATATACTTACTTCACAATAAACTATGCTAATGCAAGGTTAGGCATCTCATGTAGGCATCCCTAATGTCAACTCCAGTCAATAAAGGCCTCTAAATCTGGAACAGTCTGTCACTTTTGGGGCCTCCAGCCCTGGTCCCTTTAACCAGCCCAGACCCTCCTGGATTCAGGCCTCTGTACCTCAAACAATCTCAACTCCTCTTGGGATCAGGTCTGCTTTCTCTAGCCATCCTGATTCAGGCCTCAATCTCCTTAACTGTATCTTCAGCAGACTCTGCCCCTCCCAGGCTACAGGCCCCCTGGCCTTGCTTGATTTTGCCTATCATGGGACCTGAGTCCCTGACCCTGGTTTTAGCTCCTCATAAACTACAGACCCCTGACCCAGTGTCTAGCCCATCATGTGCTACTGTTCCCTGACCCTGGTTCTCACTCCTCATGAGCTACAGGTCCTTGACCCTGCCTACTCTCATCACTCTTGAGCTGTGGCACAGCTTTTCAGCCTTGGCCCTTATTTCTGGAGCCCTGGCCTGACTCCAGTAGTTGAGACCTCCAGTACTCCTACAGACCCTAAACCAACCCCAGCTTAGGTGTTAGTCTTGCAAGGTGTTAGGTCTTGCCAACCCCAGCTTAGGTGTTAGTCAGGAGCCTTGCTGCAGCCTATCTGCTCAGCAGTACATCTATCCATAGCTTTCAGGTCAGACTGCCTACCCAGGTCAGGCCCTGGGCTTTTATTCTGCAATCCCAGCCCCTTTTAGGTCATATGGCTCTCCTGATTATCCTCTGCCTTACCTGCAGCCTGCTTTTTATGCAGCCTGCCTTCCCTTAAAGGAACAGGAGCACCAAGCTCCCTGCTACACCTACCTTATGTTTCTTTTCACTTCGTGTAGGTTTATTTTAAAAGATGCACCTCATGGTGCCTCCAACACGTCTTGAATCAGCATCCCCTCCTTTTTTCTTTTTTAACACTAGGAAGAAAAAAAATAGTCTGCCAACCTTTTGCCTAACTGGATAACCACATCCAGTGGGAACAACTTTACTATGGTTGCTGGTGTCATCGGGAAGGCTTTGGTTTCCATGACCACAGTCCACTCTTTGGTGAGAGAGGTAACAAGCTGCTGGGAAGGGATGGCCTCCGCCTCTCTCTGCTGGGGAGGAGGCTCTTCTCAGCCAGACTGGCTGACCTGTTCCACCGGGCTTTAAACTAAACCCACTGAGGGGATGGGGGACCGCTGCCACTGCTGGCCCACTTAGCAACCCTTGCAAAGCCAGCAGGCCAAGACACTTAAGGGAGCCCACCCCTGACCCAGCCCTGGAGTGAGTTGTAGGCAAGGCAAGGGCCCCCATGGTGACACTTGCATGCCTGTACACAAATGCCAGGAGCTTGGGGAATTAACAGGAGGAACTTGTCTTCCTGCTTAACACAAATAATTACGATATTATAAGGATAATGGAGACCTGGTGGGACTCCACACATGACTGGGTCATGGGTATAGATGGCTAATCCCTGTACAGGAGAGATCGAGTGGACAAAAGGAGTGGGGATGTAGCTCACTATGTCAAGGAGAGCTACGCTTCCCTGCAGGTCGATATTGGTGACCAGGGTGAATGACTGGAGACCCTCTGGGTTAAAATCCGTGGGGAACACAGCACAGGGGACACAATGGTGAGAGTCTACTACACCTCCTACCCAGGATCAAGAGCTTGACCAGGAGTTCACCAGGGAATTGGCTAAGGCTGCACACTCCCAGTGCATGGTTGTCATGGGAGACTTCAACTACCCAGACACCTCATGGGAAGAGCGCTTGGCCCAATCTGGGTGGTCACAAAGCTTTCTCTAGTGCATGGATGACCTCTATGTGACACAAGAAGTCTATGAGCTGATGAGAGGTAAAGCACTGCTTGACCTGGTTCTGGCAATGGGGGATGATTTAATCTGCGACCTAACAATCGAAGGGAAGCTGGGTGACAGTGACCATGAGCTGATCACTTCCACCATCCACCATGAAGCTGGCAAGTCAGTCAGCAATACAGAAGTCCTTGACTTCAGGAAAGTTGAAGTTTACAAGCTCAGGAGGCTTGCCGGCGAGGCCCTAAAGAGCCACAGCCCAAAGGGGAGGGGAGTTTAGGACAAGTGGTTGCTCCTCAAAGGAGCAATCCTGGATGCACAAGCAAAGTCTATTCCATCTCAGAGGAAAGGCAGCAAGAGGGCACAGCAGCCCCCTTGGCTCTCCAGGGAACTAGCAGACTTCCTGTGTCTAAAAAGACAGACCTACAAAGGATGGAGAACTGGATCCACCTCCAAGGAGGAATACTCTGCACTGGTTTGGACCTGCAGGGAGTGAACCAGGAAAGCCAAGGATGCAACAGAACTCCAACTAGCTACAAGTATCAAGGGCAATAAAAAGTCCTTTTTTAGATATGTGGGGAGCCGGAAGAAAAGCAAGGGCAACATTGGATCCCTTCTAAACCAGATGGGACAACTGACACCCAGGAAAAAGCCAACCTATTAAATGGGTACTTTGCGTCAGTCTTTCACCAGTCCCACGGGACACCTCTGCCCATCACAGGACAGGGAGGCCTGAGTGAGGGAGGTTCCTTACCTTCCATCAATGCTGACCTCATGAAGGAACACCTTGAGAGGCTGGATACCTTCAAGTCAGCCAGCCCTGACAGTTTACACCCCAGGGTACTCAAGGAGCTGGCTAACATCATAGCACAGCCCCTGGCACGGATTTTCAAGAACTCCTGGTGCTCAGGTGAAGTGCCCAAAAATTGGAAGAAGGCCAATGTGATGCCTATCTTCAAGAAAGGGAGGAAAGTGGATCCGGCAAACTACAGGCCCATCAGCCTGACCTGTATCCTGGGAAGGTTTTAGAAAAGATTATCAAAGAGGCCATTCTTAACAGCCTGGCCAATAGCAACATCCTGAGGGATAGCCAGCATGTGTTTGTTGTGGGTAGGTCTTGCTTGACCAATCTTATTTCCTTTTACGACCAGGTGACCTATCACCTGGACAAGGAAGAGGAGATTGATGGTGTATATCTTGAATTTTAAAAAAGCCTTCGATGTGGTATCCCATGATCACCTCTTAGCAAATCTGGCTAACTGTGGCCTCGGCTGCACCATGAAACACTGGCTGGGGAATTGGCTCTGTGGTAGAACCCAGAGGGTGGTGGTTGATGGAAGTGAATTGTCGTGGTGGCCTGTGACCAGTGGGGTCCCTCAAGGCCCTGTCTTTGGGCCTACACTATTTAACATCTTCACTAATGATGTGGACATTGGTATCAGAAACAGACTGGCAAGTTCGCCAATGACACCAAACTCTGGGTTAAAGCATCCACATCTCAGGGCAGGTGGGTGATCCAGGCTGACCTTGACAGGCTCAGGAAATGGGCAGATAAGAACCTGATGGTGTTTAATGCTGAAAAATGCAAGGTTCTCCACCTTGGGAAGAAAAACCTGCAGCATCCTTATAGGCTCGGCAGTGCTATGCTGGCTAGCACTATGGGCAAAAGGGACTTGGGGGGCATGATTGACCACAAGATGAACGTGAGCTTTCAATGCAATGCAGCAGGTAGTAAAGTGAGCAAAATGCTGGCTTGCATCCATAGATGCTTCTTAAGCAAATCCCAGGACCTCTTTCTCCCATTGTACTTGGCCTTGGTGAGGCCACAGCTGGAGTATTGAGTCCAGTTTTGGGCTCCACAATTCAAAAAGGATGTGAAGAAACTTGAGAGAGTCCAGAGGAGAGCCACACTCATGATCAGAGGTCAGGCAAACACACCTTATGAGAGGCTGAGAGCTATGGGACTCTTCAGCCTGAAAGAGCGCAGACTCAGGGGTGATCTGGTGGCCACCTATAAGTTTATCAGGGGTACTCATCAGGATCTGGTGGAATATCTGTTCACCACAGTGCCCCAAAGGATGACAAGATCAAATTTTTACAAACTCCTCCATGACTGTTTCAGGCTGGACATAAGGAAGAACTTCTTTACTGTCCGAGCCCCCAAGGTTTGGAATAGACTGCCGCCGGAGGTGGTTCAAGCACCCACTTTGAACGCCTTCAAGAGACATTTGAACGTTTATCTTGCTGGGATCCTATGATCCCTACTGACTTCCTGCCCCTGGGGTGGCAGGCTGGAGTCGATGATCTTCTGAGGTCCCTTCCAGCCCTAAAGTCTACAAAATCTGTGACAGAGAAGTAGCAATGTGAGTAGAGACAATGGCAAATAATCCAATCCTGAAGGAGCTGAGCCAAAAGCTGAAATGCCTGTTTTCTTTAACTTAAATAAAGGTCTGCTATTAAAAAAAGAAAAGAAAAAAAGGACAGGTTCTGATCTGGCAGGCTACAAACAAAGTTTCTGCAGCATGCCCAAGCCAGCTAATTCTTATTTAGGTTCTCTGGTCACATACAAGAGGGTGACACCAAAAGGGATCATTTCATCTTAGACACAAGCAAAAACTCATTTTGTCAGTCAGATATATTTCCCTTTTTTTCAGAGTGCGTGCATACATTGTGCATTGTATTTTTCTTTAGGCAAAGATTTCTCAAACAAGAGTCTGAAAGTGATTCCACAGTCTGTTGAAACTTGACTTGAATACAATTCATACAACACTTTCAAATTGCATCTATTTACACCCTGCTACCAAGTTCACCTGTCTAATAAGTACCTAGGTTGTTAAAAATTATATGGATATATTTTCAAGCCCTGTGTCGAAAACATGTTTTCAGGAGGGCCCATGTTATATCAGAAGAGATTTTTGTATCTTTGTTGTAGCAATGGTTTGAACGCACCTTGATCATAAAGGATAATTATAAATTATCTCCATGCTGTGTGATGATTTAGAACAATACTTGATAATGAGTATGTTTAATGGGATTCTGGTTGCTGCAGCTAATTTAGAATATGCAAAAATCAAATGAAATTTAAGACCACGCCCACCCCACAGGAGGCTAAGCATCTCCTCAGTGATTCTTTGTGCTTTCAACTTCCATTGCTTACAACTAGGATTGAGGGCTTCCACCTTGGGCCTTCAGTGAGCAACAGTTTAAAAACTTATCACCTCAAAGATTTCAAAGACCTTCCTACTGAAAGGTTCACTAGACTGTCACCTCTAAAACAAATAGGATAAATCCTGAGGGTTCATCTGAAGGCAAAAATCCTATTGATCAATTAAAATATTGTTCAAAGTATTGTCTTGAAATTTCATGGATTGCACCCTGCATTTAGTGACTGATTTAAAGGATTTAACACCTTTCACCTTGCCTGAAGCACTTAAAGTAAACAGCACACTATGGTTGATTTGATGTAACACCCACTAACTAGGAAAGGTCAGGCCCTATATCTACTCATGATGTTGTACATGTACAGTAAAATGAATCATATTTATCACAAACCTATATAGTTAGTAATGGGATGGAGGATACAGACAGGAGGGATTCTTCTCCATGGCTGGGCTCAGCAAGGGCTCGGCTTCTAAATGAATGAGAACAGATTGTCCTACAGGGTTGCATAGAAGGGAACAGCTGAGGTCACCATTTTCCGAATACTCCTATTCACTCATGAAAAGAATAATTTTGAGTGAAGGGGGTTTAAGTACAATGAATAGGGGAAAAAAGGTAGAAAAGGGAAAGAATGAGTGTAAGTGTGTGCATGTTAAAGATAGGAGGGAATGCACATGAAAAGAGAAGGAGTGTGCATTAGCAGAAGAATGAAATGCAAAAACATTCCTTTCCCAGATACAGAAGTGCAACTACTGTACAGTATCTCCTTTTCCAGATCATTATCCACCATCCTTCCCTGGTATATAAGTAATTTCATAGATTTCATAGACATTAGGGCTGGAAGGGACCTTGGAGGATCATCGAGTCCAGCCCTCAGCCCCAGGGGCAGGGAGTCAGCAGGGATCATAGGATCCCAGCAAGATAAGCATCCAAATGTGTCTTGAAGGCGTTCAAAGTGGGTGCTTGAACTGCCTCCAGTGGCAGTCTATTCCAACACTTGGGGGCTTGGACAGTGAAGAAGTTCTTTCTTATGCCCAGCCTAAATTGGTCACAGTGGAATCTGTGACCATTTGATCTTGTCATCACTTGGGGAGCTCTGGTGAACAAATGTTCCCCCAGATCCTGATGAGCACCCCTGATAAACTTATAGGTGGCCACCAGATCACCCCTGAGCCTGCGCTTTTCCAGGCTGAATAGAATCATAGAAGTAGGGTTGGAAGGGACCTTGCAGATCTTCAGGTCCGACCCCCTGCCTGGGCAGGAAGAAAACTGGGCTCAAATGACCCCAGCCAGGTAGGCATCAAGCCGCTTCTTAAAGACCCCCAGGGTAGGAGCCAGCACCACTTCCTTTGGAAGTTGGTTCCAGATCCTAGCCGCCCTAACTGTGAAGTAGTTCTTATGGATGTCTAATCTAAACCTACTCTCCAACAACTTGTGGCCGTTATTCCTTGTTATCCTGGGGGGTGCTAGGGGAAACAAGGTCTCCCCCAAACCCTTCTGGTCCCCCCTAGTGAGTTTATAGATGGTCACCAGGTCCCCCCTCAGCCTTCTCTTGTGAGGGCTGAACAGGTTCAGGTCCCATAACCTCTCGTTGTAGGGTCTGCCCTGCAATCCCCGGATCATGCGGGTGGCCCTCCTCTGGACCCACTCAATGCTGTCCACATCCCCCTTGAAGTGGGGTGCCCAGAACTGGACACAGTATTCCAGCTGTGGCCTGACCAGTGTCACATAGAGGGGGAGAATCACCTCCCTGGACCTACTTGAGATGCACCTGTGGATGCACGATAAGGTCCGGTTAGCCCTGCTGACGGTGACCTCGCATTGTCAGCCCATGTTCATCTTGGAGTCAATAATGACTCCAAGATCCCTTTCTGCCTCTGTGCTCTCAAGAAGGGAGTTTCCCCATCTTATAAGTGTGCTGCTGGTTACTACTGCCCAAGTGCAGCACCCTGCACTTGTCAGTATTGAAACGCATCCTGTTTTTGTTAGCCCACCCTTGCAACCTATCCAGGTCTTTCCGCAGTCTTTCCCTTCCTGCTAACGTCCCCATATTTTGGTATCATCAGCAAATTTGAACAGGTTGCTTTTCACCCCGTCATCCAAATCGCTGATAAAGAAATTGAACAGTGCGGGCCCAAGGACCGAGCCCTGGGGGACTCCGCTGCCCACTTCCCCCCAGGTCGAATATGACCCATCCACCACCACCCTCTGAGTATGACCCTTCCAATTCGCAATCCATCTGACTGTGTAGGCATCGATGCCACAGTCACCTAGTTTTTTAATGAGGATGGGGTGGTCAACAGTGTCAAAGGCCTTGCTAAGGTCCAGAAAGACTACATCCATGGCGACACCTGCATTCAATGCTTTTGTGACCTGATCGTAAAAGGCAATCAGGTTGGTCTGACATGACCTGCCCCTAATGAAACTGTGCTGGTTGCCCTTGAGCATCATCCCTGATGCCGGCCCGTCACAGATGTGCTCCTTGATGATCTTCTCACAGAGTTTCCCCAAGATTGAGGTAAGACTGACAGGCCTATAGTTGCCTTGGTCCTCCCTCCTCCCTTTTTTAAAGATGGGGACCACATTGGCTATCTTCCAGTCATCTGGCACCTGGCCCAAGCACCACGAGCGCTTGTAAAGCTGTGCCAAGGGCCCTGCAATGCCCCGGGGCATCCTCCCCCACCTCCAGAGCCATGGCTCTCAGCCTCTAATCATAAGGTCTGTTATCCTGACCTCTGATCATGCATGTGGCTCTCCTCTGCACCCTCTCAAGCTTCTCCACATTCTTTTTGAATTGTGGAGCCCAAAACTGGACACAGTACTCCAGCTGCAGCCTCACCAAGGCTGAGTACGGAGGGAGAATGACATCCCAGGATTTGCTTGAGAAACATCTATGGATGCAAGCCAGCGTTTTGCTCACTTTACTAGCTGCAGCATCACACTGAAGGCTCATGTTCATCTTGTGGTCAACCATGACCCCCAAGTCCCTTTCATCTGTAGTGCTAACCAGCGTAGCACTACTGAGCCTATAAGCATGCTACAGGTTTTTCCTCCCAAGGTGGAGAACCTTGCATTTTTTTGGTGTTGAACACCATCGGGTTCTCATCCACCCATTTCATGAGTCTGTCCAAATCCATCTGAATCACCCTCCTGTCCTCAGGAGTGGATGCTTTACCCCAGAGTTTGGTGTCATCGGCGAACTTGGCCAGTCCGCTTCTGACTCTAATGTCCACATGATTGATGAAGATGTTAAATAGTATAGGCCCTAGGACAGAGCCTTGTGGGATCCCACTGATCACAGAGCACCAAGATGATTACCTTCCATCAACCACCACCCTCTGGGTCCTACTGTGGAGCCAGTTCCCCAGCCAGTGGATCATGGTGATGTCAGGGCCGCAGTTAGCCTGTTTAGCCAAAAGGTGATTGTATTGTGGGATACCAGATCTAAGGCTTTTTTAAAGTCAAGGTATGCAACGTCAACCTCTTCCCCCTTGTCCAGGTGATAAGTCACCTGGTCATAAAAGGAAATGAGATTGGTCAGGCAAGACCTATCCACAACAAACCCATGCTGGCTATCCCTCAGGATATTGCCTTCAGCTAGTCTGTTAAGGATGGCCTCCTTGATAATCTTTTCCAAGACCTTCCCCAGGATAGAGGTTAGGCTGATGGGCCTGTAGTTTGCTGGATCTACTTTCCTCCCTTTCTTGAAGATAGGCACAACATTGGCCCTCTTCCAATCATTGGGCACTTCACCAGAGTGCCAAGAGCTCTCAAAGGTCTGTGCCAGGGGCTGAACTATAATGCTCGCCAGCTCCCTGAGTACCCTTGGGTGTAACCCATTAGGACCGACTGACTTGAAGGTATCCAGCCCGTCAAGGTATTCCTTCACGAGGTCAGCTTCAATGGAGGGCAAGGAATCTCCCTCACTTGGGCCTCCCTGACCCATAGTGGGCAGGGCCATCCCATGGAACTGGTGAAAAACTGATGCAAAGTACCCATTTAGCAAGTTCTCTTTTTCCTGAGCATCTGTTGTCAGTTGCCCCATCTGGTTTAGCAGGGATCCAATGTTGCCCTTGCTTTTCCTCCGCCTCCCCACATATATAAAAAAGGACTTCTTATTGTTCTTGATATTTGTAGCTAGCTAGAGTTCCATCACAGCCTTGACTTTCCTGATTTGCTCTCTGCAAGTCTGGACCAGAGCAGAGTATTCCTCCTTGGTGTCGGTTCCAGTCCTCCATCCTTTGTAGGTCTTCCTTTTAAGATGCAGGAGGCCTGCCAGTTCCCTGGAGAGCCAAGGGGGCTGCTGTGCCCTTTTGCTGCCTTTCTTCTGAGATGGGATGGACTTTGCTTGCGCATCCAGGATTGCTCCCTTGAGAAGCAACCACTGTCCCTGAACTCCCCTCTCCATTGGGTTATGGTCTCTCTGACAAGCCTCCATAGCTTGTCAAAGTCAGCTTTCCTGAAGTCAAGGACTTCTGTATTACTGACTGACTTGCCAGCTTTACAGCAGATGGTGAAAGTGATCAGTTCACGATCACTGTCACCCAGCTTCCCATTGATTGTTAGGTTGCTGATTAGATCATCCCTGGTTGCCAGTACGAGGTCAAGCAGCGCTTTACCTCTTGTCAGCCCATAGAGTTCCTGAGTCAGATAGAAGTCATCCACACATGAGAGAAAGCTTTGCGACTGCTTGGATTTTGCCGAGCGCTCCTCCCACAAGATGTCTGGGTAGTTAAAGTCTCCCATGACAACCATACACTGGGATCATGCAGCCTCAGCCAGTTCCCTGGTGAACTCCTGGTCAAGGTCTTGACTCTGAGTAGGGAGTCTGTAGTAGACCCCCACCATAGTATCCCCTGTGCCGTGTTCCCCACAGATTTTAACCCAGAGGGTTTCAAGTCATCCACCGTGGGTGCCAATGTCAGCTTGCAGGGACACGTAGCTTTCCTTGACATAGAGAGCTATGCCCCCACCCCTTTTGTCCACTCAATCCCTCCTGTACAGGGTATAGCCATCTATACCCATGGTCCAGTCTTGGGTGGAGTCCCACCAGGTCTTCATTATCCCAATGACATCATAGTTAGTTGCATTTAGGAGGAGAACAAGTTACTCCTGTTTATTTCCCAGGCTCCTGGCATTTGTGTATAGACACACAAGTGTCCCCTTGGGGGCCCTTGCCCTGCCTACATTTTGTTCCAGGTCTGGGGCTTGGGTGGGATACCTTATGTACCTTGGCCTGCTGGCTTTGCAAGGGCCACTCAGTGGGCCAGCAGTGGCAGTAGTTCCCCCATCTCCCGGCGGACTTAGTTTAAACCCTGGTGGAGCAGGTCAGCCAGTCAGCCAAACCCCTGATTGATTGGCTCTACAAACAAACCTCCAAGTTCTTCCCCTTTTAGAGAACAAACCTCAATTGAAATGACATTTCCCAAAAACTTCAATCTGGCTTCTTTACTGGACCCTGTAACACTTTATGCCAAGCCTATCTCCTAAATGAAGTGTAACAGCATTTTACACCAGTGGCCTTTTCTAGACTTCCTTCTCTTTTCCAAGTATAGCTATCCTAACTCTGTGGCACAACAGAGAAGCTCAGAACCTTATACCATGGGCACCAACTTACCTTCACATTCTACTTAATTTAAAATTAATAATACCAGGGCACTTTTTTCATAACCAGTCTCTTAGGACTGATTCCTAGTGTGCAAACCCCTCCTAGGGTTCATAAGTGTATTTATGTCTTTTCCATACAAGCTTTTCTCCAAAACAAATGTTCATCCAGCCTCTTCCCTGGGCTCCCTACAGAAGCTACAGTTAAAGCAGGGTCAAGAGAATTGTGTAACTTTAACCTTAACAAAGTATTTTAGTGTCCCTAAAGGAGCTCCCTTTATATTATAGTTCTCTCACATGACTATCACCTGGTCCTGTTTTGCAGCAGCCCACATGATCTTTCTGGAAAAGTACAGGTTCCAGAATACAAGTTCTTCAATGAACAAGCCTTGGAAGAAGACTGGCCAAACCCACGGTAAGACTACCACTCAACACTAGCCTTCCTGTACCAATAGCAAAAACAAATAAGAAAATGTATGTTATGTCAGGCCTGTCCAATTTCTAAAAGTACATAAAACAGTCACTGAACCTGGTTTAGGTGTAGGCAACTTACTTTAAGCCAGCTAAACCTAGACTAGGAGAGATGTGTACAGGGGTTCAGCACTGCCTGGAGCTGTGCAGGCAGCCTGAACATCAGATAGGGAGTGGGGTGGGTGGGATCAGGGATGGAGGCTGTCAGGGGAGACTGGCAGGTTTGCAGGAGGTGTAGCAGGTCAGGGGGACTGACAGGTCTGGAGTCGGTGGGGTCTTTGTCCAAAAGTGGGGTGGAGGGGGCTAAAAATAACCTGTTATAGGTTGGAGGGGTAGAAACAGAACTTGAGCAAGTGGCTAGGCTTTCCCAGCTCTGCAGCTGAACCATGAAAGTGGGCACCTCTTGAGGTAAACTAACTTAGATTAAGCTCACTATTTTTGGTTGATTTAAACCCTGTGAATTCCTGCATGAGTGGGCATTTAGATCAACCTAGCTCTGATTAGGTCAATTTAAACATAATGCTTATACACACCCTGAGGGGCAAGGGGCCACATGCCTCAAGTGCTGGGAGGGAATACTGGGAGGGATTGCACTAGAAGGGGACATGGGACCCCAAGGCTGCATGCTATGCACCTATGTGGGAGGGTACCCCTACATGCTACTACATTGTGAATGTGGGGACTAGGCACTGTCACCCACCACCCCTGTCCAATGCAATGCCCTGCTTCACCTGCATCTCTCTTCAGGTTCCTTCTTGTCATCACACTGCATAGGTGCTCCAGGTTGACAGATCACCCAGAACCATGGGCTACATTGCACTATGCTACCCCACCCCCAGGTCAAGCAGTGGAAGCCAGGGAAGGGAGAGAGATCATTTGGGTATTAATTTAAGGAGTGTCTGAAAAGACTCCAAACTAATAAAAAGTATGTGGCTTCAGCCCTGTTGAAAGGCAACGCATATGAGCCTAGGCAGAATGCCTGCCTATTGATGGTTAGAATACCCATGCTAGCCCATTCAATGCTTGCTCTACAAAACACTGTAGTGGTCCATGTAGACACAGCTAAAGTGTGAAATCTGTGAGTGATTGAGAAAAAAAATATGAGCACAAAAGTAAAATTAATAAAGACAAGGAAGGGTAATAGTGAACTTAGGTAAAAGCAGACCAAAAGCAAAGGGAACTCATTCTAGAATGGAGGGAGAAAGAGCAGGAGGTAGTACCTAAGATCAGAGATAGAGGTGGCTGTCATTGGTAGAGTTTGTTGGGTAGGTGATCACATGAGAGACTTCAGGAGGTGAGAGAGTCAGAAAGTTTGATAGGGAGAAGTTTATCATAATGGTACCGAGTACTATTTTCTGCAAGGTTTGGGGATACTACTGTTGGCTACAAAAGTCCAACTCAGGATTCTTAAAATTCTAGTTTATTAGGCAGATTGAAACACTGTAATGAGTTAAATCATAAACCTTGGGGCTGGTCCCCCCCCCACCCACACACACACACACACGCACACACATACACACACACAGTAGCAAGCTATAGAGTCAGGTATACCTATCCTACAAGCACTGGAGTCTGCCATCGATGGCCAGACGAGGCTTCTTTCAGCGTGGTGTTATCATCCAGAAGGGGGTCACTGGCTGGTCCTTCTGGCTGGACAGGTGGGGTGCTGGTCAAGTTGGAGATCAAGAGGGCTCCACTGAGGGTCACTTTTCACTGCCTTTTATCTGTCCCTGGCAGACTTTGGTGACTCCCCAGTTTTCAGGTTTGCCCAATCCAGGGGTCATTGACCCTCGTGGGACTTCCCCCCCCTCCATGGCTACTGGATGGCATCTGTCAGCCCCGGAGGTCGTCCGCATGAACGTGCAGGTTTGGGAGTCCGTTGATGAATTTAGAATAGGGCTCTGGGAGCGGTCGATCTGGAGATATTCAGCCCAAAAGTTGGTCCCTGGCATTGATTAACTCAGGCCAGGGCTTCTAGTCCTTGATCAGTGACGTTTAGAGATTTCCCGGTTGTTACATTGTCTTCTATTGAGTTCTTCCCTTGGTTGATCTGCAGCTTCCAGGTGTTAATTGCTGTCTGCTACTATGTTACACATTCAATCACGTTACACATTCAATCACTGATTCACTCGGTCTTTCAGGGGCCAGTCTGATACAGGGAAGGGCAGTTTGATTCCTGCCCCTTTTAACATTGTTACAATGTATAATTTACTTATACTAAACCCATTCAGTTGAAAGTTGAAAGGTGAGTGTCATGGCGGGGTCCTTTAGGAGGACCGTGATCTCCTTAAGGCCCTCTCTCCGTGCCAATTCGGCCCAAGGGCACCCTCGATTCTTGTCCGCCACGTCCTTGCTGTTGAATAAGGTTGGGATGCTACCTTATGACTCCCTGGGCACGGATAGTCGGGACCTCTGTCCCCATATGTTCTCGGACCCCCTGGGGTCTCCCGGTATAGTGGGTGCTCCTCAGGCACCCTAGCCTTATGGGCTATGCGTGGCTCCTACCACCCCTAATACCACGCCTCAAGCCTCGCTGATGGGATAGACGTTGTTCTGTCACAACTCAACTTGCCCATTCTCCCGGGCCACCTCTGTACTCTAGCCCACTCTGGGCTCTCTCGGATAGTGTTGTCCCACTCAGGGACCCTCTAGCGGGTCTCCGGTCCTTCAGGCTAACCGCACGGGTACCCTCTCTGATCCCGGCTCGCCGTGCCACTACTCCCTGTCTTCTCGGGGGGCCACCGCCGCA
>NW_005841945.1:2415570-2419959 GCF_000455745.1 Alligator sinensis | reverse complement strand
CTCGCCGTGCCCGCCTCGGGCTTCTCAATGCTGCCCCACTCTGGGGCTGGGGTCTACGTACCCTGCATACAACCCGGGGTCTTTGTTCCTCGCCCGCAACCCACTGGTTGCGCTCACGCTCTCTTAGCGTTAGGGCACCCCACACTCTCTGGGGTCCCTATATGGATAATGCGCCCACCGGGCGCTGGACTGCGCCCTCACTGGCGCTGCGCCCTCGCTGGCGCTGGGGCCCCACCCCTCTGGGGTCCCTATGAGGTTCAGCTGCTCCTCTCTGAGCTTAGCTGACCCCACAACTCTGCCCTGCAACTCTCAGGGCCTAGTGCACCCTCAGTGGTGCCGGGGGCCCCACTTTACCGTGAGCCCCTGCTATGAGGCATCCTCCAATCCCTACAGCCTCACCCAAACCTCCGGTGTAATACCCAACCACAAAACATACTACAAGCCTCCTGGCTACAACTAAAACCTATGGCACCTAGCCACTACAAAGTAAGCCGCCTGGCTATAACTTAGCACCATTACTCCAACCTTCAGAGCTCTCACGAGCTGTACTGGCCATTGGGCTTCTACCCATCTCTCAGCCGAGGGAGCTCCTGCCTCTCCAGCTGCTGGCAGAGAACTGCCAGCCTGGCCTCAGCCCTGGGCTTTATAAGGGCCAGGCCCCTGCCTCCTACAGGCAGCTGGCTCCCCTTAGTTGCTCCGGCAACCCGCAGCTGCGCTTGTTAGGCTCTGCCAGGGCTCTCCCCCTGGCAGTTTCTCCTCTCTAGGAGCAGGCACTGAGGTGCCCTGCGACAGTGAGGAATATAAAATATAAGCTACAAATGCCATGGCACACAAATAGATAAAAAATACCAAAATACAAGGGGAGATACAAAATGCACAGATACAAATTTTAAAACACAATTCCTTATCTTAAAGTGAAAGAGAGAGGAAGGAAGAAAAGGTAGAAAAAGAGAAACATATCCAAAGAGGAGAGAGCAAATGCAGGCAAGAGGAAAAGGGGGCTTTCTGCTACACTACCTTACAATAGGTCACAGATGTAATGACTAGTCCAGGGGGGGTTGATCCTGCTGCCATTCAAGTCATTCTAGGACACACCTACCTGAGACATGCTAATGCACATTAGCCTAATTTAATGCCCATTATGGGCACGTGTCTACATATGTGCACCCTTAATGCACATTAAAATGAGGCTAATCATGCAGGTATCAAATTTAGGCACAATTAGTTAAGTGCATTAACACATGGATAGACGTGACCCAGCACTAGTTAGTGCCGGGTCTGTCCAGCCACTAGGGGCACATGGCAGGGCTGCAGGCACTTGGTGCTAACTTTAGTGGCCACTAACTTTAGTGCCAAGTCCCTGCACGTGTAGACACCTGCCAAAAATCACTTAATGCACATGAGCTTAATGCACATTAAATTTAGTTGTGCTTAAATGCACATGTAGATGTGCCCATAGTTGAATGGAATGGTGCCAAATCAAGCCCATGGAGGAAATATACAGTGTAACAATATTCAAAAGGATCTCTAAAATAGAAATGAAGGGAAATTATTAAAATCAAAACAATTATTTTAAGAAAAAGAGAAAATCAAATGCAAATATGCTTCGTCAGGACCTGTGAAACACACAGAAGAATACCAGAGGGGAAAAGATTTTGTTACAAAGGACAAAGTATTTGTGACATTCTTCTACAAGAAGAGTCTCAAAAAGGGCTTTACAGAAGACCTTTGGGGAATTCGTACTCTGAGTATTTAGAGAAAGCAAGACAGAAGTGTATGCAAGAATAAACCAACACATGGCAGTCAGCAGCAAAAGCCCAGCCAGCTCCCAGCTAGAAAAACATGCCTTATCCACAGGTTATAGAATAAACACAGATGCAGCAGAATGAGTCACCAGAGGAAAACAAAAATTTAAATTGAAGGCAAATGAAGCTTTTTGCACATGCATGACAAGAAATCCATTGAGCAAAACTAATTTTATGTCTATGCTAAAATAGCTGTCTTGAATGTTAAAAATAAAGCGACTACAATTAAAAAGGGGGAATGTATCACAGAGCCTTGGACTCTTTGAGGGCAAAAGCAGAAAAATAAAGAGGAATATATATTTCCAAACTGTGTTTTTTTAAAACTATACTATTTTTAAAGAAAAAAAAGGAAAACTGTGAAAAAATACAGCTATTTCAAAACACATTTGAGGAAAGAAAAGCATGCATATAAAATAATAACCTGAAACTTAGTGCTCTTGTTTACAAAATGGCTAGTAAAAGTAGTAAGAAATGAGAGGCACAATTAATTAAATTAGTTCTTTTACCAGCAAATTTAACTGGATTCTTAATATCACCTCATACTATCCTAAGGAAGGCATAACAGAACCTAGCTGTCAAATTACACTGATTTGCTTAGTCATTTTTATTTATTAACTTAATTATTATCTGCATTTCTATGGTGCCCAGGAGTTGTAGTCATGAACCTCATTGTGCTCAGCACCGATAAACACAGCACAAAAAGACAGTCTCTGTCTCCCAAAGCTTAGAGCAATACCAGTCATAGGCTATCTGAACAGAGTGGCAGGGAAAACAAACAATTTCATAAAGACTTGAGCAAGGGTCTCCCTTAGTAGAATGCATGTGGGTGCTCCTTGCCCTGCGCTCCCTATCAAGGGAAATGAGAAATGTTTCCAATAATCTGAAATCACTTCCACTGTAAAGTGAACTGGATTTATAACCTCTTTGGAAATGAAGGAAATAACCTGCAGTGTACAGAAGTATTTGTTTTATACCATTATGATTTTATACCACTTTATCTCTTCATAATAGCTATTCTAGAAAACAGACTCTGAGGGCAGCTATCATCTATCCTGAGCAAACTTACACTACAAATTCCAGTGTTTTCAAACTGAGGAACATTCTCTAGCCTCTAAAGTAAGGGACTGGGAGTCAGGCTTCATTTCAGGGTTATTTTCATGGTTTTGTCCCTGATTTGCTGTGACCCTGGTAAGTCAGTCAATTTTTTTGTGCCAGAGTTTGACATCTGTGAATTGTGGGTAATGATAATTCTCTTACAGATGGGACATAATGCTCAATGTTAAAAAACAAACAAAAAGAAACACCTTGGGGTCCTCAGATTTTATAAAAAAGATGTGCAATAGAAAGGGCCACATTTTCAAGAACATGTGGTTGTAAGCACAGACAGAAGTGCAGCTTAACCATTGTACCTTTCAGGAAGCACCATGAGTTGCAGTGATCCCTTGAACCCAACTCCCTAAAGGAACTGTAGGGCTCCTGGTAAACATTTACTGTTGGGTCCCAGGGTCTTGAGCTGCTGTTTAGAGTGACTGTGAGCCTGCTGCCACTCCCCCCTTGCAACACCCCTCTCCCCTTCTAGCCCCAGAACAGTTTTCAGAATGGGAGGAGGGGAAGGGAGTGGAGGGAGCTCTTTCTGAGGATTGCCCAGTGGCACTTTAGGGTGGGGTGGGTGGATTGGAGGCCCTCTGAAATGGGGGTCCTCCAATCCAGCTGCCCCACCCTCCAGTGTGGGCTGAAAAAAAAGAGATCAAACTCCCTCTGCTCTCTTTCCCCTTTCCCATTCTAAAGATAGTGCCAGGAGCAGAGCTGAGCTGCGTCAGCCCAACCCTGTTCCCAGCATGTGCAGACAGAAGTTAAAGAAGGCACCCCATTTTCAAGCATGTTCACCTGAACCTTTATGCAAGGAAGGTTCAGATTGTCACAGGATCAGGCCTTTTTAAAGTGATCTGCAGCTATGCACTTCTGTTTGGTCATGGCTGCAGAGCATTTTAAGGGGCCAGATTGTGTGAAAATTGTCACTTCTGTCTACACCTTCTGTGTGTCTGTGTATATGCATATGATAAGCTCAGGCATTTATTTCAATAGGTGCATGTATGGTTTTGACATTTTGTATGCTTAAATACTATAACCTTTAGGGGTGCATCCAAATGAGCACAGACGTGTGGTATGTAGAACTTCTGCTGTGCCACTTGCCACACACACTGTACATGTAGGTGTTCCCTTCACTGCTACTTTACAGTGCGGAGTTTTTTTGACCCTGGGAGATCCTAGGGTAAAAAAACTCCCATGCCTAAAAAAAGCAGGGTGGTGCATGTGGCAGCAGTGCGTGCCACCCAAAACTGGAGCCTGACTGGCTGGAGCCACACTCTGGCTGTCAACCAGACTTTTTGTTACAGGAGCACTAGAGATGCAGCACTCAGAGGTCCCAGGACCCCAGGTAAGGTTGCTAGGGCTAGCACAGTTGCTGGTCCCAGCCTCTTCTACCTCATCCAGGGCAATGTGTTGCACGCCAGAGTGTGCGTGGCATGGGTGTTTCCTGGAGACAAGTAGCAGCAGCATAAAGTATGCTGCTGCTACTTGTCCT
>NW_005841945.1:2414803-2415560 GCF_000455745.1 Alligator sinensis | reverse complement strand
TCCTGCTTGTGGGGGCATGCCCTATGTGTCTAAATTTTCATAAATGAAGGACATTTAATTTCTGCATTCAGTGACTTCCATTGTTAACTTGGTGATGACAATACAAACCAAACATTTTTTTATACATGTAAGTCAGATATCTGGTTTTGAAAAATTCCAGCACCAAAATTCCAGGTAAAATTGTATAGGGGTAGTATGTTAATAAAAAAAACCTAAGAAAAACCTAAAAAATTACAGAATGGTAACTTTTACTAGAGTTGCTAGGAGATACACTTTTTAAAATAAACCAGATAGATCTGAGTTAGCTTGCAGAAAAGATGCTTAAGAGGGGACATGATAGCAGTCTTCAAATACTTGAAGGACTGCCATAAAGAAGGGGGAAAATACCTTTTGTCTTTTGCTGCAGAGAGTAAAGTTCAGATCAGTGGCTTGAAGTTGAAGCAAAGGAAGTTTAGATTAGATGTGAGAATAAACTTCTTCACTGTTAGAATGGTAAGGCAGTAGAATAGACTTCCTAGGGAAGTTGTGGATTCTCCAAAATTAGAGGGGTTGAAGAAGAGGTTAGACAGTCACTGGTCAGTGATGATCCAGGTGTACCTAAGCCTATGTTCTACTCTGGGTTTTTCCTATGCTTTTGGGTTTTGCTGATTGCCACATAGGAGGGAATTCCTGGGAGGGAATTCCAACCCCCTCCCCTCTCCCCCTACCCACTACATGTGTTAGGGCTTTTTAAGTCTTCCTCAGAGACACTGGTGGG
>NW_005841945.1:2412006-2414564 GCF_000455745.1 Alligator sinensis | reverse complement strand
GCCCCGGGGGTTTGGCAATTGGAGCCTCTATCGCCTTTTTAAGAAAGACACGCTGGGTTCGAAAGGACCCACAGCTCTTAGAGATCCGTCTCTCCGTCTCTCTCCGTCTTTCTCTCCAACTTGGGCGGAAACCACCCAAGCCTTTTGTATGGCTAGCAAGCCAATAGCTAGCCAGCACGTGTGCCTAAATTAAGACCAGCCAATAATGTGGCTCAAATCTTAATACAAATGGAGGGAAAACTCCTTTGCAGCATGCATCACTAAATGCAAAAGTCATGCACAATGCAAAGAAGGCTACAGAACGGCGGGAAACACTTTTCTGCATGCGGGTTCTCCATTACAACAGAACACTCCGTCGTGCAAAAGAGCTCCAATTCGGCGGGAACATAATTTAGCGGTGCCGAAGCACACACAATTAAAAAATCCACAACTTTGGGTTGTGACAACTGGGTGTTGGCTTAGCCAAGGCTTGGGATTTTGAGGGGTGTGCCAATGCTCCTTCTGGAACTTAAAGGTGGAGGTTCCTAGTTAGCAGAACTTGATCCTGTGCTCAAGGTCAGACTGGTTGCCATAATTGGGATCAAGAAGGGATTTTACCCCATAACCATGTAGTAAACCCCCCAGTTTTTGTTTTTGTTTTATTTCCCAACCGTTTCTGACTTTTTCTCTCCCTCCAGGCCCCTCTAGTCTACCAGTTCTAATCCCGGTTCTGGCAACTTTCACTCCCTACACTTTAACTATCTCTCTCTTACCTGAACCTTCCCCCAAGTATCCCAGGTACCCCAGCACACACATACACACTGCACCATCCAAGTTAGGAACTCACCTGTGTGTATGTGTAGGTGGGTGGTATGTGTGTGAATTAGTGAATAAACAAACATACACACACACACACACACCCACACATATAGATATCATTGTGTGTGTGTGGTATATGAATTAGTAATCCCCGTATGTGTATTGGATGTGCAGGTGATGGTAACTGATTCTGTCTAAATTTGGTGCGTGTAGCATGTATGGGCTTAAACTGGTAATAGGTGTGCATGAACCTAAGCTAGTTATTTTGAATGTGTGTGTATCTGAGTTGCTAGTGTGCGTGTGTGTGTGTGTGTGTGTGTGTGTGTGTGTGTATGGCACTGTATGCATGATGTATGAATTAGTGATCTGTGTCTAACTTTTGGGGTGTATAGTGTATGTGCTTGAATTGGTGATAGGTATGCATGTGCCTAGGCTGGTATGAATGTGTATGTGCCTGAGCTGGTAGTGTGCGTGTGTATGCCCCTAACTGATTTGTGTGTTTGCATATGTGCAATTGTGTCACACCCTCCTGTCTAACAGCGCAATATTGAGATCCTGAGAGTCGGCCTGACCCCACAGGGCAACAACCATATTGGTATGGACAGTGGGGGCTTTTGCCTTTCCCTATAGCAGGGGATGTGTCCCTCTTCCTGGCATCTCTTGAGCATATATTAAAAACCTTTTACAGAAGCAAGACATTGGCTGCCATGGTTCCCCTGCTTTATCTGTGGCAAGTTAGGGTGTTATGTCTTGTGCTGCGTCAGGTTTGACTGTGTAGTTTTGCTAAAGAAAATGGATGTGTATAGAATGGTTTGGATAGGGATGATCCTGCCTCAGAGAGGGAATTAGATTAGATGACCTATGGAGGTCCTGTCCAGCCTGACTTCCCTTCTAGCCTGATGTGTCTACACATGCATTTACTATGCAGTAAGCAGTTTTTACACTGGTTTAGGCATTGCAGCACAGTAATGCTGTGTGTGGACTGACTTGGGACTAAAGTTAGGTGTAAGGTATCCACACATGCTTTACTAGGCAGTAACTACTCAGGTGTAAATTTTCTACCTGCATTATTCAGGTAGCAAATTTATGCCCAAGTCAATGTAAGTCACCATAGTTGCTGTGCAGTATGGGCATGCACATGTAGACATACACCTATACCGTGTAGTAACCTAAGTTACTGTGCAGTAACTGAGCATGTATAGATGTGCTGTATGACTCTGAGTTCTGTATGCAAGTATTTAATATTTTTCTTTAAATGAGGTATAATGATAACTTAAAATGAGTCCTCTGAACTGTATCTTGTCACTCTTAAATGGAAGTATCTGAATTAGCCTCCTTCCCATAGGGATATGGGAGAGAACAGTGCTTCCCAGGCAGTTTTTTTTCTTAATTGAAGCTGTTCAGCATCTCCCTCACTGGCCTTAACATCACTGGAGAGAGATTTTTCCTGCTTCCCTGCTGGACTGTGAAAAGCCACAAGTAAGAACATAGAAGTTCCACAGACTCCAGCTTAGTTTAGGGAGTACCTAGAGAAAGATGGCTCCACTTTTCCATACAGCCATCTAAATCAGCCAAGCAGAACAGAAGAAAGGAATCTGAAAACCAATATTTCATCACTGCCCGATGTTCCTAGGCTGCTCTGGCTAGCTGTAACAACCAGAGTACCAGGTTCTACCCATGGGCTGATCTGAGATTGAGGATAGAAGGGTACATCCCACCTTCAACTGTGCAGTGCATGCACAGTGAGCTCACCAGCTGGT
>NW_005841945.1:2408696-2411975 GCF_000455745.1 Alligator sinensis | reverse complement strand
CTGAAGCTCCCTGAGTTCACATTGTACGGGGAATTCTGACAGGACCTGTGTTAACCACCTGATGAACTCAAAAAACTTTCTGCTTGTAGATCTCTGACAGAACCTGTGCTGAGCAACTGGTGAGCTTAGAGAGCTCACTGTACATGTGGAGCTCCTGAGCTCTGGTAGGACCTTCACTGATCAGTTGGTGAGCTCAGCTCATGGGACAGCTGAAGTGGGGTGCAATTGTACTACCAGACACTCCTTGGATCTGCTCCCCACTAAATGACTGCCTGATTCTAGCCATTCCCCCTGTAGCTTGAGAAGTGAGGCATAGGAACTTATCTTCCAGTTCTGTGGTTACTGACTGCTACCCATACTGGAGCACAGGATTTCAGGCTACTTTTTGTTCAGCTGAGCTGCCAGTGCAGGGGAGAAAATGTCCAGGAACTATATCTAATGACTGCTTGTATCCCTTGTCTTTTCTAAAATATTATTCAATAATCTTTGCTACTATCCATCCAACCATCTATATAAGAAAATAAGTTAAATTGAAAAGATAAATATGATTTGTTGAGACATTATAAATTCCCCCAGTATCACTCATACGAGAAACTATTACAATTTACATATCACAGTTTTATTGCTGTGATATGATGTGTAACAGCTGGCAATCTGCATTTGCTAGATATTAAATATTACTGAATAATAATAAAGAATAAAAACTCTCATCTCTGAGGGTTATCCTTATCCTTCAAAATGTACAGCTCTTGTTCTCACTTGTTTGGGAGTTGAGCAAATTCATTCCGAATCAGATTAGATTTTTTTCTTCTAGTGTGTTTTTGATCTATAATAAGCCCAGCTGGCTACTTATGCACTTGCTAGGTTTAAAAACACATTAAAGGTTAAAATCTAATTTTCTAATATTAATAGTATATGCTAATGGTTTTGCTGCTGCCAAAAAGATATAATGTGCCACAACATTCAGTACCCTTCTTGATAACTTTTTTTTCCCCCTCAGTGCACATGTATATCAGAAAAAATAAGTGTATCTAGACATTTAATAGCACCAATGAGCTATGTTTGAAATATGTATTTATATAGACTCTATAGATAAAATATCACATGTTGCAGGATGCACTATGTAATAACGTTGTTTTGTTTCATATTTATTTTGCCAAATTATATTGCATTATAAAACAGATTAAAAGGGTTATCAATTTGAACAGATTTTGACACCAGTAATGTCATTTAATAGAGAGCAGTATTTAGCTGTGTAAGTCTGAAGCCAGACAGGGCAGGGAAGGCAAGTTTGCACCTTGAACCAATTAGTCCCTAAGGCTAGGTACAGATATTCAAAAAGTCCAAGGCAGATTCAAACTAATTTATGCAAGTTTCTCTAAGCAGACTAAATTAGTTTGGTAGTGAACAGAATACAAGTTTGCCCTTTGGTGGAGGGGGACAGGCAGAATGCATCCTCTGGCTGAGGCCAGTAGGTTGGGGGTGCTCCTGCACTGCCAAGCATAGCCCAGTGACCAGGCCTGAGGCCACCCCTGATTGGCTGCTGGGCACATGCTCCCTTCCCTCTGCCAGTTCTCTGTCAGCCAAAGGCATCTGTCAGATGCAAACAAGCAGCAGAGGCAGCAACATGGTCTGCTCTCTGGGCCTACTCTCACTTGTAGAGGCCTGGGGCTCCCTGGGGGAACACCCACCCAGGGACCCTCGTCCCCACCAAGAGTGAATGCAGACCCAGTAAGCACAAGAAGGTTTCAGGGGATTGACAAGTATCCTCTCCCCCTTCCCTCCCTACAGTGGCCACAGTGTCCTCATCAGGCACTGTGGTGACTCTGCTCTGTGAGAGCCTGGAGGCAGGGCCATCTGGGAACTTGGTCAGAACAGTTGAGCATGGGCCAAGTTCCACCAGTTCCTTCCTGTGATGCAGGGTTAGCAGTGTGCGCAAAGGAGCCTGGGATGCTAGTGGACAGTGAATTAACTCTATTCAATAGGGGTCTGCACAGAAGTTTGATGATCTGGGCTAACCTAATTCAAATAAGTTTGAGTGCACTATCTTAGTCTGGATTCCACCATTTTTATTCCAGACAATGTGCCCAGATATTCTATACAGTTACATGTTTGGTTCAAATTCCTATCACTTAGTGTGGATTATGTGTAATGTCTGTATTTCTACTGCCTTCTGCCTTTCATTGAGTCACATCTTAACTCCACAAGTAGCCATTTGTAAAATAAGATCTTCCTAAACAAGAAAAAGGGTATCAGATTCTGACCTTCTATTAGAAAAGGAAAACTTTTTCCAATAGAAAAGGAGTTTAACACCAATCTAGAAAATATAATATAACCTATTTGGAGAATTGAATGTTTCTTAATTTCTTTTTATCTTTGTTATGTTGTTCTTATTCTGTGCATTATGCCTAAGTGTATCATGTTCTTTTGGTTACATAAGGCAATTTAGTGAATGCAGAGTGTTTTTCTTTTTATCATTATATACAAACAATTCAAGCAACTTGAAAAGAAAAGGAGGCATGATTGAGATATTTACACAGTTGCTACTGCTGTGATAGTTGAGCTTTAGAAAGATATGGATGAAAAAGACATTTCCATTCTCTGGTATACTGTAATAGGCCTTTTCTGAAAGGCCTATTAAGAGAGCAAGGATAAGAGCTCTTCATTTACAACCTTCAAGACTTAATTTCTGGTTTATGACCTCTAACAGAAAGATTGGATAGACTGTTCTGTAGCACAGCCTCAGTTTATAAATACTGTTGGGTTTCTATGTGTGAGCATGTGTGTGCGAGTATATTTATGTGCACATGCACATACACACACCCAAAATATGTCATGTATGAAAGAATACATGAGCCAAAAGGATGTAGTGTACAATACTAACCTGTGCATTTGTCCATTGTGCTTCTTTTTATCTGGCAAAGGAATAAATAGCAAACTGGGGATGGTATTACACAGCAGTGACAAGAAATCTTAACTTTAATGATTAATTAATAGATTAAGTAATAGATTAATAGATTAATTAAACCTTCAGCTTAATTTATTTCATAGAAACAAAACTTTTGAGAGGATTTGTATTGTGTTTTCAAAGTCTTTTTACAAATGGTAGAATTGCCAGTGTTTCAGAATGTGTGTGGATATTCTTCACAAGCAAAATGTGATAGACTGGTGGCAGTTACTACATCACCTGTGAATATGAATGACTTAGTCTGAGTTAGCAGCATCATTAGGAACTAATGCTTTAGAAATGAAGCACTGGCAACCTCTCCTTGAGCTGAA
>NW_005841945.1:2381446-2408665 GCF_000455745.1 Alligator sinensis | reverse complement strand
ACCGCTTTTAACCATGGTAATGATCTTGCAGAAATGCTACTTAACTGGAGTGAGTTGGGGGGGCACAGTGACCACCTGCAGGTGGCAGTGGCAGTCGTGGCAGCAGAGGCCTGGTGGCAGCGAGCAGGGACTGTCCATAGGCAGCTGTGACAGTGTCAGCAGTGAGGGTGGGGAATGGCGAGCGCTGAATGGCAATCAGCAACCACCCGTAGACACCGCCAGCAATGGCAGGAGTGATGAGTGATGACCGCCCACATATGCCACTGGCAGCGTCAGCAGTGGCCAATCTCAGAGGGTGAATGTGCACCTGTGTGCACCCCTACCCATTGTCACTGGATCAGGTCCTCAATAATTCATTTCTAAGCACTTGAAGGACAAGGGAGTGATCAGGAACAGTCAGCATGGATTCACCAAAGGCAAGTTATGCATGATCAACCTGATTGCCTTCTATAATGAGATAACTGGTTCTGTGGAACTGGGAAAAGCAGTAGGCATAATATACCTTGACTATAGCAAGGCTTTTGATACCATCTCCCACAATATTCTTGGAAGCAAACTGAGGTAGTATGGGTTGGATGAATGGACTGTAAGATGGATAGAAAGATAACTGGATTGTTGGGCTCAACATGTAGTAATCAATGGCTCAGTGTCTAGCTGTCAGTCAGTATCAAGTGGAGTACCACAGGGGTCATTCCTGGGGCTGATTTTGTTCGATATCTTCATTAACGATCTGGAAGATGGAATGGATTGCACTCTCAGCAAGTTTGCAGATGACACCAAGCTGGGGGGGTGTAGTAGAAACACTCGAGGGTGATGGCTAGAAAATGGTAGTTAGAGATTTGCTTTTGGGAATTGGCTTGTAGGTAAAGTAGATATGTATTAGAATAATAATCCAGGGCAACAGCAAGGATTAATTGATTTTTAATAGTCTGTTTGTGACAGTTTCTTTGAGGCCTACTGTGGCTGACCCAGGAAAGAAGCAACAAGACACACAGGTTGGGAAATTGAAGACATATACCACACTGTTCCATAACAGAGATAAGGGACTCTACAACATTGGCACCAGGTCACAGTGCCCAAGTGCACAGCTCTTGGGATTTCTGGTTTTGGGGAAGAGACCAAACTAGGAGAGGACCGGGAAAGTCCAAATTAGGATGTGTGCATGTGATGCTTTTGTAAGACAAAGGAATATGCCAACAGGAAAGAACCTGGACAGTATGACAACAACAGGGAGACTAATCAAAGATGCCCAAAGATGAAGAGTCATCACAGAGGGAAAAAGAATACAAAAGAAAGGATTTCACAACAGCAAAGGGTCCCCAAGAGGGGAACCCACAGCCACCATGGGCAGAGGGCACACCACGAGCCTGTCTTACCCTCCCCATTGGTGGGGCAGGGGGCGGGGGAGCCTTGGCCTCCAACCTCCAAGTTGCTGATATCTGACATTCAAGAGAGATCCTCATGGTGAAGCTCGCATACTGGCCAAGGTTACCTTGACTCTGTGAACTCTGGGACTGTTAGATATAGAATTGTTTGTATTATTTGATTCTGCTATCACTGTGTATCAAAATTAACCTATTATCAAATGGAGAGGTTGTGGTCAGTCTGAGGGTTTGGGCCTACCCTTAACAAGATATCTGGGTCATAAATCCAGTGCAAACAAGAGTACAGCTCAGTAGAGCACCCAAGGGTGCTGAGGAAGTTGGCTGATGTGATTGAAGAGCCACTGGCCATCATTTTTTAAAACTTGTGATCAAGGAAGGTCCCAGATGATTGAAAAAGGGAAAATATAGTGCCCATCTTTAAGAAAGGGAAGAAGGAGGATCCAAAGAACTATAGACAAGTCATCCTCACCTCAGTCCTGGAAAAATCATAGAAAAGATCCTCAAGGA
Organism: Alligator sinensis; assembly: GCF_000455745.1. Taxonomy (NCBI): domain Eukaryota; kingdom Metazoa; phylum Chordata; order Crocodylia; family Alligatoridae; genus Alligator; species Alligator sinensis. The sequence continues at coordinate 2,406,773 of NW_005841945.1, read as the reverse complement.
AACCATTTCAAAGCACTTTGAGGTGAAAAAGGCAATTATGAACAGTCAGCACAGGGTCACATGGGGCAGGTCATGCCTAAGCAACCTAATTGCCTTCTATGATGAGGTGACTACTTCTGTGGATGTGGGGGAGATGGATGGATGTGGTGTGTCTTGATTTTAGCAAGGCTTTTGATATGGTCTCCCACAACAATCTCCCAAGCAAGCTAAGGAAGTATAGGCTGGATGAATGGACTGTAAGGTGGATAGAAAGATGGCTGGAGAATTGGGCTCAGAGAGTAGTAATCAATGGCTCAATGTGTAGTTGGCAGCCAGTATCAAGTGGAGTGCTCCAGGGATCCGTCCTGGTGCTGGTTTTATTCAATGTCTTCATCAATGACCTGGAAGATGGCTTAAAATGTACCCTAGCAAGTTTGCATATGAAAATACAGGAAACCCTCACCATTCATGGATTTGCTATTTGCAGTTACGAATATTTTCAGTGCGAATATTTGAACCCATGCTCTCTCCCCATGCAGGCTCTCTCCCCAGACGCCCTCTCCCCCACACACTCTCACTGGCCCCCATGGCTCCTGCTGCACTCTCCTTATAGCTTTCGTTAATTAACTGATTTGCCGCCGTGGTAATTGAGGGAGTGCGGTGGCAATTAATGCTCGTTGTGGATCATAAACTCCTCTGAGCTCACAGATCAATCAATCTGCTGCCCCATTACCTGGGGAAGTTTTTCTCTTAAGATTAATATCCAGTAGGTCCATCCATACCACTCTTCACTCTTCCCTCTCCCACTGCTAACAGCACTGGCAGTGTCTGCAGGAGCTCCACGCTTACTGCTGCCGGGCTTCTGCCACCACTGCCATGCTCCTGACATATTCATGGATCTCATCATTCATGGGGATCTCTGGAACATACCCCTCATAAATGGCAAGGGTCTCCTGTAAGGTGGGAGAGTAGGAGGTATGCTGGAGGGTAGGGATAAGATTCAGAGTGAGCTAAACAGTTTGGAGGATTGGGCCAAAAGGAATCTCATGAGGTTCAACAAAGACAAGTACAAAATCCTGCACTTAGGACAGAACAAGCACATGCAGCTGTACAAGCTGAGGTCTGACTGGCTGGGCAGGACCTCTGCAGAAAAGGACCTGGGATTTACAGTGGACAATAAGATGAATATAAGCCAGCAGTGTGCCCTGGTTTCCAAGAAGGCTAATGGCATACTAAGCTGCATTGATAGGTGTGTTGCCAGTAGGTCAAGGGAAGTGATTCTTTCCTTCTATTCAGAACTGGTGAGGCCACATCTGGAGTACTGTGTTCAGTTTTAGACCCTCCGCATCAAAACGGATGTGGACAAATTGGAGAGAGTCTAGTGTAGGGCAACAAAAATGGTGAGGGGGCTGGGGCACAGGACTTATGGACAGGATAAAGGAACTGGGTATATTTAGTCTAGAGAAAAGAAGACTGAAGGGGGATTTAATAGCAGCCTTCAACTACGTGAAGGGTGGTTCCAAAGAGGATGGAGCTAGACTGTTCTCAGTGGTGACAGATGACAAAACAAGGAGCAATGGTCTCAAGTTGCAGCAAGGGATGTTTAGATTAGATATTATGAAGAATTTTATCACTAGAAGGGTGGTAACATACTGGAATAGATTATCCAGAGAGGTGGTAGAATTTCCAACCTTGGAGGTTTTTAAGACCTGGCTGGACAAAGTGTTGGCTGGATCATCTAGTTGGGGATGGGCCTGCCTTGAGTCCAGGGTTGGATTAGATAACTTGCTGAGGTCCCTTCCATCCCTAATTTTCTATAATTCTATCTCCTGCTTGTCTGGTCTCACTTAATGCAGTGATGTCAATGTTATGTGGCCTGAGCACTTAAGCCACAATTGCATTGCGGCACTATGAGTGTTCACTATTAGAATTGTCCATGTAGGTCTTGATGTCCACAAACTGATTGTGTGTCAAACTGATTGTGTTTCCACAAAACAATTGTGTGGCTTCATTGATTTAATAGATTTCATAGACATTAGGGCTGGAAGGGACCTCGGAAGATCATTGAGTCCAGCCCCCTGCCCCAGGGGCAGGAAGTCAGCTGGGGTCATAGGATCCCAGCAAAATAAACATCCAGATTTCTCTTGAAGGCATTCAAAGTAGGTGCTTGAACCACTGCCACTGGCAGGCTATTCCAGACCTTGGGGGCTTGGACAGTAAAGAAGTTCTTCCTTATGTCCAGCCTGAAATGGTCATGGAGGAGTTAATAACCATTTCACCTCATCATCCCTTGGGGTGCTCCGGTGAACAAACATTCCCCCAGATCCTGGTGAACACCCATTATAAACTTATAGGTGGCCATCAGGTTGCCTGGGAGCCTGCGTTTTTGCAGGCTGAAGAGTCCCATAGCTCTCAGCCTCTCATCATAAGGTCATTTTTCCTGACCTCTGATCATGCATGTGGCTCTTCTCTGGACTCTCTCAAGCTTCTCCACATCCTTTTTGAATTGTGGAGCCCAAAACTGGATGCAGTACTCCAGCTGCAGCCTGACCAAAGCCAAGTACAATGGGAGAATGACATCCTGGGATTTGCTTGAGAAGCATCTATGGATGCAAGCCCGTGTTTTGCTGGCTTTACTAGCAGCCACATCACATTGAAGGCTAGCCAGCGTAGCACTGCTGAGCCTGTAAACAAGCTGCAGGTTTTTCCTCCCAAGCTGGAGAACCTTGCATTTTTCAGTGTTAAATACCATCAGGTTCTCATCAGCTCATTTCCTGAGCCTGTCAGGGTCAGCATGGATCGCCCGCCTGTCCTCAGGTGTGGATGCTTTACCCCAAAGATTGATAACTAGGGACCCCACTGGTCACAGGCCACCACGACAATTCACTTCCATCAACCACCACCCTCTGGGTTCTACCACAGAGCCAATTCCCCAGCCAGTGTTTCATGGTGCAGCCGAGGCCACAGTTAGCCAGATTTGCTAAGAGGTGATCATGGGATACCACATCGAAGGCTTTTTTAAAATTCAAGATATACACCATCAATCTCCTCTTCCTTGTCCAGGTGATAGGTCACCTGGTCGTAAAAGGAAATAAGATTGGTCAAGCAAGACCTACCCACAACAAACACATGCTGGCTATCCCTCAGGATGTTGCTATTGGCCAGGCTGTTAAGAATGGCCTCTTTGATAATCTTTTCTAAAACCTTCCCAGGATACAGGTCAGGCTGATGGGCCTGTAGTTTGCCGGATCCACTTTCCTCCCTTTCTTGAAGATAGGCATCACATTGGCCTTCTTCCAATTTTTGGGCACTTCACCTGAGCACCAGGAGTTCTTGAAAATCCGTGCCAGGGGCTGTGCTATGATGTTAGCCAGCTCCTTGAGTACCCTGGGGTGTAAACTGTCAGGGCTGGCTGACTTGAAGGTATCCAGCCTCTCAAGGTGTTCCTTCATGAGGTCAGCATTGATGGAAGGTAAGGAACCTCCCTCACTCAGGCCTCCCTGTCCTGTGATGGGCAGAGGTGTCCCGTGGGACTGGTGAAAGACCGACGTAAAGTACCCATTTAATAGGTTGGATTTTTCCTGGGTGTCAGTCGTCAGTTGTCCCATCTGGTTTAGCAGGGGTCCAATGTTGCCCCTGCTTTTCCTCTGGCTCCCCACATATCTAAAAAAACCTTTTTATTGCCCTTGATACTTGTAGGTAGTTGGAGTTCCATCGCAGCCTTGGCTTTCTTGGTTCACACCCTGCAGGTCCAGACCAGTGCAGACTATTCCTCCTTGGAGGTGGATCCAGTTCTCCATCCTTTGTAGGTCTATCTTCTTAGACACAGGAGGTCTGCTAGTTCCCTGGAGAGCCAAGGGGGCTGCTGTGCCCTCTTGCTGCCTTTCCTCTGAGATGGAATAGACTTTGCTTGTGCATCCAGGATTGCTCCTTTGAGGAGCAACCACTTGTCCTAAACTCCCCTCCCCTTTGGACTGTGGCCCTTTAGGGCCTCACTGACAAGCCTCCTGAGCTTGTAAACATCAGATTTCCTGAAGTCGAGGACTTCTGTATTGCTGACTGACTTGCCAGCTTCATGGCAGATGGTGAAAGTGATCAGCTCATGGTCACTGTCACCCAGCTTCCCTTCGATTGTTAGGTCACAGATTAAGTCGTCCCCCATTGCCAGAACCAGGTCGAGCAGCGCTTTACCTGCCATCAACCCTTAGACTTCTTGTGTCACATAGAGGTCATCCATGCATTAGAGAAAGCTTTGTGACCACCCAGATTGGGCCAAGCGCTCTTCCCATGAGGTGTCTGGGTAGTTGAAGTCTCCCATGACAACCATGCACTGGGAGTGTGCGGCCTTAGCCAATTCCCTGGTGAACTCCTGGTCAAGCTCTTGATCCTGCGTAGGAGGTGTAGTAGACTCCCAGCATTGTGTCTCCTTTGCCATGTTCCCCACGGATTTTAACCCAGAGGGTCTCCAGTCATCCACCCTGGTCACCAACATCGGCTTGCAGGGACGCGTAGCTCTCCTTTACATAGAGAGCTACATCCCCACCCCTTTTTTCCACTCGATCTCTTCTGTACAGGGTATAGCCATCTCAGGGGTGGGCTCCCTTAAGTGTCTTGGCCTGCTGGCTTTGCAAGGTTTGCTCAGTGGGCCAGCAGTGGCAGTGGTCCTCCGCATGCTCTGGTGGGCTTAGTTTAAAGCCCAGTGGAACAGGTCAGCCAGTCTGGCTGAGAAGAGCCTCCTTCCTAGCAGAGAGAGGTGGAAACCATTCCTTCCCAGCAGCTCGCTGCCTTTTTCACCAAAGAGTGGACTGTGGTCATGGAAGCCAAAGCCTTCCCGATGACACCAGCATGACAGTCTTTGGTTCACTACCTCAATCTCCCTCTCCCTCCTCAGCCTGTAGCCCAAAGCTGGGAGGATCAATGAAAACACCACCTGTGCCCCCAACACTTTAAGCCCCACTTCCAAATCCCTGTAGCACTTCGTGACCTGACTGGCAGTACTCTGCGCTGTGTCATTTGTGCCCACATGGATAAAGAGCATAGGATAGTGGTCAGTGGGCTGGATTAGCTCAGGGATCTTCTCTACAATGTCTTGGATTTCGGCTCCTGGGAAGTGGCAGACTTCCTGGCTAAGGGGTCAGGGCGGCAGATTGCCCCCTCAGTCCCCTTCAGAATGGAGTCTCCCACAACAAACACTTTGTGTTTTGTCTTAGGGAGAGTGGGGGTGGTAGCTACAGTTAAGCCTGTGTTGCCTGCAGGAGCTGGCAGCTTGACAAGTTCTGCTGGGGGTGCAAGGGGTTCATACCTTTTGCAAAGCTATAATGGGGCAGGGACCTTGGTGTGGCAGGCCTTGGGGCCCTTAACCACCTTGGTCCAGGAGCCCCTTGGCTGGACAGAATGGGAGGTCCCTGAGTCCTCCCTCATTCTGGAAGCAGACCTTGGTCTATCCTCTGCATCTCACGCCACTCCCAGGGCTGAACTGTCTTTAAAGCCTTGCTTGCACACTCCTGTGGATCTGCCCCCAGCACAGTATTTAGGGGTGTCCTATGACAAATGTCATGTTCAATGCTCCTTCTACATGTGCAGGTAAAGGAACAATAGGATGTAATGCATGATCTGCACAATTGTCATAGCATATGTGCATGGCAAAAAGAATGATTGTGGGATTCAGCATAAGATCCTGTCAGGCCTTATTGATATAATAGAGGGAGCCAAGGGTGGTGATCCCAGATGGCAATCCCAGGCTCCCCCTGCCCCAGCAAATAGGGAACTCACTGGGCATGTCTACACATACTTTTACGTACATGTAAACTAATGCACGCGCTAATGCACATTATTGCAAGCGTGTGGATTAATTTGGGACTAACATTAGACCCAAGTTAATGGACATACACCATGTTAATGTACATTAGCATGTCTATACATTTGCTAATGTGATTTAGTTATCCGTGGCTAAATTTGATACTTGTTCTATGCAGGTATCAAATTTAGACATGAATAGCCTTAAATCACCATTTTTAAGGTGCATTAAGGGCAGACGTGTAGACATATGCCCTTCATGCACCTTAAATTGGGCTAATGTGCATTAAGTGTATAGTCTTAAGTACTTAAGACTATAAGTACTTATAGTCCCTGCTGTGCCCCACTGTATGCATCTGGGGGTGAGACTTGCAGTCCTGGATGTGTGGGCTGCAGCCAGGGCTGAGTCCCATCAGCTTCAGGACTGCAATCTCCCAGCCACAATGAGAGTGGTAGGCACCTTGCAGCTGGTACATCACAGCTGCTGCGATATCTCAGCCATGAGGGCACACCACCGCCCCCAGGTGTGAGGGCTGAGAGCCCCCTCAGCTCTGGGACTCATAGCCCCAGGTGGCCATGGTGCACCCCTGTGGCTAGGAGCCTTCTTAGCTGATGGGACTCCCAGCTGCAGGAGAAACCATGCTACAGATGCAAATTAAAGCTATATAGCAAATTTTAGCTGGATAGCAACCAGCTATAAAGTTAGTACACATTTGAAAGGTCTATCTTTATAGCTGGTTGGACCTTTTATGGTGTATAGCTGGTCTCAGTTTTATTGCCCAAATAATCTGTTAATTGCACAACAGTTGTAATATGTAGAGGGGGGACAAAATATAAATGGGCATCACTTGCTGTTATGATTAGGTGTTCTGTTTGTTTTCATGGCTGTTTGAAAACAAGAGTTATTTATTTCTAGCACATGCCATAGTGCGATGTGTAATGCCTTGATGGCCAAAAATTGCCCCTGATTTAATCCAGTTAAAAGTAATGTGCTAATGCCAATATACAATGTTGCAGACAGCTGCTTGTGAGGCTTTTGACTCAATGAAATACATCTAGTCACACCCTGATCCTTGAAATCCTCTGAGCCCTCTTGCCCTGAGCCTTGAAATCCTCTGACAATTTTCAATATCTTACTCTCCCTTTATTTCATTGTGAACAAAATATAAAGAACAAAGGGCCCTGTTATCTTATATATGTATGCAACTTCAGATGGGGCTGGGCAGATTTATCTGAAATGCACAATGTGGCCCTGATTCTATATAGATGAAATAGATAGACATATTGTTTCTTGGAGGTGAATTTTATTACTGTGACAGTATAGACACTGCTGGTATATTGGACTACAGTTTGAGTGAATTTGATGTGTGCTTGTAATGGGTGCTACCTCATAGGGTGGTTACAGCACCCTCTAGGTGCAAATCTATGCCCATTCCCCTACTCCAGTTGCTTTTATCTGACCTCCTCCTTTCTCACCTGATATGACTTGATGTTAAAAGTTAATACATTTGGGAAGGCTGCCTTCAGATGCCCAGAGTTTGGCTTTTGGTACCTTGCCCTGCCCTACTCATCATTAGGCTGCTAGTTGTCTTTCTCTTTTGCAAGCTACCCTGGCCCAATCTCTCTTTTTATCTTTGTAAGGATCTTGCCCTGCACCCCTTGTGTTACTATTGTATATTAGCTCAATGCGGAACAACTGGAGTGAATGTGGAAATATTTGTGAGTTTATCCGAAATGTCTGTAGAGGTCCTGACAAGTCACCTGTCAGACAGTGGGATTTTCCCACCAAAAGTTTCCTATACACTGCTGAAATGTTACTTAACTATACACTGCTTTCAAATGTTACTTAACTCTTACTGAGCACACTCAGCATCTTGAGCCCCCCACATTTCAGATTGTTCACATAATTTGTAAATCACTACATTGTTGACTTTGTTAATCTACAGGATGGGAGGAAAAGAAAGAAAAGGAACTAAAATGTCAGTGCTTTCATACCAACAGTGTTCCAAGACACAGTGACATTGGGACACCGTTCCACCATACTGCAGTGTTCTGTGGATCTTTCAGTGAAAAGCAACAAGTCAATATGGGACTGGGCAGGGAGCATAGGTCACCTAATAGTTGCCAAGCTTCCTACAGCACTTTGGCTGACTGAAGACATGCCCAGACCTTTGGTAGCAGCATACAGCTTACATAAATAAATCATGACATTTTGCACCTTTTTCTTACTTTTGCTTTATACAACGAAAAAAAAAAAAAAGGTCAGAATACTCTGCACTGCAGCTTAAACAAATCTAAAATAATTTTCCTGCTTTTCCTTTTGAAATTGGACTCCTTCCAACTTATAAATAGAAAAATATCTTGATCTAAATTTTTTCAAGTGAAACCCCAGTCATGATTCATAATGGAGAATGTCTTCAAAAGAAGAGGCTGAGAGGGCCCAAAACACAGGATAGTCTGCCACTATGCGATTTGAACATTAACTGGTGTTGGGGGATGGAAAGAAGTGTATGAGATGTAGGTTCCATCTCCTTATCAAGTGAGCGCTTTCATTGCAGAGCTTTGCAGAAAGGTACACTAACCTCTTGGCATGTTTTTTGTCAGTTTAGACATGCTTGGATTATATTACCTAGATCAGGCTTCACAATATTAAATGGAAGGAACTTTCTGTTTTTTTAATCCCTATGGGGTTCAATGTGAGATTGTGGCTAAACTGCTTGGCACATGCCATGATGCAGGCTGTTGCATGCAAGCACAGCAGAAGAAATACAGACTCTGAGATTAGCTGCATGTTGAAACATAAGTGTTAACAAGATTAGGGTGTAGGCTTGTGATAGTTAGTGATGTCTAAGTGTGAAGTTACACTTAGACGCTACTTAATCTCTGAAATGCTAAGTGATGTTAAAGTTAGAACATGCTGTGAGTGGTTGCAGATGAAGAATCAATACTCTTTCTTGCCTACAGAGTTCTGACTTGCCAGTGAGGGCTGGTGAACAGGGACATGGCTAGGAGCTAAGACACCTAGGGCATGTCCTGACAAGTGGGAACATGTGGTTTGTGGAGATCCCATTGTCAAAAAAAAACCTGCCACTGAAAAAAGTGGCATGGCACATGCAGCAGCAGTGTATGCTGCCAGAAAGGGAGCCTGGTCAGCCAGAGCCATTCACTGGCTGCTGGCCAGGCTCTGAGTGGCCGGGTCACTGAAGCCCCAAGAGGTCCCCAGGACCTCACTTAAGGCTGCTGGCCCCAGCCTTCCCTACCCTGCCCAGGTAATTTTGCTGTGCACTGGAGCACACATGCAAGGGTAGCACAGCCCAGAGTAAACCCTTGCCTGAAGTTATGTATCTTTGAGATGCTCAGAGAGCACCTAGCATGAGTTAACAAATTTTAACATGTGGAAATTTCCATTTTATATGCCCTTAGTATGGTCTAAGTGTAATTTGTAACTTTGCCCTAAATGCTGAATTTAGCCACTTATGTCCCTGTTATAAATATAGCCCCTATTCACTCTAATTTTGAGAGAGAAAGCAGAATTTCATGTTTTTTTGCAGGGCTTCTCAGAAGACAACAGTGATCCCCACTGAGACATACCAGAATGAAGATCAGACTTACCAGACTTTGTTTACTTGTCAATAATTGATATCCATATAAAACTCTGTTCATAAAGCATTATTCATGCTGTTCTGACACATACAGAAACAGAAAAAAAAAGCTATGAAAAACCAAAACACAGACAAAATGGGGCAGACAGACTTTTGATATTCCTTAATGGTCTGGGGAAAAAATCACGGTATCAAGGTTTTAATACAATTCCAAACAAGACTGTACTGAAAAAATAGGCAATATTACATATACAAAAGCCAGTGTCTATCTGAAACTGGGAAAATTGTATTCACAACTGGCTAACACTCAAGTTTTTAAAATCAGGCTGTCTTGAATAAAAGGAAGGTTTGGAATGTCTGTGGTATTGACTAGGGACATTGGGTTTGCCAATCTATTTTATGGAGAAGGCACTCAATTACTAGGGTAAATGGGCAGCTGACAAAATTCTAAGATAACTAGACAGTGACCTCTTTGTGGCAGATTATCACTATGCATCTGTAGAATTTCTAGTGCTTTGTGGCCCCCTTTTTAATTGGAGCAAATGGGCATTAATGTTGCTAAGAATTGGCACAGAAAGTAAATGAAATAAGCTTGAAATAATACTGGGATTTGATTTCTTTTTTGAAATTGTTGTGAAGGCTATTTATTAGATCTTGGCTAAATATTACACAAATGTCCCAGGAGAAAATGGGAGGAAGGACCCCGAATAAGAAAAGTTATGGGGAACAGAATAAACAAGAGGAAGAGGGAACAAACATAAAAGTTAAAACAAGAAAAAACTGTTTACCTACAGCAGGAGCCATGGCACAGTGGGAACAAGAAGAGAAGCCCACATGGCTCGTTAGCCGCATCTTTATCCAGCTGAGGCCAGCCAATGACGTCACCAGCAATCACCGGCTGGTGGGGATAAAAATGGCTGATGGCGGAGGAAAGGAGAGGGGGAGAATGGACCGGAGGAGTGTGTGGCCACAGGACCCACTCCGGGTAATCCCTCAGGAGGGGAGGAGCACTGGATGAGGAGCCAGAGGAGCCTCCTGAAGCTGGTATTGGCAGTGGTGGGAGGGAACAGGTCATCAGCACTGGAGACAAGCCCGAAGCAGCCCCTGCAATCTGTGAAGGCAGCAGCAACAGGGGGAGCAGAGAAGGGCATACGAAGACCCACAACATAGCAGGTGGGAGTATTGGGAACAGTTGGGAGGAGGAGGAAGTGGCACCGTTGGAAAGGTCCTGGCAGGAGCAACAGGAAGAACTATGGAAAAGCAGGGCACCTACCCTGAACACAGAAAGTAGCCAGCCATATGCAGAGGAACCACAAGACACCCAGACTGGGATGCTCCAGAAGGGAGAGAAGTGGGGCAGCACAGGGCTCGCAGAAAGAGCTGAAAAGGGAAAAAGGATGACCCAAGCGGGAGGCTACAGGTATACGATCCAAGCAGGGGTCATACCCTAGTTAGACCATAGGGAATTAGATACCCTGTACCCGATTGTAAGGGACCAGGGAAGGGGGCTACCCAGGTTCCTAGCAAAATTGTAGGCGTGTTGTCTTGTGGTTTTCTTTTGGGTTTTTCTTTTGTGTTTTTCCGTATGAAGGGGAACGGAAGGCAGAGAGGCAGGATGGGCTTATGTGCATAGAGTAATTGGTGCAGGGCCCGCAGGGCTTTCATTGTGATTCAATCCTGAAGGCAGGAGCTCATTCTAGGCAAGTACAGGTTCCACGACCGGGACCTCCAGTCATAGAAGGCCCATGATGGAGTAAACGAATCAGCCTCCAGAGCTGATACTCAGGATGGAAAGAAACTCAAGAGGCCCCACAGCTACAGAAGAAGGGGGACGTGACCCTAGAAGACTGAGCGATCCATCGAGGTGGCGTAAGGTCAGGGTGTAGGGGTGGCAGAGCCCCTCAAGTGACCGTCGGGCAGACCGTGTGCTGCAGAAGGACCCCAGGTAGTCAACCCCCCAGTGGGAACATTCAAAGTCATGGCAGGTGAGATAGGGGAAGACTACTCCTGGAGTGAACAGCTACTCGGCAGTTTACGGGAATCTGCAAGACGTACACCGCCCATTGCTCAGACCAAGGCTGCACGTGACTGGGCATTGAGACCTAGAGGTCACAACGAATTATTCACAAATATCCTTGACTAGCTTTATGAATTCCCTTTGTTGGTCACAAACTCTTACGTGCTTGTTCATTCTCATAGTCAAACAGTTGTTTGAAGGAATGGTTGCAGAAAGGAAAGTTCACATACATACAAACACAAGAATTTGTATGCAAAGTGCATATATAGGCACCATTTAATTATATATTCACTCTTGGGAGCTGGAATGGGAAGTCAGTTTGGCAAAAAATCAAAGGACACTAAAAACATAATGAGCAACACTAAAAGGATGATAGCGACTGGCTGCCATCATCACTACCAGAAACAGCAGCAGGCTGTCCTATATGATTGCATACCACAATGCAAGCACAAGCATTATTTATTTCATCATAGGGCATGTGGAGCCAGATTAATACTGGCCTCATAGATGCCACCACGTAGATTTCAGAACAGTTGAAAAACAAGTAGGCAACTTGTCTCAGAAGGGATATCCAAACAGACAAGATTGGGTGCCTAGGATTCTTATATAGTGAACAGGGAGGGTTAGGCATAAAGGGTGATCCAAAGGACCTAGGCATTGAGAAGGGTAATCTCGAGATATAGTCAAAAAGAAACACTAGGCCCAACTACAGGTCTGATGATTTCCATCCTTTCTTGACCTTTAATTTCAGGACTGTACCTCAGATTCCACTAATCATTCAGGATCCTGAGTGGCCATAAAGTATGGGGTGGTATTTGCCTTGGTTCCAGGCCCTCCTCAGCTTAAAAAGATAGAAAGCCACATTACTATTTCCCAGGAAAGCTTCTTAGCCACCAGCCTCAAATAGTATGGGTGAAACACTCTCCTCTTGAAGAAGCTGGGCCACTAGGTAGTCAAGAATGCAAGAATCCTGGGGTGAGAATATAAGTAAGAAGAGAAGGAGAGGAAGTATAACTATAGCCTAGTGAGAAACACCCTTCCTTAAGAGGAAAGGAAAATTGTAGTTCACTGTTGTGCCAGGGTTTTTTCTGTTTTGTATAACTTTCTCAGGTAAAATAAACAGGTCTGGGTGCAGAGATGAGAACACTGCAAATGAGCCCACAAATTCAGTTCTAGAATTCTGCATTGAGTAGCAGAGGCATCCTCCTCTTCACCATACTTACGGCTACACAGTGCACATCTCATATCACTTGAACATAATGGGAAGGTGTCAAAGGAAAATATTTTTATAACAGGTAGATAACATTGTAGAGTAAAGCCCATAAGTCAAATTAAGAACTCTCCAAAAGCAGGAGCCACCCTTTTCACAGCCTTCTTTCCCCAGGAGTTTTATTCCTATTTAGCAGCAAAGTGGTGAATAAAGCAACTATGTTGTTCTCTACCCTTAAGAAAAACAAAACGTCTTTGACTATCAGAGCCAGAAAGACTCAAATTAATATTAAAGTTATACCAAAAATTCAACAAAAGCAAAAATCAAAAGGAAGTGATAGAATGTTATATTCTGTCTTGCACTCGTATTACGCATAATTCTGTACTACATGTTGACTGAAAACCAAATCCTGAGTAGCAAAGTTCATTTCCTCTTTCTTCCCCACCTCTCTCTATGGTTATCTAGGTTATTAGCTGGAGTTAAATGGATTTCAGGAGAAAGGCAAATGGTTAAGATACATAAACACATTGCCTTTTTTGCCAGCTGATAAACTTCATCCAAGTCCATCATAGTTCCTTGGGAGGGCCGGCAGCACCCTGGCCCCCTGTCTGTGAGGGTTGCCTGGCAAGGCACCATGCATGCCCACCTTGAGGCCCTGGAGGGGAAGGTGAGGGAACTCTAGGAAGAGATAAGTAGGGGATCAGGGCTGCAGATGATGAGATTGATGGGTACTTTCATTGTCTGCCGGACCGCACAGCCAGCGGGAAGACAATGGAGGAGGGTCCCAATTCAGACATATAGAAGATGGCCACCTCCAAAGCCAGACATTGCACTGCTGAGGCAACTGGGGAACAGATACAAGGCCCTGGCATCACTGGAGGTGGGTGCAGCAGGGGAAGCCACATCCACAACCACCACCATGCAGATTGAGAGACAACTGGACAACCGATGACAAATTTGACATCATGTGTCTCACACAGTGCGTTCAATACTTTATTTTGAAGCACAATGCATTACAGTCACTGTTTGAAACAAAGTCCATGATTTTATTTTAGAGAATCCAAGTTGATTTGATTTATATTTCCATATCAATTAGTTTGATATCTGATTGGTAAACTTTTTAGGTATTATAGTTATATCTTCAATTAAATATTATTACATGACTATTCTATTCAATGAATTAATACATTTAATACATAATATATAATGAATGCATAAAATCATATTTTATTAACGTCTTCAGTCAAAACTATCCTCTAAGAAGACTTATCCTCACAATTTCTTTCATAATGTGAGTTACACCTATTTTCTCAGCTTTGAGAAAATACACACAGAAACAAGCAGGCTTGTACACTGCATAATATACAGTCAGCAGAGGGCAGTGGAAAGTGTCTGGGTTGTTGTTGTTTACTCTGCTTTTGATTTCCAAGTTTTATTTCCATTTTTTTTTAACCTATGTGATTCAGTAATCCTCTGGCATTTAGCTGCATCTTGAAATCTTTTAAACGCAATTCTGAATTCCTGCTAATTTTACAGCTGTGGACATATTAATAGAGGCCCAGTATCTATCTCTGTGTGTTAGTTTCTTCCTTCTTCTGAACTGTGAATCATAATCCTTATCAAAATGTGTAAGCTGGAAAATAACTTGAGAGCATGAGTTTTAAAACTGTACTGCCTGTTGTATCTGCAGTTTGCAGGTATAGTTCCTCTTTTGTAAGTGCATACCAGACAGTTAATTCTAACTGAACAAAGCTTCAGACATCTATCATCAAATTCCCGCCACAATATTGCCACAATATTTCCGATAATGATAGCAGGGGTGGGAGTATTAATTGAGACAAGTCACTTGCAACTACTAGCATATTATCCACCATGCTTTGTAGGTCTGTTCGGAGTTTGTGTTCTCCATGCCTAACTACATCGGTTTGTGCTGACATATTTATCCTCACACCAGGAGAACTATAGTAGTTAGGGCTGTGCAAAGCTTTGATCCCTGATTCAATTTGGTGGAGAATTGGTCTGATTTGGTGGCTAAATCTCTGAATCCAAATCGAATCAGAGGACCCTTTAATCACTCCAAATTGAATCAGAACCCTCTGAATCAATTCAGAGAAATTCAGAAAGATTTGGAGATTTGGACATAGACACAGCTTTAAATGTTTTTTCTACATACCTCAAGATAGGTGGCTCATGAATGCTGCAATGGTGAGGTGGCTGGGGATGCTTCACCCACCCCAGCATTTCAGCGTTCACGAGCTGTGCCTGGTACCTTAAGGTATTTAGAAAAAACATTTAAAGCTGTGGCTATGGCCAAATTGCTGATTCTCTGAATCAGCATCAAATCTTCAGATTTGGATTCATCTGAATTGGGGACAATAATCCAAACCAATGAATTGAATCACTGTCCCCGATTCGGGCCAAATCCAAATCTAAATTGAATAGGGCCCATTTCACACACCCCCAATAGTAGTCTATAGTATATACCTACAAATGTTCATTTCAAATATTTGGTTATATGTTTTATTTATATACAGAGAATAAAAAAATTATGCAAAATTAGCAAAAATAACAAAGAATTAAGAGACAACTTTCACCCTAACCAATTTGCCCTACCACTGAAATATCATGATATTGTGGATATTTTCTCCACCCATAGTTCATCTGACTCTCCTTCTTACTGACAGTGTAGCAGTTAAATAAAAATACTCAGTTTTATAGTGGTACATTAAAAAAAATAGAAAGGCATCATTAATGATTTGAACACTAGCCAATAAGGATATAAAACATTAAGCAAATAGATGGTTAATAAAAATTAAAAACGATGAAAAAAATCCAGAGATTCTCACACAAAAGGTCAAATATAATTTATATTATGCAGGAATTTTATCGAAAGGAAATAAAACTGAAATGTTAATTGTCTGCAGATCATATCATCCACAGTTTTCAAACCTGTGCAAAGCCTAAATATTGTCTAAATTACTTCAGCTAACTCTTAATTCTTGTCACCCCTTAATTTTAATAAGGCTATGTAGGGCTGCTGGACTCTTTCCCCAGCCCAAGAAGGCTTAAATGCCCTGCGCAGATCACTTTCAGGCACTTCCCCCTGGACTTGGTTTATTAATTCAAACAAAAACCCATGAAGTGACAGAACCAAAGCTTTCCCTTGATAAATGCAGGCTGCATAGGTCCCAGAGGTGTTTCATTCCTCATATCTCATTCCTCCTCCTCCCTTCCTTCTTTCTGTCCATCTGTCCTCTCCCCCCAGCAAGTTGTAGGAGTCAGTCTCCCTTTTTCTCCCTCAAACTAAATTCTCTCAGCCTTTTCTAGAAAACACCTGACACACCTTACCAGCTAGGTACAATAATTGAACATGGAAAACTGGCTGTGTCCCCAGTCCCTGGGTTTTATGGGGTTGACCACCCTGTTGTAGGCTAAAAAATAGAGTAATTACATAGCTAAATGTACAATTATGCACTCTATTTCATCACTCAGGCACTGGCTATTTCACTGGTTCCTACTCTTTACAGGTGTTGTCTCTGATATTTAATTAGACTTATTGAAAATCATCTATATGTTTAAGAAACCAGATAATTAGCATCCATATTCATTTTCTAAAGTGATATGTTAAACTCATAATATGGACTCCCTCTGGTGTTTTCTTCTGTAGGAAGTCCCAGGAGGTTCATCTTTAGAATCTTCACATTTTTCTTGGACCTTCATTAAAGTTGTGCATTATTCCTACAGGCTCACATAGGACAAAGAAAATTTGAGCGCACAAAAATTCTGGTTAAACTTTTTTTGATGTTAAAAACAAATCAAGTTAAAATGTTTTGAAGAAACAAATGTCCTTCCCCTGTTACTAACAGCATCTGTGATTATTTAAACATAGTTAAAAAAACACGAATGTTCTTTTCTTCACTAAAGGACATACATACATTTGCAAACAAATACTTACTTTGGATAATAAATTCATTTTTATTTATAGATCTTTTTACTTCCTTGGTTCAAATGCACTGGCAAAATGCAACAACGCTTGGATGTTAAATGCCTCAAAGGAAAGTTAATATACAAATATTTTTCTTATTAGAATGTAAAGAAAATATTTGTGTAAATATTGCTATTAATCTGAAAAGTTATAACTTTGTCACAAGGGCAGGATGGTCTCTCCAGTGATAACAGTGACAGACCTCTACACACTCTTGAAATAATTAGAAATAATAAAGAGGTGTAGGTTATAGCCATGTTTGTCCAAGGACATAGGCAGACAAGGCTCTCTGGGTAAATCCGATAATTTTTATTAGACCAACTCAAATAGTTGGAATATTCTTCTTAGCAAGCTTTTGGCACAA
This sequence comes from Alligator sinensis, assembly GCF_000455745.1. Taxonomy (NCBI): domain Eukaryota; kingdom Metazoa; phylum Chordata; order Crocodylia; family Alligatoridae; genus Alligator; species Alligator sinensis. The sequence continues at coordinate 2,389,820 of NW_005841945.1, read as the reverse complement.
ACACATTTTGTCAGGCTGAGTAAGCATCTGCAAATGGTCTGTGCTCTTCATAGATGGAGGGATAAAGCAGCCAGAGGCCAGTACCTATGCAAGAAAGCCAGTCAGTTAAAATGTAAATTGAGGTGGTCAGTAGGTGAGAGATGGTGTGGGGAGGAGGAATGAATGTAGCTGTAGTTAAAGGATGAGAGACAGAAGGGAAGGTGGGGAAGGGAATGAGAATAGCTGGTAAAAAGTGGAGGGTTTACGTGAGGAGTCAGATGTTAGGCAGGTTATAATGTGTCATAAATCCAATGTCTATATTTAGTCCATGATTTTAAGAATCCACTAGATTGATGAAGTGAAGTCCATAGGCTCATCTGTGAAAGGTATTTTGTAAATTCCCTTTGAGGATTAGAACTGAGAGATTGGAGAGAGAGTAGCTCTCTTGTTAGAAAAGTGCCCCCACAGGTAATTAGGTATTCTTGTCTTTGATGATTTCTGGTGTGCATTCATTCTAGAGAGCAGTTGTTGTTTGCTTTCTCCTATATATTTTCCATCAAGGCATTTGATGCACTGGATGAGATGCATTACATTTTTGGAGGTGCAGGTGCAAGATCTAGGAAAGTTGATGGTTCTGTTGTGGGGTGTAGTTACCGTGGGGGTGGTGGAGATGAAGACTTTTGGTCTAATAAAAGATATAGAATTTACCCAAATGACCTTGTCTAGAAATAATAAAGTTACTTTTAAAAAGGTTCCAGGGTTTGAAGCTTTTTAAAACTCATCACAACTCATCACATGAAGTTTTATTTTTGAGCCTTCACTTTCTACAAGCTATACACAGGTTCTGAATCATGACCAGTGCTTCCTTTAATGAAGCACCTCTTGCCATGCTTCTCAACATTGCTGGCTGGCATGCTTCTCCACACCACAAGCAAATCAGTGGTTTTCAACCTGTGGTCTCTGGACCCCTGGGTGTTAAGAGACTATATCTAAGGGGTCCACAGAAGATGAGTGATCAATAAAAAGTGTGTGCATACCCACACCTACAGTTCAAAGGGGTCCACACATCCTTTCAAAATTTCCATTGGGGTTCTCACCTTCATTCAAATTTTTTTAGGGATCTGTAAATTAAAAAAAGGTTGAAAACCACTGGGTTAGGTAATTAGAGAGGTGTTTTCAGGTAATTTAAATAGTTTCTGAGAATTTCTAAATGTAGGCAGCTTACACATGTAAAGAAACAAACAACGCCCCCCCCCCCATGGGGCTTTACTTTGAACTTGGCATGACCCTGTGGCAAGCACAGTGCACACCCAGAAGAGGCATTGCATTAGTTAGACATGGTTTGTTCATTGTCTGTATAGATTGGATGCTTCCATGGGGTTTTTGGTGCTTTTGTGTAATAGCTCAGGGGTTGTCAAATAGGAGTACGTGTACCCTGGGGGTACTTGGGAAGGCACCAGGGGATACGTGGCAGCAGTGAGAAGAAGCGGGGGTGGGGGGAGGGGGCATCGGTACTTTGCACCGCTTGCGCTGCTGCGCGTTATGTGCCACCAGTGCTCTTTATTTTTGCCAGCACTGTGCACTGTCATGCTGCTGTGCACCACTGGCACTTCTGGTTTTGCTGCCCAGTTGTTGACCTTCCCCCCCACCCAGTCTTCGATCAGCCACTGGGGACCACCTGCTCATTGACTAGCCACTAGGGGACTCTCTGCTTCTTGACCAGCCACCGGGGGTACACCGACCAAAAAAGGTTGAAAACCCCTGTAATAGCTGATTGACTCAGCTGTTAGATATAAGTGCCAAAAAGACCCACTGAAGTGCACATTCTATACAGAAGCTATGGAACTGGGTTGAACTGATGTTCTTCTCCTTCCAGTAAAGCACTTTTTTTTTCTAAGTCTGTCAGCAGCCATAGTGGTTAACATTTTAGTTGTTTGTCCAGACTGCAAGCAGGCTGGTAGCAGTCTAAACACAGAAGCACAGAGCTCCGTGCAATCTAATTTACCTAGCTTCTCCAGTGGGTTTTGTGTCCCACACTGAGCTCTCTGTTTCCCTGTCTAAACTATGTCCAGTATCCAAGCTAACTAATTTAAAACTTGCTTGGGAATATTTGCATGAATAGCAGTCAGTAGCTTAGATCTGAACAGTGCCCATGAGAAAGTTCAATATCACAGGTTAGATTTTTATTTTTTAAACTAAGCTTGTTCTTCCTGAGCCATTGTTTGCTATGATCTTGCTTCCACTCAGAGTGCCTGCAGCAACAGTCTCCTCCTGTTGTATAATTCAACTCCACAAGAGATTTTTGTGGGTTACTCAGAGGCTGCTGCAGTGCAACCTGTCTTGTTGGCAGACAAACTTATCTCTGAACCCTATGTTTCTTTTCATTTTAAATTCAGGTAGGCTTCTTGGCAAGTGTGTGAGAACGCATGGGATCTCTTATAAAAAGACGTGGCGCCCAGATCTGGTAGTAATGGCAGACTGTAGAAGCCTCTACAAAAGAGATGCCATTTGGCAGGTTACTTGTCTAACCAGCATGATATCTATGCCTGAGAGGAAGTAATATTCAACACATAAGCTGGCTTCTTGATGTTCCTGTGGATGGCTGTTAGTGAAAGTACTAAGTAGCCAAACTATGGCACCTGTGCATTCAGTACATGGGCTGAGGCCAAGATGTTGTAAGAAGTGAATGTCTATCTTCTCTTTACTCAAATCAGGTCAATAATCATACAGTTTACTATAGTTGGAAAGAACCCTGACCTAATAAAATCTCAGGTTTGGGAAGAAAAGCTTTAAAACAACATGTTATAAAGAGTTTGGATTGTATGTGAATTTAAGAATGTGTTATATGCAATGAGTCTTAGATGGCAGTTCTTACTGTTTCAAACTAAAGAAAGATAAATGTTGAAAATAAATCTGCAAAATATTAACTCTTTAGTACCTCTTATCTAATGAATTCCATGCACCAAGTCTCTTGAATATTTGGGGTATTCACTATCTATACTCTTAATCCAAACATTGTTTTCTGTCAAGTAAATTCACACATGGGGCGCATCCACACATGCAAGCACATGTTCTTGCAGCAGCTCAAATAGAAGTGGTGCAAATTTGAGCCGGGACTTTTTGCTTCAGCGCACGTGCTTGGACATGCACTTTGTTGTGGAGCAAATTGTGCCACTTGGGGCAAAATAACCCTGCCTGGCTCCTCCTGGATCTGCAGCCGGGGGGAGCTAGAGCTTGGGGCTAGCATCTGTGCTATCCCCAGCAGTATAAAAAGCCACCCTAGCAAGTAGCTCAGAGTTACTAGCCCTCAGGAGCTTCTGGGGCCCAGCCAATTGGTACCTGGGGACACTACCCCTTGTGCCAGCTGTAATGCTGAGCAGCCCTGAGAGTTCCCTCCACACTTTACCCACTGCAGCAGTCTGGCAGTGGGGCCTGCTTCCTGGCTGTGACCTGCTTTGCACCTGCCAAACCCAGATGGGAACTACACAGCCAGTGGTGTCCTGCTTTGAACAGTCAAAGCATGTCCTCCTGGCCCCATTTGGCCAGGAGGTCAGCCACAGCCATCTGGGTCCAAGGTGCCAGTTCTGAGCAGGCAGGGTCCTGCCACTGGCCTCCCTAGCAGGAATTCTGGAGTTCCCTATTGGAAAACTGAAAAATCCCTGATAAAAAAACCCCAAAGTCACTCTGTAAAATACCCCAAAATCCATGTTCCTCCACAAGTAAAACAAAAGACCACTATAAAGAGAGAGAGTGTGAGACAGAGACAGTGATCAGTTGGACAAGGCTTATGGATATATCTACAGTGTTAAAGCATGTCTCTTATCATAATAATAAAGTGAACTCTAAATACATGTTTCATGAAATCATGTGTGAAAGGGGAGGTAAAAGTCCCCCCCCCCCGCAACATGTCCCAGGACCCCTCCCGATGAACCCTGGTACTTGCTGTAGGGAAGGAGATAAACGGCAGCTGCGGAGAAGTGGCAAGTACCACCAGGTGGTGGGATCAGGAGTGATTAGCTCCTAGTCAGCTGGGCCCTGGGAAAAATACATGGAGAGATGGACAAATTCCTTCTCCTGTCCCAGGGGACAGAGGGGTCCTGGGAGCCAGAATCCCAGGTGCCCATTGACAGATGCTGAACACCTATTTTTTCGTAAAGAATTTTCCTGAGTTACAGTTAGCCTGAGCCAGGGCAGGTTTTGTTGACCAAAAGTTGATCCAAAGACCAGGGATCAACTCAGGAGAGACTGACAGCCAGAAAGGCCTGACCCCAGTCAAGGAGGGTAACGTGGATGAGAAGAGATCATCCCAGGGAAGACTACAGGGAGCAGTGTCTTCTCAGGCCATGCATGTGGTTTGGAGGTTTGGAGCCACACGAAAAAAGACCAGAGTCAAGAACCCTTTGGGACCACTGACAGGGAACTGCCTCCCCATCAATCAACATTGAAGATATGGCAGGTGAGTAGGGGCAGCGCCTGAAAACATCTAGGTTGCCCCAGGGTTCAGTCTTACCCTGACATTGCTAGGAAACAAGGCACTGACCAGAAAGGGGCCAAAACCTCTCAACACCTACCAGTGGCATTGTGAATTCATTAATATATATTTTGCTGCCCTCCCACAGGGCCTGTGGTCCCCACACAGGGGTTATGGCCCCCCAACAGGGTGTACGGCCCCCCAACAGGGATTATGGCCCCTGCAGGGGCTACCATCTCCCCACATGCCCCACCCCAGCCCCCTGATTACCCGACCCCAGCCCTGCTATTGCAAGGCCCACAAGAGCATTGTGAATTCATTAATATATATTTTGCTGCCCTCCCACAGGGCCTGTGGTCCCCACACAGGGGTTATGGCCCCCCAACAGGGTGTACGGCCCCCCAACAGGGATTATGGCCCCTGCAGGGGCTACCATCTCCCCACATGCCCCACCCCAGCCCCCTGATTACCCGACCCCAGCCCTGCTATTGCAAGGCCCACAAGATGATCAGACTTGATGATCTGCTCAGGTCCCTTCCGACCCTACCAACTATGAAACTATGAAACATGCCCCACCCTAGCCCCCTGATTGCTGCCTGACCTGGCCCAACCCGAAAAAAAAAGCCTCTACTTACCCTAGAAGCAGGGGTGGAGGGGCTCTGGGTCTCCTGGCAGAGCTCCCCTAGGCAGCACAGAGCAGCAGGGGACAGGAGGGGGCAGGAAGTGGCCACTGGGGCTGTCTCTCTGTCCTGCAGTGTGTGGACTGAGCCCCAGTGACAGACGGCAGCCAGACTGTCAGTAAGTGCTGGGGTACCTTGTCATCTTGTCCCACACCCCCTGGCCAGACAGGGAAGTGATTGGGGCCTGGGGGATGCAGGTGGGGGGTTGGGTTGGGTGGGGCAGGGGTTGTGGGGGCTGGGGAAGTGGACGGAACCAGCAGGAGTCCCCCCATGGTCCCATCCCTGATCCTCCATCCCCTCTGACCCCTTACTTACCAGTTCTGGAGTCCTGGTGCTGAACATGCTGCCTGGCAGGCTATGTATTTCAGCATCAGGGCAAGGGGCCAACTATAGAGATTCTCTGGCAGCTATGGTGTCTCTGTGGAGGACCCAGCCTCTTGTTGCCTCAGGGCATGGTCCTGGACTGTGCCCTGCCCTGCTTTTTTAAACTCCATTTTTTTTTTACCCCTAGATTTCCAGGGGTCTAATTGTAGTGTGGGGAATATTTTTTCATTCCTACACGTGCCTCTTGCCCCGCCTCAAAGGGGGTTGATACGGGGCAAGAAGCATGTGCATCTGGATGCACCTATGATGTCCAAATTTAAATCTAGTTCATTCTCTTTCAAGGAAAACTCCTATGGAAAGGGGGTGTGGGACAAGATTATAAGGAACCCTGGCAAGATCAGAATGTCACTCTTGTAAGCAATTTTCTCCTATAGTGGGAGGGCTTGGGGGTGAACATAGGTGGTAAATTTTATAATAATTTATGAAATCCCAAGACTATGAAGGCAAGATGCACCCAATGAACAGCCCTGCTGCTTTATTTTATTCTGTTAGCCCACTTCCTAGAAGCATAGCACCTTTAGCAGCTATGTCATTGAATGAATTCCTCATTGGTGGCATTGGCAATCATGGAACAACTCAACATTAATTAATATGTTTCCTTTAATCCTTTAGTAGCCTTTAGTAGATTGGTGGCATTGCCAGGAGATGCTGCTACAGAGACAAGACTGTCCCTTTCTTAATCACAACCTCATTTTAAAAATCCTTGGATACCTGTGCAGGGCATGAAATGATTCCACAAAACCTATTATCCTGCTTGCCCTATGAAGGTGCTTTGTTGATTTTTTGTTTCTCAGTACTTAGAAAAAGTAAAAGTTATGATTCAGATTTAACTTTAAAAATATATTTGCAAAGTACAAATAATCTTTTAAATAAAAATGGAAATAATTTAAAAATACATAAAAACAAAAAATAGCCATGTAATTAGAAAACATAAATATATCTAACACAGAAAGGTTTAGGGATGTCATAGCAATATGGCAGCAAACAAAGCATGATTAATGGCTTGATGCTGTGAAATGCTGAACCCTTAATTCCCACTGAAGTATACAAGACTTCATGTTGCAGAGTATTTTAAAAGGTCATTCCCCTTAAACACATAATGTCTCCACGCCATTGTTTCTTAGAACATTTTATTAACCACCACCATTAAGATTAAAGTGCAGTTCTATTTTGGAAGGTGATTCACATGCAAAAATATCGTGGATTTCCATGTTTTTGCTTCAGATAATTTCTGGCTATCTAGTGATAGATAGATAGATATAGATAGATAGATCATTTATCTAAGTGAATATATATAGATATATGGATATATATATCTGATATATATCAAGGTATATATAGTAAAACCATATCTATTTATATAAATATTTCTGGATCTATCTATCTATCTATCTATCTATCTATCTATAGGGACTGTGGAGGGATTGTACAGGGGGACTGCTCAGGAGGGGTAGGTCCTCTGCCCCCTGCAGGGCACAGCCCCCCCACCAGGGGTTACAGCCCCTATCGATAGATAGATAGATAGATCTACACACATAGGATGCATCCAGATGAGTGTGCACATGCATCTTGCAGCATCTCAGAGCCCTTTAAGATGCTGCACGAGGCATGTGTGAGAACAAGAAATGTTCCCCATGGAGCAGATTTGAAGCATGGGACAAAATTAGACCCCTGGATATCCAGGGGTCTGAAAAAACCACAGAGGAAAAAAGCGGGCCAGGCATGAGTGACTGGTGTCTCCTGAATCTGAGGGGCACCCGCAGAAGCTTCCAATGGTGGTGGCTGTCAGGAAGGGCAACAGCCCTACCGACAGCATTAGCGTCAGCCATCATGGGGGACACCTTCCCCTTTGGGGGGGCACATGCACCCCCATGTACCCCCTACCAGTTGCCTATGCCTTGAGGCAACTGGAGGCTGGGTCCTCCACAGAGACACTCTGGTAGCCAGCCAGAGCATCCCTATGGTTGGCCTTTACCCTGATGCTGAAGCATGCTGGCATGCCAGCTGTAGGGGACTGGACCTGGGCTCCTGATGGTAAGTAGTGGGTAGGTGGGATAGAAGAGGGGGGAGGGGACCATGAGGGGACCCCTGCCAGTCCTGCCCACTCCCCAAGGCCCCTGATGGCTGCTTCACCTGGCCCCATACCCCGCCTGCCCCTGAGCCCCCGATCACTGCCCCACCCAGACCCATCCCCTGCCTTCCCCACAAGCCTCCCCAATAGCTGTCCTGCTCACCCCCATTGTCCACCTGCCCTCTGAGCCCTCGATCACTGCCCCATCCATCCCCAGCCCTGCCTGCCCCCTGTGTCCCCCCAATCACTGCCCTGCCTGGTCCCAGCCTGCTCCCCCAACTCCCCTGATCTCTGCTCTGCCGAGCCCCAGCATCCCTGCAATTAAAAAAATAAATAAAAAGCTCTCACTCACCAGCAGTAGCAGCTGCCATCAGGGTCATTGGGGCCTTGTGGCAGATCCCCCCCATGCAGCACAGGGCCCTGGGTGACAGCTGCAGTGACCCCAGTTGGAGGTGCATGATGACCCAGCCACACCCATACAATGGGGCAGGGGCAGTGCAGTGAGGTGCCAGGTGGCCAGGGCCCAGTTCTATTGGGGAGCTCTGCCACAAGGCCCCAGAGCCCCTGCTACTGCCAGTGAATATGAGGCTTTTTTTTTTTTTAAGTGTTGGGAGGCTGGGGCTGGGTGGGGCAGCAGGAGCTGGTGGGGAATGGGGCCAGGTGGGACAGCAATCTGGGGGGCTGGGGGAGCAAGCAGTGGTGGGGCATGTGGGCCCTTCAGGGGGGTAGTAGCTCCTGTGGGGGCCTTGTGGCCCCTGTTGGGGGAATGAAACCTCTGGTGGGGGTTGT
>NW_005841945.1:2372002-2381151 GCF_000455745.1 Alligator sinensis | reverse complement strand
AGGAGCTGTGGCTGCAGGGGCAGCTGTTCCCACATCCTGTTTAGTGAATGGGTCACAGGGAGCTCTAACTGCTCTATGGTAAGAAAGCCAAAGGCAAACATATAGGTATTTAGAATTCATTTTTATCAGGAATTTTTCAGTTTGCAAATAGGGAACACTAGAATTCCTGCTAGGGAGGCAAGTGGCAGGACCCGGGCAGAGGAGCCTGCTCAGAGCTGGCACATTGGACCCAGCTGGAGGTGGCTGAAATCCTGGCCAATTGGGGCCAGGAGGATGCGTTTTGACAGTTCAAAGCAGGCCACCACACTGGGAACATCTTTCAGGTGATAGCTGCACAGCTGGCCAGGCAGGGGGCACACAAAGGCCAACTCTGCAGCCACAGCCCACTGGCAGCTGGCCCAAAGAGGCAGATGCCTCTACTGGTTGTACAGTCCCCATTTGGGTCTGGCAGGCACGCAGCAGGTGACAGCCAGGCAGCAGCCCCCACTGCCAGACTGCTGCAGCAGGTAAAGGGTGCAGGGAACTTTCAGGGCTGCTTCAGCAGTACAGCTGGTGCAAGGGGCAGTGTCCCCAGGAACCAACTGGCTGGGCCCAAGAACCTCCTGAGAGTGAGTAGCTACTTGACAACTTTTTGTACTGATGGGGCAACTTTTTGTACTGATGGGGCCGGGACAGGGCAGGTTTTTATGCTTCTGGGGCCAGCTCCCCCTGGCTTCAGATTCAGGAGGAGGCAGGTAGGCTTATTTTTCCCCAAGTGACACAATTTGCCCCATAACAAAGCGCATGTCCAGGCACATGCACTGAGGCAAAAAGCCTCAGCTCAAATTTGCACTGATTCTATTTGAGCTGTTGCAAGCACACATGCTTGCATGTATGGATGCAACCATATAGTTTTAACTAATACATAGAGTTATTAACTGTGCGTATGTCATTTTTTGATGGTTTTTTGCTATCTGTTGACTCGGTAAACCCAGCCTGGGCACAGTCATGCTTTCCTACTTGTGCCTCATCAGTGGTAATAAAGCTTCTGTAAATTATATCAGGACCTTAGTTACAGCTGTGCAACTGGAATAGATTTGCAAAATAGAATTGATTTTAATTTTGTGACAATTCAGTTTATAATGGGATGAAATGGGAATCCAGTTTACTCACTCATATGTACATGGGCTCTTTAGGGCAGACAGAAGAAAAGCACATCAAGAATTTCAGTTTTACATAGGTACTTTTAAGAACACAGTTTTTATTTTCACAGGCAAGTTTTTTCTAAGTTTCATATAGTTCAGGGATTTTTTTGTTTAAAAAAAACTTTTTGGAAAACACTACAAATCATACTTATTTGGTTAGGTTAAATGTAGACATGGTTTATTTTGACGATGATTATATTACTGAGCAAAAACAGATGCTTTGTGTAAGATCACGGAACTTCTACACAAGTATATACTACCTCAATTAAAAATTTTGTTTATACTACCTCTTCTGAGAATTTCAGTGATACACTGTTTGGACATTAGCAGAAATTTTAGGCCTATTTTTTTAATGATCATTTCTTAACTTTAAACTATGCTTATAAGGACTGCTTACATGCTTGAACTCTTTAGATATTGTTTTTGAGTCACTGACTGTCTGAAATTAACTGATTTTTCTCCAGAGGTATAAAGGCTTACATTCTCAAGAGAAGTTGCAATTTCTTCTCGCTCAGATAGTCAAGAAGAAAATACTTACACTATCTACAATCTGTAATTATTCATATTGAGGACTAGTTGACTTACACTATATTTTTGTATGCATTACTATTAGTTATCATTTCTATTGTTTAGTGTCTAGTCTCGTCTTCATTGCTAATGGTTTCAAACTACTGTCATCACCACAGTCTGAAGATTTTTTTAAGCCAAAAGAGGACATTTATAACTAATATATTGATGAATTGTTTGCTCAACACTCTTTATTGATAACATATGGGAGATACAAAAGTAGGTAAATTTGAGAGCTGTGTGTGTTGTTTATTTCATTCTCTCACTCCAGAGATGGAAATATGGTACTATTCTTTTGTAAGCCTTTTCCTGTAATTATCTTCTATGCTTTCTGAGCCCAGGCTATTTCTAGGTACTTAAGACTCTTTAAAACCATCATCTATTTGCCAGGCTTTCCATATAAAGAAATGATACATTTAAATGACTGATTAAAAATTGTGGTTACTTATATATACTTATTTACCTCCAATTTGCACCATGTTTGTAGTTCTCCATAAACAGGATTTTGAAGACAAAAATATTACCTGCTTGCATAAAATGTTACTATTCCTTTCTTCTGATTTTATTCTTATTTCAGATTTTCTTTGCCTCAATAGGCAATTATTCAAGGAAAATGGGTGCTCATACTAGGGATATCTTCAGCTTGGAGAATGAAAATGCAGTGAACAAGCAGTTGGTACCTACTCTTGCAGTGATGTTAAAAGAGGTTAGCCATGGAGAATATGAAATGAAAATAATTTCTTCTGGCAACTTAATTACCACCATTGAGAAAATAAGAATAGAGATTCAACAGGTATTTTAATTCATTTTATGAACTGCTTTACCTTCAAAACTGTGTGTCAAAAAAAAAAAAAAAAGCCAAATCCATCATTTTAAATCACATTTCAACAATTAGATCTTATTGCCAGCCCTTTCCTTCCCTTGTGGGTAAGTAATAATAATCCTTTAGTGCTGCCCACCATCAGGGCTATAATTAAGGGTTTGTCACATGTACGTGTACCATTTATCCATGGTTCAGAGTCACTCCAATATATTGTGATGAATCTGCTCCCTGGCAGTGATCCCAATTAAAGGGGTGTGGCATTTATCTGAGCACTAATTAAGTTGATTCTACTACATTATTCAAAGAATGTAACATCGCCAAGTGAGATATAAAATAAGATATATTTTACCTTTTTGTTGTTATAGTGAGAACTACAGCAACCATTATCATTAAGTTTACATCATGTTTTCCCTACTAACACCATGTTTTCAGTCACACATAATTTTCTGATACTTTCAGTGGAATATAATTTTTAGGGCTGTGTGAGTCAGTAGCAATCTGATCCAGCTTGCTTTCTAGCAATCCGGCCACTTCGGATGGCCCTTGCTTTCTAGCAATCCGGCCACTTCGGATCCCCAAAATCCAATCCAGAGCTCCGGACCGGGTTTCCGCCTTGATCCAGCCAAAGCGTCTCCGAAGCTTCGGAGCCACCTTGGAGATCCATCCATAGGATATAATGGGGAATCAATGAAAGATCTATAACTTTGTTGTTTTGTGTATGATTTGGACAAAACTTGCAGGGGAGGTAGACTCTGCTAAGAGCATGAAGCCTTCCAATTTTCAAGAAGATCAGTTCAGGGATTTTGGGGATACTGTACCCCAAATTCTTGAAAGCCAAACTCATGTCATGGATGTGTGTTACATCACAGGGGGCTGAAAACTGCAGGGGTGGTAGCTCTTACTGAAGTCACAAAGCTTGCCAAGTTTCAAGAAGATCGGTGCAGGGGTTGGGGGGAACTGTACCCCAAGCTGCTGACAGGCAAAACTTATGAAACAAATAATAACCCTGTGTGGTTTTTTTCGGAGTACTTTTTTCAAGTACTCTGAAAAAAAAAGGAGTACTTAAAAAAAATGTATCTTTGGAAGCTTTAGGGTTGAAAAACCCTTTGTCAGGCTGAAGAAGAACCTGCAGTTGGTCCTGGATGGAAGGAACAGTAAAGAAGCCAGAGGCTGGCCAGGCCCGCAATGCAGGCAAGAAAGCCAGTCAGTGGAAATGGAAATGGAGGCATCAGTGGGGGAGGGACAGGCTGGGGTGGGGTGGGGGAAAGGAGGCTGTAGCAATGCAGGTAAAAGTGCATAGATGCCCGGGGTGTCAGATGTCCGGCAGGTTGCGGAGTGCCAGAAATATTGTGAATCATTTGTGATCCAGAAGAATCTAGGATTATCCATACAGAGGCCTTCTAACTCTATTCTAACTCTGGCTCTTGCAATTCTGTATGCTATTTCTAGGATGGCAACCATTATGGAGGATTTGCTTTGACATGGAGAGCCCAATATTTCCAGATGAAGAGGTCTGTGGGAATAGTACAATTGTTTTTTCCCAGACAATATTATCATTCACATGTACTCTCTATGGGACCAGAGATGTCATACATGAGCCTTCACCTTTATCTAGATTAAATATACCAATCCCCCTCAGTTTAGGACAGTGGGGTTATTAAATTCAGCAAGATTTTTTTTTTTACTAAGACTTACTATCTAATCCTCTATAATTATAGTGGTATTGGTTTGTCTTCTGTGAAAGGTCATGTAAAAGTGAACTTGCTACAATATAGAGTACGTTCCATGGAAAAGCATAGCTGGAAAAATCACGGTGTCAGTAAAAAAAAAAAGTTAATTGAACCAGCTATGTTAAAATGTTTCAAGATAATTCAAGCTTATAAACTTCATTTTTTAAAAACATTTCTGTCCTTTTCCTTTCTGAAGACAAGCTTCTCCACATACACTGCACAAAGAAAACAAAAGCTCCATCTAGATAAGTAAGTAAGTTTGTCTAATACTGTCCTTTTCATTTCTTTTTAAAGGTCATGTTGTAGAACAACATTATGTGACAAATGCTCTTGAAGCTCTGGACACTCTCTGGTGGTCACCTATAATTGAAGAATAGTAAGAAAATGTCCTGCATCTTTTCTTTTCTTTTTTTCATATGTTCTTTATCTCTCTCAGGAACAGATTATTCCCCTCACTCTTTGCATTTAAGTGATACCATTTCAGTGCACCTGCTTAAACAATTTTGCAGGTGATGCTTAAGGCTTTTTTTTTTTTTAATCAAATACATTATTCTAATTTTTTTCCATTTATGGGATTAAAAAATTAGTAACAAATATGATTTCATAGATTTCATAGACATTAGGGCTGGAAGGGACCTTGGAAGATCATCGAGTCCAGCCCCCTGCCCAAAGGGCAGGAAGTCAGCAGGGGTCATAGGATCCCAGCAAGATAGACATCCAAATGTCTCTTGAAGGTGTTCAAGGTAGGTGCTTGAACTACCTCTGGCAGCAGTCTCTTCCAAACCTTGGGGGCTCAGACAGTAAAGAAGTTCTTCTTTATGTCCATCCTGAAATGATCACGGAGGAGTTTGTGACCATTCAACCTTGTCATCCGTTGGGGTGCTCTGGTGAACAGATGTTCCCCCAGATCCTGGTGAGCACCCCTGATAAACTTGTAGGTGGCCACCGGATCACCCCTGAACCTGCGCTTTTCCAAGCTGAAGAGTCCCAAAGCTCTCAGCCTGTCATCATAAGGTCTGTTTTCCTGACCTCTTATCATGTGTGTGGGTCTCCTCTGAACTCTCTCAAGGTTCTCCACATTCTTTTTGAATCGTGGAGCCCAAAACTGGATGCAGTACTCCAGCTGCGGCCTCACCAAGGCTGAGTACAATGGGCGAATGACATCCTGGGATTTGCTCAAGAAGCATCTATGGATACAAGCCAGCATTTTGCTTACTTTACTGGCTGAAGCATCACATTGAAGGCTCATGCTCATCTTGTGGTCAATCATGACCCCTAAGATCCTTCCGTCTGAAGTGCTAGCCAGTGTAGCAATGCCGAGCCTATAAGCATGCTGCAGGTTTTTCCTCCCAAGGTGGAGAACCTTGCATTTTTTGGTGTTAAATGTCATCAGGTTCTCATCTGCCCATTTCTTGAGCCTGTCAAGATCAACCTGGATTGCTCTCCTGTCCTCAGGCTTTATCCCAAAGTTTGGTGTTGTCGGCAAACTTGCCCAGTCCGTGTCTGATGCCCATGTCCACATCATTAATGAAGATGTTGAACAATACAGGTCCAAGGACAGAGCCTTGAGGGACCCCACTGATCACAGGGCACCACGATGATTGACTTCCATCAACCACCACTCTCTGGGTCCGACCATGTAGCCAATTCTCCAGCCAGCAGATCGTGGAGAAGCTGAGGTCACAGTTGGCCAGTTTTGCCAAGAGGTGACATTAAAAAAGCCTTTGATCTGGTATCCCAAAGTCAAGATATATGATATAAATCTCCTCTCCCTTGTCCAGGTGATAGGTCACCTGATCATAAAAGGAAATAAGATTGGTCAAGCAAGGCCTACCTGCAACAAACCCGTGCTGGCTGTCCCTCAGGATTTTGCCATTAGCCAATCTGTTGAGAATGGTTTCTTTGATAATCTTTTCTAGGACCTTCCCCAGGATAGAGGTCAGGCTGATGGGTCTGTAGTTTGCTGGATCCATTTTCCTCCCCTTCTTGAAGATAGGCACCACATTGGCCTTCTTCCAATCATGGGGCACTTTACCAGGAGTTCTCAAAGATCCATGCCAGGGGCTGGGCTATGATGCTCGCCAGCTCCTTTAGTACCCTGGGGTGTAAGCTATCAGAGCCAGCTGATTTGCAGGTATTAATTTTCTCAAGGTGTTCCTTCACCAGGTCAGCATTGATGGAGGGTAAGGAATCTCTCTCACACAGGCCTTCCTGTCCCATAATGAGCAGGGCGTCCCTTGGGACTGGTGAAAGACTGATGCAAAAAGTACCCATTTAGCAAGTTGGCTTTTTCATGGGCATCAGTTGTCAGATGTCCCATCTGGTTTAGCAGAGGTCCAATGTTGCCCTTGTTTTCCCTCTGCTCCCTGCATATCTAAAAAAGGACTTTTTATTGTCCTTGATACTTATAACCAGTTAGAGTTCATTTGCAGCCTTGGCTTTCCTGGTCAGTGGGGCAGCAATGCACCTAGGTACCCAAGCCACAGGTCATTGGTGAGTTCTAGTTGCTGCTATGGCACTAGCATGATTATGCAGCTGCCAATGGCAGCCAGTTTTTTTGTTTCCCCCCCTACCCCCCAAGTCAGCACCTCAGGCAGCTGTCCCTGTAACTCCACCCTAGTTACACCCCAGCTCCTAATTACTACCAGTTTTCATTTGGCTTATTTTTTTTTTTTTTTTTTTTTAAGGATTATACACCTTGCATCTATTTCATTAAAAAAATAGCTTTAGGGTATGTGTATATTGTAAATTGATGATATCCAGGCTTACACTGTTGCCCAGAATGACATTTTCAACGGGAAAGTACCGGTCTTCATTTTGAGTACAGGCTGAGGTTGCATATTCTGCTTCACCTTAAGTATGTAAACACCTTTATTCAGTTTTCTCCTTAGTCACAAGGGCATTTTCATATGTGCTCTGGGACTTGATGCCAGGTGCTTTAATTAGTGAGCCACGCTAATTTAAAGTGCCTGCGGGTCACATGTATCGGCTTCCCTTCACTGAAAAATGGCTGCAGGGTGCTTTGAACTAAAGCTCATTGAACGATTTTTTTTTCAAAGCATCCTCCCTCCTCCCCCACCATTATTTCAGCATGGGAATGCACCAGGATGCTGATATATGTGATGTGGAAGGCTGTTGGAGCATGTCAATTTCTATGCTCCACTAAACTTTATTAATAGAGTCTGCTTGTGCACATTTGTAGGAGACATGTAACAGGGCTTGACTACAGGAAGTTCTTTAGTGCTGTTCCCATTCAATTGGTTCCCAGACCTTCAGTCCCTTCTGTATCCCTAAGCCTTCTCCCATCCTTCCTCCCAGTCTTCTTTAAACTGCCTTAAGAAAATAAGTTTGCTTATTATTACTCTTTTTTGGAGGCCCTTTCCCCACCCTCTAGGATACCTGTTTGGTTTTTTTTGATACTTTGCACTTTAGTATGACATGTTGCACTTTGTTTAATGGTTTACAAAACAGTTCAATATTTTTAGTTGTCAGCTGGACTGTCTGAATTCCTCTTTTTCCAAATACTTGTAAAGTCTTATTTGTATGGACATGAATAGCTGCAGTGATGTCAAAAGGTTTTATTGAAATATCAGAAAACAGTAAGGAATGTACACAAGTTAATTGTATGGCAGCCCTTGCTTCTAAACTAATGATCACAGAGATGTACATTTAAATTGATATTCAGCAAAGAAGTCAGCTCTTAGCCAATGCAGTCCATAAAATTAATCAGGCACAGTATACTCCATAAAAATAGCAACTCCCTCATCCCAGGAGCTTAAAAACAGTTACAGCAGATAGTTTAAAAGTCTTTAACATATCACTACAGAATGTCCCATGGTAATTCCCAGTCCAGAATGCAACAAATGCATTTGCAATTAGTTAGTCATTAAAACCACAAGGCATGGCCAGGATGTGGGCACATATGGCATCCCTAATTTCCCTTGTTTCCCTTGAACCTGGGCTGGTATTGCTGATGGGGCTGGTTTCCAGCTGAGTGAATCAGTAAAGGAAATCATCAGTACCTAGGGTCCATCTCATATGAAAATCTCTCCTGCATTAGAGATATACAGGGCACAACAACCTATACCACCCATTTGCAGCCTATAACCATACTTCATTTGCAAAGTTTGCTTCTCAAGTGCTCACACTATCCCCATTCTTCAACAAGTAGATGTTGAACTGAAATTTCTAATTGGGCTTTTGTTGTCACAGAAAGGTTTTTATCAAATCATGGCAGTAAAGGAAAAACAAACTGTGCTGTACAGCTATCACATTGTTACCCTTGTTACTACAGCCTCCATATTTCCCTGTGTAGCATAAGCATCTGTTGCAGCATTGGTGGAAGAGTAGGCCCAGCCTTAGAACATTAATGTTCATCAACATCTTCTTTAGTTCTGAAAAACCTTTTTCAAAGAAGAAAAATGACAGTTCTCAAGAATTTCTCTCTCAGGAAAATCAGAATGGAATTTCAGGGGATAAGAATGAGTACCTCCCTAGCCCAAAGGCTTTTCCTCTGCTGAACTCCAAACCTCCGAAGTTTACAAAGTTAAATATAAATGTTAGGCAAGTTAAATATAAAGTAAGATACCATTCCTTCCTCTAATCAAAATCAGTCAAAATTATGCAGTTCAGATATGTATATAGTTGTCACGCATCAAGAAAAAATAATGTCTAAGAGCAGTGCAATTCAAATGGCACATCAGCCTAATATAGTTAAGATATTAAAGTTTCTATAGCCAACATGAGGAAGTGAGGTGGCCAACATCATGTCCAGCTAGCTTTTACAACCTAGCCTGAACAAGCATGTTTGCAATTATATCCAGGTCAAATGGGGCCACCCTTCAG
>NW_005841945.1:2369453-2371971 GCF_000455745.1 Alligator sinensis | reverse complement strand
AGTCCAGAGCGGGGTTCAACCTCAGGTGACAAAAGCCATAACAGACTGCCTTAATGGGCATGTCCAGATGAATGTGCACATGCATTTCCTTATGAACAAATAACAGCAGCAAATAATTATGCCACTGCTACTTCTCCCCAGGGAACCTATGTGCATGCTCACTCTGGTGTGAAGCAGTTTGCCCCTTTTGGGGCCCCCCCCCCGAGTCTGGTGCTAGCACCTGAGCTTGGCCCAGCAACCTTGGCTTTGGTTGACCAGGCTCCAGTTTCAGGTGGCGCATGCTGCTGCCATATACACTGCCCTACTTTGTTCAGGCGTGGGTTTTTTTGACACTGGGATCTCCTGGTTTCAAAACCCCCCCACCATACTACAAAGTATCAGTATGATAAATACCTGCATGTACTGTGTGGGCAGCAGCACTGCAGATGGGTCTGCAGCAATGCATCCCAGATGTCCATGCTCTTCTAGATGCACCCAATGAGTCTGTCATCATGTTCTAGCACTTTACATTAGGGGTATTCATATTTATGGAATCAAATATGTAACTTTAGGAAATGGGGCTCTACCACTCCTTTGAAATAAAGTTCTTGGTACTCCTATGTAAGATTATCTATTTAAATGTTTCATTGTTCCCTGATCTGCTGTTACTGCCATGTTAAAACTCATTTTTTTTCCCTATGTACAGTACTCCATCTATCTGACCATAGTGATACATTTAAAGCACCGGTTTGCAAGTATGTCTATTCAAACCACTTTCAAAATGACGTGCATCATTCAGTTGAGCTCTTAAGGTTCACTGCAGGGTATTTGGCTAATGTCATGGGATTTCATTATGCCCTTGTCAAGAAATGCGTTCTATTTATTATGGAATATGATTAGAACTAACTTTTCAATTAAGGTGTACTAGTTTCCTAGTATAACTCTGCCTAGATAATATTAATGCTTCAACCTCATTAAGATATTATATAAGCAACTATTGAGAACTTTGTATCAATTTTATGTCTAAAAATAGTGGAAGACAGGGGTACAGGGTACTTAGCTGGCTTGCTTAGATAGGAACACAAGGAGCATGGGGAACAAAAAGGATAAACTGGAAGTTATAGTATGTGTCACGGGACAGGGTCCTGCAGGATGGCCATGATCTCCCCTAGGCCCCCTTACCATGCCAAGTTGGCCCAATGGGCACCTTCCATTCTCACCCACCACCTCTTTGATGGTATAAATGATAGGGAGGCTGCCTTTAGGTCCTCTTGGACATGGTCTTGATTAGTCTCTGGACCCTGTGGGTTTTCCCGGACATCTGGTGGGTCCCACTCCAAAACAGATGTCGCAATGGGTGTTTCGGGGCACCCTAAACTTATGGGCTATGCGTGACTCCAATCATCCCTCTGCCATGCCCCAAGCCTCGCAGATGGTACTGACATTGTTTGATTTGGGCCTTGTTGCAATTTGGCCCCCTTGTCTTCCCTAGGCCTTCCACGGCCCTGTCTTGCTCAGCATCTCACTGGCACTTGGGCCCTCTGTGGCCCTGCAAAGTGCTGCACCCACTCTGGTGCTGGGGGTCAGTGCACCCAAAATGCTGCATCCTCTCTGGCACTGGGGGTCCCCACACTGCCGTGGGTCCCCTGTGAGGCACTCTCCATCCCCTAATAGCCTCACCCAAGCCACCAGTGTTATACAATGATTCACACACACACACACACACGCGCGCGCGCGCGCGCCCCTGGCTATAACAAATTCAAGCCACCTGGCTATAACAGCTTTTAAACCCTACCAGGGAATACTCCATCCCAGAACAGTATCAGGAGCTGCTCGTGCAGTCAGGCTTCTCCCCTTTGCTTGCTCTGGGAGAACTCCTTCCGTCTTGGCTGTTGGCAGGGAACTACCCTCTTGGCCTCAGGCCTGGGGTTTATGTATGAGCCAGGCCCTGCCCCTTCTGGTCAGCTGAACGCTGACAGGTGTGGGCCACTAGCTCATTCTGGCTGCCCTGGTAACCAGCAGCTGGGGCTTCTCCCTCACTGCTAGGGCTCTTCTCCTAGCAGTTTCAGCTCTTTAGCAGAGCAGGGTACCTTAGTGCTCTGTGACAGTATGTAAAGAAAATTGTGATTTAATTAGCATTATAGAAACTTCATCGGTGAATTCCCAAGAAAATCATATCAACATTGAGGGGTATAGCTTGTTTTTGAAAAAATAGGAATAGGTTGAAAAGAAGAGGAATTGCAGAGTATGTCAAGAAAATATACTCTTTACTCTGAAGAATAGATACTCATGCTCAAGAGGAACAAAGCAGATTTGGTTAAGTTTAAGTGAAGATCAAGGGGGGAAAATCAAAACGAACATCACTATTTTTCTTTTGCCCTATAACGTGGAGGTTTACTATAAACCACCAAAAGGAAAAGGAGGTGGAGGAGACATTCTTCAAGCAGGTAATAATAATTCCCAAAATATATGCACTAGAACTAAAGCAGAATTCTAATTTTGCTGATATTTGTAGAAAGAAGAATATGCAAAACGAAAA
>NW_005841945.1:2344110-2369422 GCF_000455745.1 Alligator sinensis | reverse complement strand
TCAGCAGATTCTTTGTGTGTAAACATTGACAAATTTCTGCTTCAGAAAGCTGGAAAAAAAACTTAGTGCCATCTATTTTGAATCTGGTTCTGATAGAATCCATGATTCTAAGAATAGTGTACACCTTTTATGCTGAGACAGAGTCCCACATTAGATTCTCATAAGTGAAGTAGAGAAATGTTGACTAGACAGAATTACCAATAGTAAAATAGATAATTGGTCAAATAACCACAAGCAAGGAGTACGCACTAATGGACTGATAACAGATGGCAGAACATCTCAAATGGAATTCCACCCAGGTCTTTATTTTTCCCAGTAATTACCATTTTAATATTGAACTTGGATGTAGGAATGAGAGTATATTGATCAAATTTTCAAACAACCCCAAACTGGAAGAAATTGGTAGCGCTATAAAGGATAAGGTTATAATTAAAAAATAAGCTTTTTAATCTGGAAAACTGATATATAAAGAAAAAGTGAAAGTTTAAAAATATATAATTTAAAGCACTACATGCCTAGAAGAAAAATAAATTCACAAATAAAAGATAGACAATAAATGACTTAGTGGTAGCACTGCCAAGAAGGACTGGAGAGTCAGGGTCGATCATGTATCAGTACAAACAGAAGCACTATATGTAAAGCATGGAAGGTGGTTGTACCCCTCTAGTGCTGCTTTAACCTTAGCTGGAGTACAGTGTACAGTTTGGAGTACTGATTTAAAAAAAAGAAAAGTAGAGAAATGAGTAACAGTCCAAAAGTGAGCAATGAAGATGATAATGGAAAACAAGCTTTGTTGGAAAACAAGCTTTATGAGGAAATGCTGAAGTAATTAGGCATGTTTATACTACAACAAACTGGACTGTCATCAAATCCCAGGAGAAATGTCCTTAATGATAGGATAATGGAACACACTGTTTAAAGAGGTCACTGAATCTCATTCATTAGAAGTTGGATGGATGTGGAGAAGCTTGAGAGAGTCCATAGAAGAGCCACGCACATGATCAGAGGTCAGGAAAACAGACCTTATGACAACAGGCTGAGAGCCATGGGGCTCTTTAGCCTGGAAAAGCAAGGCTCAGGGGTGATCTGATGGCCACCTATAAGTTTATCAGGGGTGACCACCAGTATCTGGGGGAACATTTGTTCACCAGAGTGCCCCAAGGGATGACAAGGTCAAACGGTTATAAACTACTGCAAGACCATTTCAGGCTGGACATAAGGAAGAATTAATTTCCTGTCCAAGCCCCCAGGGTCTGGAACAGCCAGGCCCCAGGCAGCCCCCTTGCAGCACACTGAGCTGTGTTGGAGCTTCCCCAGGCTAGCAGGCTGACCCCTAGGCCCTCCTGCCAGCTGGCGCTGCTCCAACCCAACTCAACATGACATTGTCCCAGGAGTACATGTAAACACAATGCGTGGGAACAATAAATTCTGGCATGAACTGCACTGGAGTTTATTCAATCACATTAATAACGTGTAGATGTACCCACTGAATAGTAATTTATTCTGCAAGTATTCCTATTAAACTCATTTAGACTAGCTGAATTTTACCCTAAATTGTTAATCTTGTACAAACATAACCATATTTCAAGTCCTAATTTTCATTTACAAAAAGAGAACAATTTGTTAACTATGAACTCCTCTATAAGTGGATTTGAATATAGAATCCCTGAAGTCCTAGGTTAATAATGGAAAAAGACCTTGGTATACATATTCATGTGTTTTGTCCAGTATTTCTGTCACCTACCTGCAGGCACTATTCCACAGTTCATGTTTTTATCAGGATATTTAACCAGATACCTTAAATTTCCCCCTCTTTGTTTAATATGTTACAGTCAAGGGACAAAACCTCTGAGTTTTCCAAATATAATATAAGATATAGCCATCTGCCTGAAAAAAAATTATATACTGGAATGCAAATACTCATAATTAGCTGTCAAGAAAGATGTAATCACAGGATGTTTATAAAGTCCTTGTGCAACTTTAAACTTTAATAACTTTTAATCTATATATGATAGAAGCAAACTGTCAATGGCGATTGAAAGCATAATTCATTACATTTTTTTTATCATAGTGTAAACTATGCATAGGGTAAGGATCCCATGCAATTCATGAAATCACTCAGCAGCAACTGGAAAATGTTTTCTAAAAGTTGGAAAATCAGATTGAACAATGAATCATGAAAGATGGTAGTAACGTTGAAGTCTAAAAATTTGATATTTATTGTGTTAAAACTTAATGAAGTATGCTTTATCACTGTTTACATTTTACTTCTATCATGTGTACATCCAAAATTATTAAAATTTAAATTTGCAGGAGGACGTTAATAAATACCCGGTATATAAAGATTTACCAGGTTGGGTAGCCAAAGTCAGGATAGAGGAGGGAAAAATGTTTTGTTATTCTCTCTCTTTTCTCCAAAGTGTCACCCTTCCATGGCTTCTTCTCAGGGAAGGTTTTATGAACTATAAGAGTTTTAAATTCAGAGTGAAAAGGAATCTTAGGTTCTCTGAAATTTATTTTTTGAGCTAGTTAACACCTGAAAACACTTTTTGAAAACATTTAATGAAAGATGCTATAAAATTCAAAGTATTGACTGAACCAAACAACATAGATTCTAAACATGTGAACATTGCTAAAAGACTGCAAGTGGTGCAGGAAAAAGGGACCTAGTGAATGGATACAGGTAGATGGGAGTTTTTATGGGACTTGTCCTTGGTGCTGACCGAGTAGACTGTGCTACTTGTTTGCTTGTTGCTCAGCTGTTTGCTTGTAGTTTGTGACTTACAAAGCCTGTTTGGAGGCTGCATGCTGTGAATAGGACTTGTAACTGAAAGTGGGATGGGTGCCTTTGATCTTGGCTAATGGATAATTAACTTCTGAGCCTGAATTAGGCAGACACAGGCAAAAAGCTTAAAATGCCAAGCAACCAGGAACCAGGGGAGCCAGCAACTGTGGGAGTTCACAGGGAAAGTTGCTCTGGTGGTGATAGTAGTTTTTCTTTTTTCTCTTAAAGTTACAGACAGGGAAAAGAAGACTACAGTAACACATGGGAAGAATTGCAGGCACTAGGAAGTACTTTCTAATTATAAAGTTCATTCATAATCCCATAGTGTTGTTAGAAGTCTTCATTGATTCATTCTAGTTCAGCTAATGATGGAGAATAGATCCAGAACATGTATTAATTATCAAAGAGAACAGGGGAACTAAATTCAGAGTTGTCATAAAAATGACAAAATAATGTAACAAAAAATAAGACTAATTTTATTCTGACAAACAAATGGAATATCACTCACTATGAAAAACCAAGGAAGTTTAACAGATTATTGGATTGGCTGCCTAGAGCTGAAATTTACATAATTCTGTAAGTTGATTCCAGTGTGCATAACACATGAATGGAAATAACAGGAATGGGCTTGGTGTTTTGATTTTAAACAGTTGCTCCAAAACGTAAAAAAGATAGGATTTGGAGAGAGGGAGGACATGATAATATATAGCTAGTCTTTCTTTATTTAGACATTTTAATTCATTATTTACATACTATGTAATAAATGTATATAGCCCACACAGGATCTCCAGATAATTATAGGATTTCTTTTTTCAACTGACTGTGAAATTAGCTTCAAACAAATAAGTAGGCTTTGCTACCAAAACTGGTCGTCTTAGAAGTATTTTTTTTTGGTTCTTGGTGGCTTCTCTTTGCAGAGAATTGATATTTTTTGAGGTTTATTGATATTTTTCCCTTTTCAATCAATGTCAGTAGTTTTAGTTCCCTGAATTTTGCACTGAGTTTTGTATTCAAAGTAATTTCAAATCTCAAACTGAAGCTCAGCCAGTATAATATACTTAGATGTGGTTATGCATTTGAATTTTACAGACTATGAATGCTGCATGTTTTTGCTGTAAAACCATAAAATTGCTCATAGCTGAACAAAAGAACTTGAGTTTTAAAAAGTAATGGTCTGATCTTCATAAGTACATTTACTATGGCTTAGAATGTTTTTGTAATATTTTGTCACTGTTGTGGTTGCTGTTACTTTAAAGCTATAATTTTTGGTCTAAAGCTATAATGCTTGATAGTAGTCCTGGCACTAGCTACAGAATTCCTCCATGGGAATTCCACTAGTTCAAAAATAATTTTTAAAAAGTCTCATTAGAAAAAAAAAAGTTGTATTGATGCTTCTTCAGACTGACTAAGGAGTAGGTATTAGCAGTCTATCTATAGGATTCCAGGCAAAGTAGTATTTGGCATTGTTAGGAAAACACATTATAAGCTGTTTCCTAAGGATGGGATTATCAAATTTGCTCAGCATTGCCTTAACTCTGTTCCCTCTGAAGTAAATTGAGTTTGGGGACTATTGAAAATCCCACCCTTAAAACTTAATTTCTTAAACAAGCTGATGTTTCTAATGGTCCCTACAATGCCTAAAGAGATAATTTCACAAAGTTTTATACTGCTTTTCAATTGAAATGAGCTTTTCAAACCATTGAAAATGAACTAAAACAAATAAAACAGAAAATCCTGTCAATTTTGATTTAAGAGTATTTTTTAAAACACAAAATTATAAATAAAATATATCAAGCAGTAGTAATTGGGAAATGAGATAGTAGAGATGGAAAAGCCAAACAATAGATGAACATCTTCATAAGAGAACAGGAAACAAAAGATTATATATGCAGTAAATGAAATCATGGATTAAGGGCCAGATCTTTCAGTTGGAGCTATATTGCCTCACATCATCTTATACTTATTTATGAGATATGAATCATCATTAAAGAAAAGGAAACTAAAAGCAGATCTACAAGTAGTGCAGAACACAAATGTGATAGTTGGTTAGAAGATGCTATCACAGGCTGATAGAGTTTCCTCTGGCTATATATTTACCAGGCTGTTGTGTTGAGTCCAGACCCACTGGACTCCTCTTAAGCTTCCCTTGGTATAAAGGAGCTACAGCATTAGATTTCTTTGAGCACAGGTTCTCTATTATTGCTTGACACAGATGGGCCTTCCAGTCCAGGTGCCCTAGACCCCTGAGACTAGTGTTGACTCAGCTTCCTCCTCTCCTCCTTTTTGCCTAGTAGTTTAAGCAAAATTTTTCTCTCTCACAATTTGTCCTTGTGAGTGCTCTGGCATTTACAGTTTAACTTTCCAGGGGCACACGATGTCTGGAGCATATCAAACAGACTTTGCACAGGATTCTAAAATGAGTTACTCTGCTTTGATTATATAAGAAATATTTGCATTTAGAAACATGAATAAAGTTTATACACACATTACTGTATCAGCTTCCTCACCACTTAGGAGAATTATTCAGACTTGAGTGAAGGCTTCAGGACATTGCCTCTTCTCTATAGTCTTGGATCCTCTTTCCATTCTGGGTAATCTAGCTTTGTCAGTGCTTGGTCCACAGTTAAAAAGCCCCCTCTCCTACCACAAATGACAAATACATGCTCCTTTTTTCCTTAACTGTTGCACCAGCATCTTCTTATGTAGCTTTCTCTTTCTAGTTTATATGACTCCTATCAATAGTTGGTCCCTTTAGCTATGCTGCTGGTGATCTTTCCACTCTTGGTTTCACCAAACATCCTTGAAGCTTATTTGGAGCAGATTCCAAAGTCAGGCAAACTTCTTAGCTTACCTATGGTTCAATGAAAAAATAGTCATTAATGTTAACTTTCAGTGTCCTCCATCTAGCAGAGAGAGCTTCTGTCTTCTGGATTCCACATACACAGACATGTTCTTACCCAACTAAATCTCTCCCTCAGCTATCTCAACCAGTGCTCATTCGAAGTGATGAGCTCTGTATTGTGCTCAGATGAGCACTAGATTTGGATTATTTTGGATCCTGACAGAAAGGTAGCAGGCTACTGTGGGGAAGGGTTTTGCTACTAGCCCCCTTATTTTATAACAAAACGAGTGAAGTTCATTTTTCTCTTCTGAATGCAATTACAGTAATATTAGGTTTTCTGTTTATTATTATTAATGATTCTGTAAACTAACAGCACAAAATAATATCATTTGGCTTCCTAAAATAAGAGCTACACAATGAACTTCAGATAGATTAAAGATCAGAATCTAAAGAGAAGAATGACAAAAAAAGGCTTTTTCTTTCCATAAGAACATCTTTCCTAAAATAGAACAGAATAAAAGAAAATTCAGCACTACCAAAGAGGAGCAAAATCACCTCAGACTTCCAGAAATATCTCCCTGCTTTACAGACAACACATCTCTTGCCATATATCATATTCAGAGTGACATGTTGAAGACAGTTCAGTATGGATGAGAATATTTCTATACAAACTTGGAAGCACCTTTCTAAGATATGTGATCTGTCAAATGGAAAACAAGTGAGAGCTGCTAGAAGGCTTGATTTGACTGCAGTCATTGATATTGGAGGCATGAAGAGTGATCTCCCAATTAACCTAAAGACAAAGGACTGTTATCACAGTGGTTCCCCACCATTGCTATATCTAGGGGTTTCTGTATTTCTACTTTTGTGAGTAACTTCCCTTCTCTACTTTGTTTAGTTTCTGTACTGAGGTCCAACAAATCATCTTTGCTTAGATTTTATTCAATACAGGCTGCTTCAAATTTCAGAGTTGTAAAGCTGAATGAGAGGGAACAACAACTAGCAAAGCTGTGCTCTCAGTCTAGTAAACTGATCCAGTTATTTTTAAAAAATTGGGCCTACTTTGTATTTTTTGATGCTTAGAAATCAAACTAATTTAGAGAAAGTATAGGCTGAGGAACAATAGAAAGTATGGAGCAAGAGACAAAAATCAACACACAAAATTATGCCCTCAGCAAATATAAATGGCAAATCTCTGTAGTAATTAGAGGACTGGGGGTGATTTCTATGAACTGTCACAGCTACCAGACTGCTATGCATGTAACTTGAAAGGTCTACATGAAACAGATGACTGTAGATGAAGCATATTTCAATCTCTATGGCCATTCTTTTTCTTTGTTTAAGAAAGATAAAAACACTTTAATCCTAAAGGCCAAATCCTGAAAAGCACAACAGGGAAACCCCATCATATGGAGAAGAGATTAAATTTATTATTTCTATAGAACAGATTTGAACACTATTAGGAAGCAGAGGAGGGAAGGACTTGAGGAAGTCTTTCCAAGCAAGAGGCTTAAAGACAAGGAGGAAGATAATGATGATTAGAGTTTGATCCTAGTGAAATGCAAGAGTTAGGAATCATAGGAGTCATATACAGTAAATGGTAGTATATTATTATAATGTTTCATTACTATGTTGGAAAGGTGCTGACATAAAAGATTGATTGGGCCCAGGTCACCTCATCAACTCTGGGAACATAAGTGAATAAATCTCCTTTTGTACAGATACTGTTGCCTTGCCTGACTTGAACCGATTATGTCAAGTAAAACTGTCCTATACCATACGTGTTTTATCACAGTTATTTCTATGACCTAGAAATACTTTGCTCACTCATAACTTTGACTTTGAAGAATATAACTTATAATGTGAGAAAGGGAAGTGTAATGTAGAGCAAGTCACAGATCCATTGAGACTGAAACCTTGATAGCTGTGAGAGAGGGAAAAAGTGCTTTGATACTCACGATGCTCTGTAATTGAAACATTGGCTCACTTGAGTTATTATTGCTTCTATAAATTCAATTGTACAATATAAAGCGACACTTTTCCTATGGGAAAGAGACAAGACCTTTGCTCTTTAACAGGGTTTATTCAAAATAATGAGGAGCTGTTTTATGTATTAGCTTCAGCAAACTTTGCAATTTGAGACTTCCCAATTAATAAATTTTAAATGTCTTAAATTACTGTTCTTAGCACAAGCAAGTTATTAAGCCATCAGGCCAACATTAAAAATAATAAATTATACATAGAAATATTATCCTTTGTGGCTGAGAAAATGGACAATTCAAGAACTTATAAAGATAACTTGGATACAGATATTAATTATTTACTTATGTTAAGGTGCTTTGTGTAGATTTGGTCTCATGAAAAGGAGAGGCTGAATACACTAACTAAGCCAGGCAGAATAAATGCATTGTACTTCAAAAAAACGTTCCAGCCATGTGTGTTAATGAATTTAATTTCTGAATTATAAACTTTTCTCTACCACTTTTACACCCACTTCTGGACCTCTGCTTATAAGATAGTGCCCTAAGCATATATGGTGTTTTGCATATGCGTAAGTAGTTGCAAAATCAGTTTGGAGATAACTAGCAACGTAAGTATCTAATAATATATAACAAATACTCCATTACTTATGGCACTCTTAAACCAATAAGAAGGAGCAGAAAAATAAATGATTCTCCCTCCCCCAAAAAAGAATATTTACAAAAATTGGGAATGGAAAACAATTGGAAAATCTAGAAAGAATCTGTGTGAATTTTGTAAAAAATAATTGAATTAATTGAACAAAAGACTCTGCTGTTTAATCTAATTGAGATTTTTATCCCAGTAATGTTCATGCTAAAGGAAGTTGTCAGCTTAGAGAAATTAAAACATATGATTACTTTAGAAGCCAATTAGGCTACTATATTTGTTGCGAGACAAAAAGAGGTTTAGAATGATAAGCTGGTCACTAGCTTCTGTAATAGAAATGTAAGAATGGGTCCCTGTGAAGCAGGCAACAATTTTATAGGGACTCTAGGGTATCCAGAATTAAGAAACTCTTTAATCAATAGAGACCATTTTGAGTATTACTTTTAAGTGCCTTGAAATCTCTGTATTAAAACAAGAGACCATTCTGGCTCAAGTTTTTTAACTTGACATACATATGCACCTGATGCACCTCCAAAATCCTTCTTTATTGAAAACAAACAGGAAATGGTGTTCTTCTAATGCCTCCATAGCCACAGGCAGAGTTGTAAACTACATTTATTGCAGACTCCTTGGCCTGCTGCACTGAATGCAGCAGTAAAGATTGACAAACATTAAATTATTTTCAAAGATATGTTATACAGTAACATATATGCCTCTCAATCAATATTTTCACAATATACAGCTAAGTGTTCTATATGCATACACTGTGAATGTCTCCCTCAGTCCTAAGACCTTAAAATGAATAGACAATGAAGAAAAGGAATTATTGTTTCTTCTGTTTTCTAAGCAGGTAGTTGAGGCACTGACAGGTGAAGTGACTTGCCTTAGAGTTACATAGTGACTCCGTGGTAAAGTGAAGGCAGTCTAGAGCATTAACCACAGCACTACCCTTTCATTGTAATCCTGAGATGGGAGGGGCAACAGTTAAAATGAAGTTCTCACACCATTATAAGATGTTAATCAAAAACAAATTAAAGGTGCAGGTACAAATGCAAGCATCTGTTTGGCATGTTCATTTACAACTTCAGAGATCTGCATGGGGACAATTATGCTGATCATCTGCAGTAGATTTCTCTAAGGTATTAGTGAGGCTAAGTTAAATGGGATTTTCAATAGCTGTCTTTTCTCCTTTGGGCAATTCAGAGAATGTGATGTTATAACGATTGGCTGTAATGCCATTGTGTCTTCAGTCAATATATCTGATTTTGGTTGGTGAAAGCTGCAGCTTTGTCTCCTGGATCTTATGTTACCAGATATTGAGATGGCTAGAGTTTGCACTTTATCTGGGTGCTGCAGTTTAAGTCCCTACTCCTCAGTCTCTTTATACAGTGTAACTTCTTTTGACTACTAGAGAAGTGTTTCACATATGGCTTAAAGAGATAAATAGTAGAAGTAGAGCCTAAAATGCACACTGGTTTCCTCTTATTGCCTTCTAGGAATGATTTTCAAAAAGGACTGGAATAAAAGAATAAAGAAAAATAGAATAAGGTATGTTTTGGTTAGATTAACTGGAAGATTGAAGTGGGGAAATGAGCCAAATAGGATGAGCTGACTATAAAAGCTTGGTTGTTTACATAAATGTAGTATCTCCTTGTATAGTTGTGCACAGCCAGTTCTGGCTCATTTTTGTATATCTCCTTGCCATTTGCATTTGTCACGCTAATACTTGTCGAAGAATCATTTGTGCTTCTTATTAATAAAAGGATTAGTAGCAACTGAATATATAAAATTCTTAAGTAGATGATATTTGCATTTCACTCAGACTCTTGCATTTTGTTTATTTTCTCTATTTATAGGTTAGGTTAGTGGAGGCTATAGATATTTACAGAGGCTTCTCAAGCTTATCAATAAGAAAGATCTGAAAGGTGATGAAATTAGATAACCCAGAAACTAAATTAGACTTTTCTCCAGACATAGTCATAATTTATGAGGCAAAGCATCTTTAGCTCAGCTTTGTTTATTCCAAATTTACAGAACATGCTTTGATGACTCCCTCCCAGAAGACTGTTTAAAGACAAAACTACAAACAAAACATGGATTATTTGTGTTCTTATATAGAAATGGATTAAAATAAAAAGCAAAGTGTGATTGGATGTCAGAAAGATTGCAGGGTTTTTTTTTTCCCTGAGTTAAGCAGCAAAGAAGTAATGCAGAGCTCAGGCAATTTTTAAAAAAAATCTACAGAAGACAAAAGAAGAAAACCAGGGAAAAAAAGTATAGAAAGTGGCATAGTTAACAACTATTATTCCATTTATCAGATGCATTTACATCATTGTGTCATTCCACCAGTAAAAGAACAGAACAAAACAAAACAAAACAAAACAGTTCAAAGCCTGCATAGCTAGTCAAGAAAAGAACACCTGAACTTAGAGGCTTTATTACACAGTGCAGAGAAATTGCAATTGTTCCTGTCCCTCCTTCCCACTTGGAACCATGACTAATAAGAAATGAGCACAATCAAATTTTGCATGCATCCTAGCAAGCTTATGCTAATAGTTGGGCACATCCTAGTGAGCCTGTCCTAACATTTTGGTCCAGCCTGGCATATGACCTGAAATCAGGGAGTGCAAAGCTGTCATTTGTCACACAATCCTCCTCTTCAACCACAGCTAAGCATTTGGGACCTCGTCTATTAACTGCTACTGTTTGCCTCAGAAAAATTATATGGAGAAGGAGGAGTTCTGGAAGATGGTCCTGTTATGATGAGCACTGTATTGACAAAACAAAGGCCAAACACTGTCCTAGAGAGCTGCACATTGTATGTCAGACAGGCTATGGACAAATCAGACAGATTAGAACGAATGAGGTAACAAGTTGGAGAATGCTTAGCAGAAAAATGGAAGACGGATCAAAGAACTTCTTTCACTCATGCCAGACAGGAACAATTTATAGGTAGCATGACAAAAGCAGGTTTTAAGAAAAGATTTAAAAGAGAATAATGTAGCAGTTTTATGAATGTGGAGGCTTTTTGAGAAGCTGTCTCCCTTATACACAAAGAGTAATATGAGAGAAAGTGGGCTCGTCTACACACGCAGTGAATTTTCTTTGCAGAAGTTCAGGCTCATTAAAGCACTCCTGGGCACACACCTACATGTGAGCCTGTGTTAGGAGCAAACTGCATCCAACAGGAGCAGCCCAGTCCAGAGCTGTTCCTACCTTGCTCTGCCCTCCTGCAGAAGCTGGGGGGAGCTCCAGGCTCCCCAGATGCCACCCTCTATTCAGGCTCTGGGGGAAGCCCTGATCTGTGTGGAGCTGTGGAGGAGCTGTCCTGGCTTGGTGGGCATCTCCCTACCTCCATGAACAGACTGGGGCCAGCTGCAATCTGCACAGGGCTGAGGACAGCTGTCTTGGCTCAGCCCAGATCTGTGCAGAGCAAACGGAGCTTCCTGCCAAGCTGAGACAGCTCTCCCCTACTCTGTGCAGATTACAGCTGGTCCCAATATGTGTGCAGCAGGCAGGGTGCTGCCTGCCAATCCAGGACAGCTCCCACTGCCCACTGTGATGCCCTGATGCTTAGGCTGATCAGGAGCAATTTGCTCCCAGACAGCATCTACATGCGTGCTTTGGCAAATTAGTTTAAAGTACCATTTTTTAGTAGCCATATCTGTGGGTACTACCAAATGGCACTTTAAATTAATCTGCTGTGCAGTAATTGCTACACACACACAGATGGTGACACTTTAATGTGCATTAGATTAGTCTAATGTGCAGTAAAGCATCTCACCCTGTATATGGAGTTGCTTGTGGGAAGAGCAGATGGGTATGAGACTTGAGACAGCCATCACTGGCAGAGTGAAGCTAGTGGTCAGATGGCAACAACTTATAGCATGTGATAGGACAGAGCTAAATGTTTTAAGGAGATGATACAAAAAAACCAAAATACTTCCCCCCCCCCCCCCCCTGCAAACCAAACCGAACAAAAAAAACCCTTTTTTTCTGATGCCTGCGCAGAGAACATACAGGGATACAGAGTCCCCAACACAGCTTCTCTGTAGCCTGTACTCGTGTAGAATTGCTGCTGTAAATTGACCTGTGTAATCTTGGCAGGAAATTTTAAGATTTTCACTGGCTACACTGCTAGAGGATTGGGCCCTATGTAACTTCAGTGCTTGCATGTATGCCTGGGGCTACAGCACATTGAGTCAGGGCAAAGCAACCCCAGCTGGCAGGAGACCTGGGGTTGCAGGGCCAGCCTGCCATCCTGGAATTGCTACATCCCAGCATAATGTGCTGCAAAGAGGCTGGCTGGGGCACAAGGGTGCTAGAGTGTGGGGCAGGCTGGCAGGCAGCCCCAGTCAATGTCTACACATGTATTCTGGTGCATTAAATTCTGCAGTAGGATAATACTTGTTCCAAACAATTAAGTCCTACAATGGACTTAATTAATTGATGACATCCTAATAGGGGTGCATATGTAGATGGTGATGCTTTCCTGCAGAGCTAATTGGCTAACTCTGCAGTAAAGCACATGTGTAGATGTACCCTCTGTGCCCATAATACTGACAGCAGAATAGAAATCTGAAAATTTAAAACCTTCATACCTTGTTTTCTTTTGGTTTTGAGAAACTGTGGAAGCCTTATTCATGCTGGAAATGAAGGACTTGCAAAACTTATTTAAAAAAAATGTTTAGGATTCACACATGTAAAGCAATATTAGAAACTCAGGAGAATATAATCTCTGTATTTGAAACAATTTAAAGTTTTGCTTATTTAGAAACACAAGACACTATTTTTATCAACATTTTAGCTAGTCTCTTTATGCTACAAGATATGTAAGAGGACTTGGTCTATGCATTTAGAGTTTGCATGTGTGATTACAACCTTGTATGCATATACACATTTTCTCAGGAAAAGGAGGTTAGCTTGATATTTGACCATGTAGAATATACTGAGTTTCAGTTCAGAGCTCATTATTCCAACCAAGCTAAACTGGTGAACACAGAATTTTATAATAAAAATGCTAACAGATCCTTAACTATGTATTACCAGTCCTTGTCACAATAATGAGGTAACAATGAAGGATAAGACCTTGAATTTAATGCAGGTTTGGTGGTAATTTTACAGAGAAAAGATGATGGGTGAAAGTTACTAAAATTAACAGAAGTCTTGTGAAACTGGAAAAATAAATTAAATAAAATCCTATAACTTTCACCATGCAGAAAATGCATGTGTTTAAAGCCTAAATTTTATTAAATTTGATGGGAACCATAATAATGATAAAATCAGAAGAACTGATGCTGTTCAGCTAAAAGACCAGCATAAATGCTGCACCATGCTGCAGAGTGACATATCTCATGCCCCAGGTGTGATGTTGGGAGTGCCTCAAAGATTTCTGTGTGAATCAGTATGGATTTTTTTTACTGCCCCATTACTATGCAGCCAGTATGTGCACTGCCATGTACTAGCAATGG
Source organism: Alligator sinensis (assembly GCF_000455745.1). Lineage (NCBI taxonomy): Eukaryota > Metazoa > Chordata > Crocodylia > Alligatoridae > Alligator > Alligator sinensis. The sequence continues at coordinate 2,355,696 of NW_005841945.1, read as the reverse complement.
TTTAAGGTAAAAGCCACAATGTTGCCTGTCATATTTGCTGGCTGACATCATTTTTAGAATATGCCAACAGTGGTCCACACTCTTATCACAAAACAGGCACTTACCAGTATTTATAGCAGCTTCTGGTTCACAAAGGCTAGTATTATTTCCCAAAAGGAACAAGCAGCCAGATCTCACCTCAATGAAAGCATACTAAAAAGGCAATGTATGCATTTCAAAGCTGAATGTGATAGCTGCATTTTTATTTAAAATGTCAATAACTTTACAATATTTTAAAAAATCTATTAATATTTAGATCTGTGAACTAGATCTCAGCCAGAAAAGCACCATAAAAACATCTGTCTCATTCATTCCAATTTGGTGACAAATGGCAAAGAAGCATAAGAAGACATTTTGAACTCTGGTATAGTTTAATCTGGTACTTTGTGCTTGTCCTTATCAAATTAAATAAATTCAATGACAATGATCTTTCTGTCACCCAAAATAATGCTAACAGTAGGCTAGTATTTAAAAATGTCAGGTGAAATAGCTCAGGTAACTATTGGCCAGTTACTCTCGCATCAATCCCAGAAAAAATAATGGAAAATTCAATATGGCATTTAATAAAGAATTACATTCTTAGGGTATAATTAATGACAGCTGGCATAGTTTTCTGGGATATAGTTCCAGTCAAACAAACTGATTTCATTCTTTTATGGGATTACAGTTTTGGTTAATAGAGGAAACTCGATAGACACTTTGGATTTTCAGAATCATTTGAGTTAGTATGACATGGTAGTTTGATTTTTATTAAAAAAACAGCACCATAAAGTATCAATAAAGAATATATAAAATGGAGTAAAGCTAACTAACTGAAGAGCTCAAAATGTTATTGTCAATAGGGAAGGATCACTGAATTGGTTGTATTTGTCATGGTGTTCTAGAGGGATCTGCCATGGGTTTGATGCTTTTATCATTGCTTTGGAAATATGTATAAAATCACTGCTGATAAGATTTGTTTATAGCACCATTATTGAAGCAGAATAATGTTAAAAATAGGGCAGATCTAGATTGCTTGATAAACTGGGTGTTAAAATGTCATCAAATGCAAAGGTACACACCTGGGAAAAAGGAAGAGTGGCCACATCAACAGAATGGGGGCATGTATCTTGAATAGCTGTGACTCTTAAGGAGGAGTTAGGAGTTGGAGTAGAGTGGGCATATGAAGCCACACCATGGTGGTATTGCAAAAAGGAATATTGACCATAGGTCACATCAATGCTGTGGCCATGGAAGTTCTGCAACTAGGTCTGTTTAATAATTCTCATCTTGCTTGGCTCAGTGCTGTTGTAGGTCAGTTTTTAAAGCAATAAATGGTAATGAAATATGTATTTTTTATTTTATGATATCTTCATTTTGTTCTTTAAAGTTCACCTATAAATCGCACTATAAATTTAATGTGCAATGTCATATTATTAGGCATTAAATCCAATGTTCTGTATAGTGCAGTCCACCCAATATTGTTACACAAAATTTATATTGCTGAAAGTGTGCAAGACATTTTACTGATAAGAAGACTGAAAATGTGTAGCTGTTTCATATAGTTACATTAATTAATATAATCTTTTTCAATTATCCAAAATCTATAAGTACACACATAAATGGGCTACTGTTTCTTAAACAAAGGAGTTTCCCCAGGAGAGATCAAAATCAGCCTTGGATAAAATAAAGTTTGTTTTTTTTTCCATTTAAGATGGCCAGAAGGAGAACCCACACTGAATATTGTGTTCCTGATTTTGTGCTCATTTACACTGGTTTTATAATTTCTATTACCATATTTACTCAATTAAAAGATGAGGTATTTTTCCACATTTAACATGGTAGGAAAGGCCCCTCCTCTTACAATCAAGCATGGGGCAGGCACCCCACTATCTCTGTACTTCATCCCCTGCCGCTCATCTCCTGCAACCTCAGGGTCCTGCTACCCCCCGTCTCCCAACCATGCCTCTTCTCCTTTCCTCCCAACCCCTGCTACACTCCCTCTTACCTTTGCTGTGGTGTTGACAGGTTTTGTTTCTGCTGCAGCCCTGAGCATGGAGCATGAGAGGGCCCTGTAGAAGCAGAGCTGTCTTCACCACTACTATGGGGCTGGGCTGGAGCTGTGATCCATATCCCAGCCTTCAGCAGGGGTGAAGCCTGCCAGCACCAAAGCAAAGGTAAAGGTGAGGTGAAGGGGCAGGCAGCAAGGGAGGCAGGCAGGGATCCAAGGCTATGGGGGGGCAGAAATGGTGCAGAGGGGGATAAGGGGGAGGTGGAGGCCTGAGGCTGTGGAGGACAGGCAGAAGTGGGTAAGTGGGCAAGGGACAGGCAGCAGGGGGAAAGCTGCATGTCCCTCCACTGCCTGCCATTTTATTGTCTCCTCCTGAGCCTGCCCCATTACTGCATCTCACTGGCTGCCCTACCATGTAACAAGCCCTGCCCCCACTACTGCCTCCCCCAATATCTGTCTCTTTACCACCTGCCCCATTATTGCCCCCCTTATCACCTATCCCTGCCACTGCCTGCAGTGGTGGAGGGGCTGAATTTAAGATGATCCTCCAATTAGATTCTATACATGGACAATTATAACAAATGTATATGTTTTCCATTAATATAAATTAATTACTCAGGGCCAGGGGGGATCATCTTAATCTTGTACCCAAATATAAGATGACCACATACAGTATTTAAAAATTCTAGTTTGATAGTGCTGAACTGTCCCAAGCAAAGACTATGCTGAACATTTACATACACTCTACCTAAAGTCATTTTCTGTCCCAAAGAGTTGAAGGCTCTGATGGCCAGTATATCACATCCTTGTTTATGTTAAATAGCTACTTGCTCTGCAAATAGTAAGTGTTTTCCAATGCAACTGGGGAACAGATACAAAGCCCTGGAAGCACTGGAGGATGATGCAGCAGAGGAAGCCGCAGGGGAAGACACATCTGCAACAAAGACCAGGCAGGCTGAGCGACAACGAGCAACCAGAGAAAGAGACACCAGCTCATTGTGGTGGGTGACTCCCTCCTGAGAGGCATGGAGGGGCCTATCTCTTGACCAGATCCCATGGCACGGGAGGTTTGCTGCATACCTGGAGCCAGGATCTAGGACATCATGGTGAGAATTCCCAACCTCATCTGGCCCTCTGATTACTATCTCATTGTCCTCATCCATGTGAGTATAAATGATGCAGCCAGGAGTAGTCCAGACCACGTCATGAGTGACTACAGGGCTCTGGGGGTCAGGCTTAGGAAGTCAGGTGGTCTTATCCATCCTTCCAGTTAGCGGTCATCGTCAGCATTAGGGAAGTTGACCTGTGGCTCTGGGGTTGGTGCCATCATGTGGGTTTTGGCTTCTACAGCCACGATCTGCACTTCCATGAGAGAGGCATCCTGGGACAAGATGATTTTCATCTCTCTTGTAAAGGTAAGAGTCTGTTCTCTTACAGGTTGAATTGGTGAGTTTTTATTCACCAAGGCGCCCCCGGGGGTTACAAGAAATAATGGCCACAAGCTAGCAGAGAGCAGATTTAGATTGGACATTAGGAAGAACTTCTTCACAGTTCGAGTGGCCAAGGCCTGGAATGGGCTCCCAAGGGAGGTGGTGCTCTCCCCTACCCTGGGGGTCTTCAAAAGGAGGTTAGATGGGTATCTGGCTGGGGTCATCTGAACCCAGTACTCTTTCCTGCCTATTCAGGGGGTCGGACTCGATGATCTATTGAGGTCCCTTCCAACCCTAACACCTAACATCTATGAAGGTTGGCTAATCTCCTCTGAAGGGCGTTAAACTAGGTTCATCAGGGGATGGGGAAGCAGAGGATAAGGAGAACCTAGGATTAGTGACCATGAGCAATGCACTGGATCATCCCAGGTAAGCACTAAGGGAAGCACTAAAGGGCCTGATAGACATCAGGACAGGGGGGTAACAAGGGCTCCCTTTGGGGGGCTTAAATGTCTCTACACTAATGCTAGGAGCATGGGGAACAAGCAGGAGGAACTTGCACTCCTGCTTGCAAGCACCAACTTTGACCTGGTTGTATTAACTGAAATCTGGTGGGACCCTATGCACAATTGGGCAGTAGGCATTGAGGGTTACAGGTTGTACAGACAAAATAGAGTGGGAAAAAGAGAGGGGGAGTTGCTCTGTATGTTAAGGGACAATATACATCCTCTATAATCAAGATAGGATCAGAAAAGAGCCAAACTGAGGTACTGTGTGTCAGGACACAAAGGGGTCAGGGGGAAAGGGAGTTGGTGGTGGGGGTCTACTACAGGCCACCACATCAGGAGGATGAGTTGAACCTGGAATTCTCCAGACAGCTCTGAGGCCATACGGTCAAGGGACATGGTTGTCATGGGTGACCTAAACTACCCTGATATCTGCTGGGTGGAGCAGTCAGCCAAATATAACCACCCACGTAGGTTCTTAACCTGCATACAGGTCCTCCAACTAATGCAGGAGGTATACAATCCCACTAGGGGAAACGCCTTACTGGACTTGGTGTTAGCTACAGGGTGGGAAATCTGCAGGTACAAGGTAACCTAGGGGATGGTGACCATCCATTGGTTGAATGGACTATCTGGCAAAGTGTGGATAAACTAACCAGCAGGGCTGAAGTGCTAGACTTCAAAAAGGCTAACTTCAATGTGCTCAGGAGATTAGTTAGTGAGGCGTTAAAGCTCAAGGGAGTAATCCTATGGGCACAGAAGGAGACAATCCCATTGCACATAAAAGGGGGCAAAGGGGCCAAGAAGCCCTCTTGGCTGAACAAGAAAGTCCAGGAAAGTCTGAGGGCAAAGAAAGAGGTATTACAGGCTGTGGAAACAGAGGGTATCTACCAAGGAGGAGTAAACCTCCCTGGCTCGCACTTGCAGGGAATCAGTTAGGAAGGCCAAAGCAGGATTAGAATTTAGGCTGACAACAAAAAGTCCTTCAGGTATATAGGGAAGAAAAGGAGGTGCAGGGTAGCATAGAACCCCTACAGAACAAACTAGGGCAATTGGTGACAGAGAGGGGGGACAAAGCTGAGCTCTTCAATGAGTTCTTTGCATCTGTATTCCTAGACACAGACCAAGACAAAGCTTCCATTTGGATCATAGACAGATGCAGGAGGGACACCAGCCCACCAACTGTCAGGACAGACTTAGTGAAGGGGCACTTGGAGGCGCTGGATGTATTCAAATCAGCAGGCCTGGATAACTTCATCCAAGGGTGCTGAAGGAATCAGTCAGCATCATAGCAGTGCCACTGTCACAGCTGTTCGAACACTCATGGTGCTCCGGTCAGGTCCCAAAGGACTAGAAAAGGGCCAATGTGATTGATTTTTCTTGATTTTCAAGAACCAGGGAGGAGGAAGGAACCAGGAAACTATAGGCCAGTTAGTCTCACTTCTATCCTTGGGAAAACTCTGGAAAAAATCATTAAGGATCACATTTCTGGGAGCCCAGCAGGGGAAATAATACTGAAAGGAAATCAGCACAGGTTCATTGCAGGTGGATCCTACCTAACTAATGTTGTTTCCTTTTATGACCAGGTCACAAAATGCTTAAACACAGGAGTCGAGGTAGATGTCATCTACCTAAACTTTATGAAGGCCTTCAATACAGTATCACATTCTGTTCTTGTAAATAAATTGACAGGCTGTGATGTAGATGATTACACAGTCATGTGGGTGGCAAATTGGCTTAGGGATTGCACCTAGAGAGTGGTGGTGGATGGGTCGATATCGACCTGGAAAATGTGGGCAGTGGAGTCCTACAAGGCGCGGTCTTTGGACCGGTGCTATTCAATGTCTTCATCAGTGACTTGGATGAGGGCATAGAGAGCATCCTGTCCAAGTTCACAAATTATATGAAATTATGGGGCAAAGTTAACACACCATAGGGTAGGGAACAGATTCAGGTGGATCTGGACAGGTTGGAAAAATGGGCAGAACAAAATAGGATGCAGTTCAACGAAGACAAGTGCAAAGTCCTGCACCTGGGCAAAAAGAACCACCAACACACTTACAGGTTGGGGGATTACCTTCTTAGCAGCACAGCAGTGGAAAGGGATCTTGGAGTCATAGATGACTCCAAGATAAGCATGAGTCATCAATGTGACAAAGTGATCAACAAGGCTAACCACACTTTATCATGCATTAGCAGATGCATGATCAACAGGTCCTGGAAGGTGATGCTTCCCCTCTGTGGCACTGCTCAGGCTGCAGTTGGAGTACTGCATCCAGTTTTGGGCACTTCACTTCAAGAGGGATGTGGAGAATCTTGAGATGGTTCAGAAGAGGGCCACTCCTATGAGGCCTGCAGGAAAGGCCCTATGAGGAGAGACTGCAGGACTTAGATCTCTTCAGCCTTCACAAGAGAAGCCTGAGAGGTGATCTTGTGGGTGCCTATAGATTCATCAGGGGAGGGCAGCAGGGAATAGGAGATGCTCTATTTACTAAGGCACCCCCTGGAGTAACTAGGAACAATGGCTACAAAATGACAGAGGGCAGATTTAGGTTGGACATGAGAAAGAACTTCGTAGTAAGGGTTGCCAGAATCTGGAATGGGCTTCTAAGGGAGGTGGTGCTCTCTCCTACCTTCAGGGTCTTCAGGAGGAGACTGGACAAGCACCTTGCTAGGGTCGTCTGACCCCAGCACTCTTTCATGCCCAGGGCAGGGGGTCAGACTTGATGACCTAGTGAGGTCCCTTCCAACCCTAGCAACTATGAATAGGCTTTTGGAACCTGGTACTATGGGCAGCAACATCAGGTCATAGCACAACAGGGCAGCAACATCAGAACAAAGCAGTTTTCACAAAGTTATTCCTTATTCATAGTAGTATACCTTTGAAAAGAACCTGTATTTAATAATTATGGAAGTAGCATGCCCTGAGGAAGGACCTAGGAACTTGGCTTTAATCCTAGCTGTGCTGCTAACTCTCTGACGATGAGCTAGTGACTCTAGCCATAAAATGGAGGTAATCATACCTCCCTATAATCAGTTAACTTTAGGATTGAATTAGTGGATACCATTATTATTAGTTAAAAGTTAATAACAAAAACATAATGCAAGGATGGATTAATTATTTCCTGGGGGGGGGCACTCAGGTCCAGCAGTGATAGGGCCACTTAAATCCCTATATATATTTAGGCCATATACAAAGCCAGATGATAAGCTTGGAATATTCACTCTTTCAGCCAACTGTATTTTCTATCATTCTCTACTGTCCTATAATTTCTAGTATAACTGACTAAAAATTAAGGTGGTTTTTTTTTAATGTACTCACAGTAATGATTTCACCACTTCATTGTACCAAATGCAAGTCACTAATTGACAAAAGTGCCAATTACTAGAATTCAGATAATTTTCCTCAGGATTTTAACTCTTCATTGTGGGAGTTCTAAACCCCCCCAGATATTGTATCCTTCTGGCCAACAAAACAAAACAAATAGGTTTGTTACTTTTTTCCTCATTTTTAGTCAGATGATATATTTCAAACAGGTGTTTCTCATTCAAGTCTGGTTCTTATTTTTTTCCTCAGAGAACCTAAAATGTTTTCCCACCTCCCTCTTCTTCCTTTCTTCCTCCTTTAGAAAATATTTCCACCAACTGTCTATCCTACTGAAATTATCCCAGTGGTTAATGTAGAGATGTGTACTTTGTTCATAGGCTCTGTATTAAATGAGTGAGTAAGTGGGGCAGCTTGCGAAAAAAAGGAAGTAGAAGTAGGTGAAATAAGTGTTTTACAACAAAAAAGATCCATCATATATCTGGATGCAACTAGGTAGTTATATATGTCTTTGAAACTATATTTAACTGGCAGGGCTCTACTATTAGTTTACTGGATGCCCTTCGGCAAGCTACTCAAATTTTGCATTTCAGTTTTCCATTTAGAAAAAGTGTTTCTGTTAATAGAAATGGGTGGATGGATTCCTACAGCTTTTCAATATAAGCTTCATAAAAAGGTTCTGATTGCTTCCTTAAAATGCTTTATTTGGTATATCATGCCACTAAAGTAACAGCCATTTGTGTTGTATGTGACCAACCAAGTCAAAGGTATCATCAAGGCTTTTGAAGTTGCCATTATCTGAGAACAACCAGATCATGGGTGTTTGGAGTTTGGCTCTAAAGCAGTGGTTTTCAAAGTGTGCCTGATGGGGTTCCACCGTAGGTCATCAGGGGGTCTACAAAAAGATTGGGGTAATATCTGGAGCAGGGGAAGGCAGTGTGCTGCTATTGCCTGGCCAGATCACCTGTTCCCATGTCAGCTCACATGATCTGTGGAGCCAGGGATAGAGGTTCTGTAGCAGAAGAAGCAATATGAAAGGGTGTTCAAACTTTAGAAGGTTTGAGAACCACTGCGCTAGAGGATCATAAGTCAGGGGATCAGGAGCCAGGAACAGAGGTTCAGATTGGACCAAGGGTTTAAGAGCTGGCAAGTCAGAAGACATGGGATCCAAACTGGAAACGAGGGTAAGGAGCCAGCACTTAAGAAGCAGGTACTGGGACTGGAATCAGCACCAAGGAACCAACAGGCAGGAGCTAGGATCCAGGAGACTAGACCAGTAGCCAAGAACTTAACAGGTGAAAATCAGGAAAATAAGATTTAGGCAAAGCCCATGAAGTAGTCAGAGAGGCACCTATCCAGTTAAGTAGTTTCCTAGGCACTGGAAGAGCTGATGCTTATAAGCAATCAGCCACACCCCAGCAGGTAACTAGGGCCTGCTGGAGGTAGTTAAGCCATTGGCAGTCAGGTCCACTCTGATAATCAGGGTTGGGGTACTGAAGGACCTGTTGTCCTGACGTCTTCCTGCTACTTTGATGTACGATCAAGCTTCTGATATTGAAGTTGGAGGAAGCTCTTTTTGGACAGCAAGTAATGTAAGCTCTTGAATATGTTTGGGAGGCCTGTGATGAAGTTGCATTATATTGTGTTTCTCAGGAGCTAAATGTAACCTTTGTCTACATTGAACCAAATATCAAGTCATTTCCCTCTGAGTGAAATGCTCACTCTTATCTGTAAATGCCAGGTGGCAGATTATATTTGCTCATCTCCTCTGTACATTCCTCAAAGACCAGACGTTGGTCTGTTCTGTAAAACCTGATCAAAAGAGTGCTGGTTATTTTCCTCCAGCATTTTAGAGAGAGTAAACTGATTGCTGAATGAACTAAGTTTTAGCAGCATGGAGACTGACTTGATAGATCCCAGAAAGGGAAGGGTGGAGAGTCATGACTCTCTGGGATGCAATCCTCTTTCAACTATGTTGGGAATTGTATATTCAATCTGTTTGTCCCACACAGATCCAAGCATCAAACTAGCACAAGTTTCTGGTGACCAAATAACAAGCAGTAAGGAACATCAGTGGTACAGGGTTCTGCTGTGTCTTGCTGACTCCTTGCTTCTTGACAGACAGCTAGGCATAAGATAATGTAGCATAAAGACTGCTCTGAATTATCCTGGAAACAGTCCTAGTCCTTGGCTTCAGAATCAGAAGAGGATAAAGTAGATTTAAAGTCACTGTTACTTCCTTCTCTTATCTTGCATGGATTGTGGCACAGCCTTCCATGTGTCTCTCTCTTGTTATACATATATATTAGTTGCATAGATAATTTAGTTTAAAATGCATACTCCCAAGCTCTCCATAAACGTTAAGTACAGAATCTTTATTCTGATTCAGCGATCTGCAACACTTGGAGCCCTTTTTGGTAGGGCTCTCTGCTGGTATAAGCTGCCTGGAGCAGTTTACATGATTAGGACCAATGTGGAGTGGGAGAGGAGGGTAGTATGAATGTGAGTGTGTCTGAGGCCTGACAATGAGGTCTAAGCTTGGTCCGGCTGTAGGCCAAGAGTATTGTCATGTGGATGCCATCTGCGAGGCTTGGGCTGTGGTGTAGGTGAGGAATGGAGCTGCAGATAGTGCCCCCTGGCATCGGTGCAAGAACAGGCAGCCTCGCGCCTTAATTAACAACTTAATTAATTAACAACAGAGCATGGCATGTGACACAGGTGGGTGGCGCACCCAAAGGCAGGTGGGGAAACTAGCACTGTGGCTAGTCGGGGACTCTACTTTGCCACAGCTCCATGCAACATCCCTGGAGGTAAGGGCAGCAGCTGTAGGGGATGGTTTGGAGGCTCTTGGTCCTGGGCATGGCCTAAAACTGCACCCTGACAGGAGTGGGCAGCCTGGTGGGGCTCCCAGTGGCACGGGAGCCTCCAGGAAATACCAGGCCAGTTTCCACCCCCGTGAAAGGTGAGTTGGGGCACCTTAATAACCCCAGCTTCCACAACTGGGTGGGTTACCCCATAGTAGGGTCAAGAAGGTGGAACCAGGATAAACAGTGGGCTAGAGTCTCAGAGGCCTGACTCAAAACACCCTCGACTGGTCAGTGCTGTGGCCAGGACCAGAATGGTCAAAAGGGCCAAGGGCCCACTGTGAGGGATGCCTAGAGCTGGGGGCCTGGGGTTTCTGACTGGCCTTGGAGGGGAGGCCAGGGCCTGTGTGGCCAAAGGTTCTGGGGGGACCACTCCTGAGAGGGGAAGGAGTTCAGGGAGCTAGGAAGCCCAGAATGAGGGCGTAGGAGACCACCTGAGTAGAGGGATCCAGTTGGGGTCCAGATTGGAGGATCCTGGGCCCCAGTGTGGGGCCAGTGAGGTTAATGTCTGTGGATGCCATCTGCAAGGCTTGGGCTGCAGTGTAGGGGTGGAACGGAGCTGCAGATAGCACCCCCTGGTATTGGGGCAAGAATGGGCAGCCTCCCACCTTAATTAACAACTTAAATGATTAAAAACAAGGCATGGCAGATAAGAAAAGTGGCTGGTGTGCCCAAAGGCAGGTGGAGAAACTAGCACTGTGGCTAGTCGGGGACCCCACTTTGCCACAGACAGACATTGCATAAACCAGTTTGAGCCAAATCAGTAAAGTCTGATACTACATACAACCAGGTTTATCTCAAACTGGTTTCAGCTATTTTCAATCTGGTTTATGTGTACTCGACATCTGTTCTGTTACAGGTTTAAACCAGTTTCTGATCACTTCAACTAGTTTATGTGTAATGTCTGTCCCTAGACTTTGTGCCCCAGCCAGCCCTTGGCACAGCACGTGGAGCCTGGCCACAAGCTGGGAGGAGTTTGGCATGGGCAGCTTGCCCAAAATGGGACAATTTGTCCCTCAGCAAACTTCATGTGCAGGAGGCGTGCACTCTGGCACAAAGCAGCCTAAATTTGTACCAGTACTGTTTGTGCTGCTGCAAGTGCATGTCCCTGCTTGTCTAGATGTGGCCAGTGGGTGCATCTAAGCATTGTGCAGGGCTGTAGGTTGTAGCCGTGAAGAACTGCTGCAGTACAGAAGAAAAACCCCCACAAATCGCACACCACTGGTTATGACATATCACCCCTCCCTTGAACCTGTACGGAAAATACTCAAACAATTGCAACCCATACTAGAAAGAGACCCTATTCTTAAAAAGATCTTCCCAGAGCCACCCATCCTACCTTTCAAACAAGCACTGAACCTCGCTAACCTCATTACCAGAAGCAAACTTCCTCAAGCCCAGAACACACCAAAAGGATCCAGACCGTGCCATG
>NW_005841945.1:2336944-2344078 GCF_000455745.1 Alligator sinensis | reverse complement strand
CACCAGAATGAACGCACACCGGAAATCTATCAAAGACAGAAATACCCAATTACCGGTGGGGGCACATTTCTTACAAGAAAACCACTCTCTCTCCAATCTCTCAGTCCTGATCCTCAAAGGAAACTTACAAAACACTTCCCAGAGATGAGCCTATGAACTCCATTTCATCAACCTCCAGGATACTAAAAATCATGGACTAAATATAGACATTGGATTTATGACACATTATAACCTGCCTGACATCTGACTTCCCAGGTATCTCTCCACTTTCATCCCACTTCTCTCTCTTCCCCCCCGCCCTTCCCTCCCCAGCCTGTCTCTCACCCATTGACTCCTCAATCTACATTTTCACTGATTACCTGTCTTGTATGCATACCAGCCCAGCCTCTGGCTTCTTTACTTTTCATTCCACCCAGGAAGAGCACACACCAACTGCTGAAACTTCCTTAGCCTGATGAAGGGTTTTTGAACCCAAAAGCTTGCTTAATAATTATTTTCCATCTATTTGGGTTGGTCTAATAAAAGATATCAGATTCACCCAAGGAACCTTGTCTGTCTAAGCATTGTGGGCATTTTTACACATGCTTGCGCCGCAGCACTGGTAGCTTTTAAAAGCTCCTGGCATGGCGGTGCATGAAGTTGTATATGTGGCATAATGCATGTCAGTGCTGAGAAAATGGTGGCAATGCCCTTTTGACATAAAACACATCAGAGGTGTTTTAATTCAAAAGCACACCGTCACCGTTTTCTGTGCACTGATGCACATTTCACCATTTATACAACTGTAAGTGATCCAGTGCAGTGCACGTCAGCTCATGTGTGGAGCAGACTCGATTAATCAAATCTGCTTTGACATGCTGGATCTCTGGCACATCACAGGACAAAAAGATATGTGTATAAATGTCATGTAGGCCTCAGGTTTTAGTTTTCAGTTCAATAAGTCAGAATTTGGTGGAAAGACTGAACTCTCAAAACCTGGCCTACATTCCAGGACTAAGCATGCTTAGTAGTGCCCCATGTTCTGGCAGGAAGAATGTGAGGTGGAATGAGCATGTTCATGTGATTGGAAGATTGAGTGTGTGGTGACCCCGGCTGGCACTTGTGAGTACACTCCCGCTCTGTGGTCTGTCCCCCTGACTCACCTGCTATGACTTGATGGTGTTCCTTCCCCCTGACCTGAAGACGGGGATACTCACATGTTCGCTGTGGATGTTCTTGGGGCTCTGCCTCCCCTACACCCTATCCACTCACCAACCACATGGATCTTTGTGGTGCCACACCAATGCTGGACTATGGCCTATCTGTTGCCCTGAGGGGCCTCCACCTCCTTGAATGCGAATGGGGCACTGGCTTGGGAATTCAGCCTGCCTGCCCCTCTTCCTCTTGGGTGTCACAGGCTGGCTAGGCGCTGTGAGTGTATCGGCCGTTAGGCTGCTGGGTTCAGGATCAAGGAGGTGAGTCGGGAGTGAAGGAAAGGTAAATTTACTGATAGCTCACAGATACAACAGTTAACAGGAAAATTATTATGACAAATAAATAGTACAGTGATAAAGAGCTAATAGTGAATAATAACAACAGATAGACAGAATGACAAAGAGTTCCCACATGGGGTTGGCAACTTATTGGCAGTCTCTCTATGCCAGGTGCACACTAAGTTGTTCCAGGAAAGTCCAGGTGTCCCCAATCAATGCTGTCTGAGGGGTCACCGGGAAGATCCCTAGGTCAGGATCTGGTCCTCACTCACACTGGGAGTCCAGGGTTCAGGCTTGGTACAATGATAGTCCTTCTGTCCCATCCTTCTTGCTGGTCACTTGACATACATGCTCTTTTATACCTTATTTTATGCTAAACTGTTAGCTCAGAGCCACTCACAATCTTGCCCTACAGCTGTTACCCTGTGGGATTAGAAGGTGTTAGAAATTATCATAAAAGGTTACTGCCTAAACTTGGACTCATTCAATAAGCAAATCACACCACTTCACTGTGGGATTTGAGATTAGCATTTACTCCACCCAAGTTCAACCCTTTGTTTTCTTCCTCTTTTTCAGCTCCTCCTTGGATTTATGAAAGGTGCTAATTATATTTTGTGGTCAGGGTTTGTCGTTATGGATGAACCCTAAGTAAGAACCGTTAGACTAGGTGATGTTTGCAATTTTATTTTTTTTGGGGGGGGGCCCAGATAATCTCATGATCAGTGCAGACAGTTAGTTTCAACACTTTTGTTAAACTATGACAGACAAGTTACATTTGCGGATTACCAACTTGCAAGCTTTGCATTAGCTATTGTTAACTATCAGACAATTACCAGATGTTTCCAAGAGCATATATTTATTGATTTAACCCCTCTGGTTCTGGCCTTCACACTTGGGTCTGCCCTGATCCCTGCATCAGCACTGGGGCCTCAGATGGGTGCTTCAGAGCCATGGTGGATACAGCTGGTCATGTCTGGACAGATATATCTGCAGTGTCCCAGCCGACTTCCAAATGCTGCCCTCACCCGTTCGGTGTGGGGCAGAGCCAGAGGGCTCATTCGTGCTGGTGTCCTGGGCCTCAACTGGTCTAGCCAGCTGGCTTCCACCCTACATGGTTTTTTTAATCTCCTGCGGTGGCAGCCTCAGCTGACATAATCAGCTGGCCACTGCCCAGCTCAATCAACAGGTCCTTGAAGAGCTGATGCAATGCCAGCTCTTGTGGATCTTTCTCTGCCCCAGTCTGCCTCCTTGATAAGTTTTTGGTGGTGTTGGGGTCCCTGTTCCCCTGTCTGGGAGTGTCGGGGTCTGCCCCTGGTGCTTCCGGTCCCCGAGGGTGTACCCCACCACCACAGACCTCCCTCACAAGCTGCCTTGCGACATCTCAGTGTTTCATTGATCTTCTGCCATCAACTGGTGCTGCCTTTGATGTGCTCATTGTGCTTCCTCGGCCAGCTTGCTTTGGTTGATATACCTGGAAAGGATGTCCGCCATGAGGTTGTCTTTGCCAGGGTGGTGCACCACCATGAATTTGAATGGTTGTAGGAAAAGTGCCCAGTGGGCTATCTGGGCATTCTCTATATGGGCTGTCATCTGCCAGTGGAGTGGGGCATGGTCTGTAACTACTAGAAACTCCCCGCCCATCAGGTAATACCTAAAATACTGTATTGCCCAGTGTATTGCTAGGCACTCCTTTTCTATGCACCTGAATTCTGCTGAGTTAAGTTTACAGCTAGTGAATGCTATGGGGCACTCATCTCTTCCCCACTGCTGTAGCAGAATTGTTCCCAAGGTGCTGCTGGACGCATCAGTCAGCAAGATAAAAGGTGCTGAGAAGTCAGGAGTATGAACTACTACATCTCTACACATTGCCTCCTTTGAGTTCTCAAAGCTTTTTGCCATCTCAGGAGTCCATTGTGAGGCACCCACAGCCCTTCCTCTTAGGGCATTGGTAAGGGGTGCAGTAAGGTCTGCAAAGTGCAGAATGAACCTCCGATAATAGTTGATGAGTCCTAGGAAGGAATGTGGTTGTCATTGGTTACATGGCTCCTGAAAGCGACATATCACCTCAACTTTGTCCTTCAGGGGTCTGATCATTCCCCAGCCTACACTGAATCCCAAATATTTGGTCTCATGCCTAGCCAGTTTGCATTTCCTAGGGTTAGCTGTCATTCTGGCTGCTTTTAGCTCTCCTAGGATGGCTTTCAGGGTGTGGAGGTGTTGCACCCATTCAGTGGGGAAGATGACTATGTCATCAATGTAGGTGGCAGCATAAGCTGCATGCAGGGCCAGTACGGAATCCATGAGCCTTTGGGAAGTTGCCGCAGCCCTGTTGAACCCAAAAGGCATCTGTAGGAACTCAAATAAACCCCAGGGCATCCCGAAGGCTGTCTTGGCACAGTCCGAGGGTCTCATGGGGATTTGCCAGTATCCTTTGGCTAGGTTGATGATGGATATGTATCTCACTTCCCCTATTTTCTCCATGAGGTGAGTGATATGGGGCTTGGGGAAAGTTTTGAAGGTTGTCAACGCATTCAATTTCCAGTAGTCAATGCACAAGTGAAGTAACCCGTAGGGTTTGGCAATGGGCACTGTGGGGCTATGCCAGGGACTTCAAGATGGGTGGATGATCCCCTGCTCCTGCATCTTACCAATCTCCTGCTGTACGTCTTCTTGGAGCTGTTGAGGTATGGGCCTGCATCTCTCTCTGACCAGGGCACCTGATGGGGTTCTGATCTCGTGCTCCACTCCTTTGGCCTGTCCAGGGGTCTCTTGGAACGCATCCTGGAAGACTCTCACCATTTCAGTCAATTCCCGTCTTTGCTCGGTGTTCAGATCTTCCCCAAACTGGACTTGTGCCCTGGGTGTCTCACTAGTCCTTAATTCCAGGCAAGGGGGTCCTAACTCCTCATCCTCTTCATTGTGCTGTGCTATCTACCCTTGCGGTGTCTTCCACTGCTCGAGCAGGTTGATGTGGTAGATTTGGTATTCCCACTGATGTCCAGGTTTAAAGACCTCATAGTCTACAGGCCCACCTGCCTGATCACCTTGAAGTGTCCTTGCCACATGGTGAGCTGCTTGCTCATCAATGTAGGAAGCAGAGCCAGCACCATATCTCTGGGTAAAAATTGATTGTTCCTCGATCATACTGGACTTTCTGTTGCTCTTGTGATGTCCTCAGATTCTGGCCAGCAATCTGCTGCACTTTACTTAGTCATTCCTGAAGTTCTTGCCAATAACTTTCAGCCATGATCCGAGGCCCCACTGGTCTCTCCTATTCTTCCCTGATAATATGTAGAAGACCCCTTGGGTTGTGACCGTACATAAGCTGGAAGGGTGAGAATTGAGTGGACTCCTGGGGGGGCATTGTGCAGTGCAAATAACAACAGAGTTAGTACCATGTCCCACTTGTATGGGTCCTCCTGTGCGCACCTCCGAAGTATTCTCTTGATGGTCCCATTGAGTCTCTCCACTAACCCCTTGATCTGGGGGTGGTATATGGATGTCTTCAGATGGGTAATGCCCAAGGTGTTGCACAGGGCCTTCATTACCCCCAACATAAAATTGGTTCCCTGGTTGGTGAGTATCTTGTGAGGTATCCCTAGGCAGGCAATCCTCTTTAATAGCTCCTCTGCCACCTAGGTCACTGTGATTGATCTGAGTGGTACCACTTCTGGTCAACATGTAGCGTCCACCAGGACTAATACATATTGGTGCCCCGCGTGGGACCTCAGGAGGGGTCCTATGATATCCAGCATGACTCGAGAGAAGGGTGTCTCAATTACCGGCATGGGCTGTAGAGGGACCTTCTGCAGCCTCTGCTCTTGGCTTCTTTGACATTTGGGACGTGCCGCACCCCACCTCTCCACATCATCTTGCAACTGGGGCCAGAAGATATCATGAACAATCCTTGTTCTTGTCTTGCTGCATCACAGATGACGTTCCAACAGGGCGTTGTGAACCAACTGCCAGATTTGCCAGAAGAATGGGCTTGGTACCACCAGTTGGCGCCTTTCCATATCAGCTTCTTGCTTCCGCTGAACCCGATATAGAAGACCCCCCTTTACCTCACAGCAGCCTGTGCTCGTCAATGTCCCTTATCCTGGGTCTTTGATATCCAGTCATTGTAGCTCTGAGTCTTCCTGCTGGGTGTGTTGGAACTGAGCTGTGCTGGCCACCTGATCCAGGTTGATGCATACCTACTCATCTCCTCCTTGATGGGGTTTCACTTTCCCTGCTCAACCCTCGCCTCTCCTTAGGCATTTCCTCTCTTCCTGCATTGCTCTCACCTGTTCTAGCACCATGTAAATCAAGTCCCATTCATGGCCTAGGATCATCTCATAGGTCAATGCTAGGGCCAGTCCTACCCTCAACTCGCCCTGGAACTCCATCACCTTCAGCGGGAGGTAGCAGCTCTCAAAATGCATTTCCCCACCCATGATACAGGTCATAGTTAGAGGCCCAGCCTTCCTCACACTGGCTTTCAGGGCCAGGTTTGCACAGAGCAGTGACTGTGAGCATCCACTGTCTAAAGTTGACTACACCGCCCGCTCGCCGATCCACACCATCACGACTAGACATTCCCATCCCCCTTCCTGCAGGGCCACTTTGAAGCTGCAGTCCATAGGTTTGCCTCACTCCCTGGGTGGCCGCCAGCCCACAGCCCAGATTGCTCAGGCCCAGCCCGCATTCCCTGGCGACATGACCAGTCTTGCCACAATGATAGTAGACCATGCCCCTTGTTGCCCCCTTCTGGGGCCCTATCTTCTTCTCTTCCTCCCACATGAGACTCACTGCTGGGCAACAGTACTCCCAACCTTGGCCACGTTCATTCTCCAAGATGGAGAATGCTTCTGCCAGGCAGAGTGCCTCCTTGCTGCTCCATGGCTGGTGTCATCTCACCCGTGTCTGGGTCTCTTGTTCCAGGTCCCAAAGGAATTGTTCCAGTAGGACCTGGTCTATCACCCCCTCCCAGTCAAACTAGTTTACTGGGAGCCACTTGGTCAGGGCATCCCACAGGTATTGCAGGAGGCTGCAGGGCCTCTTGGCGTCTTTAGTCTGCTGGGTTCAGAAGGCTTGTCTGTAGCTCTCAGGTGATATTTAGAGCCTGTACAGGATGGCCACCTTTATGGTATCAAAGTTACAAGCCTCCTCTCTCAATAGTGCCCTATATGCTGCCTGGGCCTTGTCGATGAATATGGCACTTAACTGGTGGGCCCATTGCAAGTGATCCATCCCAGTCTCTATGGTCGTTCAATCAAACACCTCTATATAGGCTTCTGGGTCATTGTCCCTGGTCATTTGGGACATCTTAAATAAGGACAAATTCCACTGCATCCATTCTTGTTGGTGAGCTCCTTGCCTTTGCTGCATCTCCAGCACTTGGCCGAATCCTTGGATGGCCTGAGTTAGGAGTTTGCGTGGGCCATGGTTGTGGGTTTCATGACTGCCTCTGCTGGGTCAGGATCACTGATCCTCTAATGACTTTTTCCAGCCAATGCACCACTGTGGTGTCCCTGGCTGGCGCTTGTGAGCACACTCCCGCTCCGTGGTCTGGGCCCCCAACTCACCTGCCATGACTTGATGGAATTGTAAAAAGAGGGGCTCAGTGGTCCTTCCCACCTGACCTGAAGACGGGGATACTCATGGGTTTGCTGCAGATGTT
>NW_005841945.1:2309484-2336725 GCF_000455745.1 Alligator sinensis | reverse complement strand
GGTCATATCTCCTATGAAGAATCACTAGCCATAAACCTCTTATGCTCCAGGACTGAGGTTTAAAATGTTCCAGCTGGCTCCCGACTGCTGCTCTCACCTGTTCAGTGTGGAGCAGAGCCAGATGGCTCATTCATGCTGGTGTCCTGGGCTTCAGGTGGCCCGGGGTCTTGCCAGCTGGCTTCCACCTGCATCTGGCTTCCGGTGGGTTTTTTTAATCTCACGCAGCGGTGGCTTCAGCTGATGTAATCAGCTGGCCACTGCCTAGTTCAATCAACAGCCACTTGAAGACCTGACACAATGCTGGCTCGCATGGCTCTTTCTCCACCCCAATCTGACTCCTTGGTAAGTTTGTGGTGGCGTCGGGGTCCCTGTTCCCCTCTCTGGGTGTGGCAAGGTCTGACTCCAGTGCTTCCAGCCCCTGAGCGTGTACCCCACCACCACAGAGTGCCATGTGGAATGGTGGAGTGCTGTGCACACAAGTGTGAGAGTATATGCACAAGCATATAATTGGTTCTGCTAATGATTGACTGACATGGTGTGGCTGGATGGTATAAAAGCATCCTGGTTCAAGACGTGTTGTTTGAATGTTGGTATACATGATCCAGAAGGTTTGTTACTTGAGTGTGATGCTGAGTGTGGATAAGTGTGGTACATTTGGATTGGTGGCTGGTTGAGCCATGAGTGCCTGTGAGTGAGTGCATGCATGAAGGTGTGGAACACCAAGGGCATGCATGCGACCTCTGTGGGTTTTGAAGTGTTGTTTGTGTGTGTGAGTGAGGGCCTGGGAGGCCAAATTCTTGCATCTGTGCTTGAATGGTGCCTCTGTATCTTGAGTTTGATATCTTGTTTTATATAGTTGTTGATAGTTTGTTGTTGCTTGTGAATACACCATTTGTTGTTGAACCTTATTTGGAGTTTGTGTTATTTACTGGCCCATTTACCGGTCCTTGCTGGACTCTTACCTTGGGCTGATAAGAGTTTAGTCGCACCCACATTTTTTCACTGGAGCAGTGGGGCCTCAAAAATTAACAACTCTCCCCTGTACTCTTATGTGGGGTCTCAGGTCCCTCATTCAACACACATGAAATTAGTGTACCTGAATAAACTCTGGTGCAGTTTGCATCAGAGTTTATTGCTCCTGGGTTCAGTGTTTATACATGGGCCTGGGAACACAGCATGTTGAGCTGGGGTGGCATAGCCCTGGCTGGCATGGAGTCCAGGGGGTCAGTCAGTCAGCCCAGAGTTGCAGAGGGGCTGGCTAGGGCATGAGGGTGCTATAGTGTGGGGCTAACTAGCAGGCAGCCCCCACACTGTAGCACCCTCATGCCCCAGCCAGCCCTGGTCACCATTTACACATATGTTACACCGCACTAACTAACTTGTGTTGGGCAATACTATCCTACAGTGGAGTTAATTAGTTCATTGTGCCCTAATAGTGGCACACTTGTAGATGGTGATGCTTTACTGTGGAGCTAAGTAGTCAACTCCACAGTAAAATGCATGTGTAGATGCTCCCAGTGTAGATGGTAGACTCATTTAATCTTCCCTACCAAGAAGTAGGGCAGGCACAGTGCCATTCTGCAGCCATAAGACTGTTTTAGTAACTAAGCTGCCTCAGTTATTTGAGATGATAATGAATGATGAAGAATTATATGTAAGTGGGGTGACTGGCAGGATCCCTCCTCTGTTCATTTCCAGATGTATTAAGAGGTTTTTGATTTTACAGGTACAGACTTTTTAAATAGAATGTCCTATTGTTTTAACAATTTCTATTAACACATATTTTAAACCTAAAGTCATGTTTAATGAAGATTTTGTTTTGAAAATACATAGATACTACTGACATTATGATCAGTATTAAAAAACACCAAAATGAAACAAAACAAAACACCTTCTTTCTACCTCTCAATTCTAGTAAAATTTCAGGGTTTTTGTTTTTTTTCCCCTCTCCAAACTTCTTAAGACACTATCATGTCTTTTACAAACCTGTCACTCCCTTTTAGGGACAGTTTCCCTTGTCATGTCATCACCAGTTGTCCTCTTATCTTCTTTTTGCTGTTTTCCTCCAGAGTATCCCATATCCATTACAATATACCATCTCATTCTCTGTTATTGTTTTCCCCTGGGCTTTGCACAGTTTGTTTAGATGAGACTTTTTGCTTTCTGAACCACTTGATTTAGTCTCTCTAGTCAAATGTAAAAGCAAAATTCACAGTGTGCATAAGCAGCACCCTAGAACTGTTAATTGAATCCATATCACCTGCTTTTCTGCACTGATCATTAAACTATTTCATGTAGTTTCATAAAATGTGTAATAGGTGCCAAGAAGGGAGGGGAAAAAAAGCTATTGCAGAAAAAGTAAAGGTCAGTCAAATAAAGACACAAAAAAGACCAAACAGTTAGAAAAAGGTCAGCTGTTTAAAAGGTCAGATTAAATAAGACACACTGAGGGGTAATTTGCCCCCCAACTGCTTAACCTCTATATCCACACATGAAAGCTCTGGGGTGAAGTGGCTGTGATTTAGGAAACATTCTTGCTAGATAACCCTAGATGTGTCTTATTTATGTTGCCCTTTAAAGACATCTAACCTTTTTGTAAGTGAAGTTTTTTCGTGTGAATATCATCCAATAGGTGTACCAACTTTCAGACTTCAAAGGGCAAACACTATCAGAAGGAGTCATAAAAGGAAGTTGTAGGACAATGTGGGAAGACGGACAATACCCCCCCACCCCCAAATTTCAGGGCTGCTAGTGACTTGCATAGTCTCTGGTGTCCTTCTCTTTGGTATTGTATATCCAGCCTTTTCATTCTTTGCTACTTTCATAAACTTGTGTTATATACCAGGGCCTTGGCATGTTGAAAGCAACATTGTGCTGTGAACCTTTCCTTTTATGGTAATTTATTTTTTATTAGATAGATCACTTTTCCTTTTTAATTCTGCTTAGAAAAACATTGTGCTTCTATTATTAGCGGTAATTGTCAGTCTCCCCCTTGGAAGAAAGAGGTTACAGAGCTCTATAAAGAATCCTACTGTGTAACCACAGGAAAAATCAAGCTAACAAAAGACATCATTTGACACGATCAGCCCTGTCTAAGTTTCGACGTTGCTTAATCTAATCAAGAAAGATGTGGCAAGACACATTTCAGAATACTTATGTCTCAAATTTCCTTAATCCTTCTCAATTTTAGTAAAACTTTGGTGTAATACAGAGGTTCGATAATTTGGTGGAATATTTCTACCAGACAAGGGAAAAAAGTCAGATTTCCATACTTACATTGTTCGATCTATCTGTCTTTGATATTGTTGCTCACAAGGTATTGTTGACTTGTCAGGAAACAGGAGGGGTAACAGAGGGCATTCCCTTTCAAAGACTATATTTGTATGTCTTAGGAAGAACCCAGAGCAGTTGAATGATTTTGGGAGCTACTGCTTTTCTGCACTGAGGACCCTTTCATGTGATAATTGCTAAAAAAAAAAAAAATCAGTCTACAGTTGAAGCATCAAAGTAGCTATCACATACCCATTTCATATAATAAAATTATTTGTGTAAATTTTGACTTGGATCTTCTAAATTCAAGGCCATTTAGTTGTGTTCTCAGAATCTTCTATTTAAAATACTAGAAACTTTTAATACTAAACAAGACAAAAAAAGAAACAAAAATAAAGACCCATAAATGTAACATGCACACTGTGTATTAAACTGGGAAAATAAATTCAATAATATTAGAAGAGAGAAAATCATACATCATGTCTTTGGTTATCTTCTTGCCTGCCACTGCACAATGTCTTTACCTTTTAATTTTTTTCATTAAACTAAACTACCATAATATGTCACATTTTTATTCCAAGAATAATAGTTTAAAACATACTCCATCTCAGATTATAATATTTAATTCTTCCCAGGATCCGGTACTTTAAATTGCACTTAAGGTGTGTCTACATGAGATGCATTAATTCACATTAGCCAAATTTAACGTGCATTACGGGCACACATTTACATGTGCATGCCCTTAATGAGTATTAAAAATGGTGAAATTAAATAATCATGCCTAAATTGATAGCTGCAAATGCAGGTATCAAATGTAGGCATGATGAGTTAAAGCTCATGAATGCACACATAGACGTGACCCAGCACTTTAGTGCTGGGTATGCCAAGCCACTAGGAGCACATGGCAGGTCTGCAGGGACTTGGCATTAACTTTAGTGCCACTTGGTACTAACTTTCATGCCAAGTCTCTGCACATGTAGACACCTGCCAAAAATGCTTAATGTGTATTAGCTTAATGCACATTAAAGTAGGTTGTGCTTCAAAACACACGTAGATGTGCTCTTACTGATGTTTTTGTTTACATATACTAATATTTTAGTTGTAGTCTGTCTTGGTTTACTTAGTTCAGGGATTTCTATCATAGTAGATGTGTCTACAGGACACCATATGGTGACGCTGCTACAGTGCCGTGCTTTAGTACTTCTTTTTGGAACTACTATTAAAAAGAACTACTTAGTAAAAAAGCAGGATGTTCATAGACAATCTGTGAACACAAAAATGGCTAACTAGGTGAATAAACTACATTAGGAATAAATAATTCAGTCAGTAATTATCTATATTTATGTTCATACAAGTGTATGTATGAGGATGTTTCAGAAACTAAAAGCAAAATGGCTGCCTATACTCTATGTCCATGAAAAAATGGGAAACTATACAACAATGGGGAATACTGATAGCAGCATTGTCAAATGTACCTATTGTTTACAACTATGTAAAGAAATGATGTGATCCAATAAATGATCATTTCACACAAAATGGTTTTACTTTGCAATTGCCTTTAGTTTCCAAAATACCTGTTTGTGTGTGTGTAACTTTGAAGAGAGAGAGAGAGAGAGACTATAGCTATTTATTATGTTTTTTCAATGGTACATTTTTATATTTAGTGTATTCAGTTTTTCCAGTATAACGTTAAAGTCGTCCCTAGACCCACTCATCTCCATACAGCAGTCCTCCAATTATGTGTTAGTCCCTCTACCTAGGCGTTCAATTTACCCTCATTGAATTGTATTTTGTAGAGTGCAACTCACTGTTCTATTTTCTCTTGTTTTCTTTGCTGTAACTGTGAATAAACACTAAATCATGAATTTTAACTATTTACCTTGTAATGCCTGTTGGTTTTCTTTGCTAATATAACAATTTCTAGTACCACAATGGCTTATGCACCTCTGTCCAAATCAAACTTAATAAATATCCCATTTGCTTTCAGGCTGATCATTGTTTTCATCTTTTCCTGCAATGTTATATATTGCACCTATGAAGAATTTCTCTGAGCTAGTTGTATAACCAGCATTCTTTCCCCACACTGTGCCCAGTGTTGCTGTTACTTGCAAACTGTTGCAGAATTTCATAATCCACTGTGCTTCTTGCACCTTTTTTTCTAAACAATGGTTGTTGCCTTGTCTTGCAGTGTTTGACATAGCATGAGTAGGTATGGGTTAGTTTCTGTTGAGTTTTAACTTTTAACAAATGCCTTTTTAACTAAGGTCTTGTTGTGGTAGCATTTTATATTATGTATAATATTTAGACTGTCAAAGTACTGCCCACCTTCCATAAACTTCATTCTGGATGGTGTGACTTCCTTTACTTGGGAAAAGGCTAACAAAGACATGAGATATAAAAGGAAATTATTTCAGTATTTTAATCAATGCACATTTTTATGAAGTGCTACACAATAAATGTCCCAAAATGGTGTTAAATAAAAAGAAGTGGCAAAGAGAAGACGTCTTTCAACTGAGGTATAAAATTGAGGTCTTGACCACTTCTGATAATTAAAAATCTCATTACACTTTTTGCAAACAGCAATATTTAAAGCTGTGATGCCAAATACCTATGTTTGATTCTACCAGTTTAAAATTCTACTTGCAGTCTCAGTTGGACACAGCTGTCCTTTTTATTTTCAATGTAAGTCCTGTATCACCCTGTAAATTTGCTGTGTGCTATGAAAGTGATTATATTTCCCTGGCGATGGAAGATGTGTGTGTTCATAACAGTATGTGAAAATTTGAGAGAGTAAAAAAAAACTAATAAAAAAACAATGCTGATTTATTGAAATTTCTAGTGGGATATGCCAAACACATCTATGATTTATTTTTACATATGTTGAACATTTGATCTTACAGATAAAAGAATATAGTTGATACAGTATGTAACCCTTCTGTCAGGCACTGGTTGGCAGCAAGAAGGGCTGGGCTCACATTTTAGGGTACCCCATAAAATATATCAGTGGCTCCAGCCCCCATCCAGAAATCTGGGAACATTAAATTTGCTGAGGCATCCCATATAAACAAAAGCCCCTCCTTGTAAGCAGTATAAACACAAAACCTAAATTTATTACAGAGTAAAAAATGAAACAAAACACTAAATATAATTTTAAAACACTATTAACTACAAAACAAAGTCTATAGGTGGCACCCTCTTGGGGGAGGCCATCTATACTCATGTAGTCTGGGACTTGGTGCTCCCCAATGGGTAGTTCCAGGGGCCTGCACCTTTAGCAATGGGCTGGAGAGGCGGGGGGCATACCGGAGAGTCCAAAGACTTGCTCCTTGGGTTCACTGCACCACGGGGAGCTGCTCGAGACCCTTCTGCATTACAAGGGGTTCTGTTGCTCCTGGAGAAGTGGTAGTGCTGATCTTTGTTCCCACCGAGAGGGTATGTGTGGGGGTGAGGTGGGGGGGAGGGAAGGGGGCTGCAGCTCCAGCCAGCATGCACACACCCCAAAACTTCCATGCTGGATTATATAGCCTGCTGAAATAGAAACTGCAGGACAAACTCAAAAGGGAGCCAGGTTGATTACTGGCTACAGCTGGCCCAACCACGCAGCTTGGCTGGAGCAAAGGACCATCACAAGAAAAAACGGGAAAAGCCAGGCCTACCCTCTAGGCCTGGGCTGCAGGTAGTTTGGGTCACACAGCTGCACTGGGGGAAGAAAGTTGCAAACCTCAACCCTGGACCAAAGCTGGCAGGATTGGAAACTCTTAGGTTTCAACCCTGTTTAAAATTGCCAGGTCTAATACCTAGCCAGCAAACCCAAGGAATCAATGCCCTTCTCCCCGGTATATAAAATCTCAGAAAAGCGGGAAGAAAAGGAGGAGAGAGGAGTTCTCAGACACTGGGACAATTCTCCCTCTCTCTCCTCTACCTGAGTTTCCCCTTTTGCTATCTGCAAATTCTTTCTCCCCATGGAGGAGACTGTGCTTTTCAGTAGCCCCTAGCAGCTTCTCCTCCCCAAACCAGCTTAGGTCACCTTCTATCCCTTCACATGATATTATCCTGGTCTTGTGCAGTCAGGGAGGGCCACACTCCAGTCTTTCTCTTAACCAATGTGCCTGAAAAGCCTTTGTCCCCCTGGGTAATCAGGGGAGCAAAGACTTTTACATATTTTTCCCAGATACAAAGCCCCAGCTTTCCATGTGCAGAGAATATGGCCAGAACAACAGGGCCCATCTTGCCCACATAAACAAAAAGCATGCACACAACCGTCCACCCCCATACACAACAACCGAAAGCACATACTTTGCCATACACGACCCAAGTGTATGTGGGTGTTACAAGTAAATTTGGATTTCATTAGGACATGCCTCTGTTACTTTGAATTTTAATTAATCAAATCAAGAGTGAGACCTTATAAACGGGGATAAGGCAAAATGACGCATTTATTGATTACATGAAGCAGGTACATAAATTGGACACACCGGTCATACAAACAGACACACACAAGCATACAGACAAACAGGCATAGACCGACAGACAAAACCACTCCAGTAAGTTGTTATAGTTATCAGCAGAGGTTGCTCAATGTTAGCAGTGGGTGGCCAGCCCAGGCTCATGGAGGGTGATGGGAGCAGGGGTGAACGGACTTGCCTGTGCTGCAGGAGTTTGCAGAGAATGGATTCCCCCCTCAGCATTGTTGAATACCACTTTTATAGGGATTTCCAGTCTTTGTTCAGAACTTTTGGGGTTTTTCCTTGCTCAGTCTTTGTTTAGAGGTTGTTTCTCACCCATCTTTTGGTTATGTCAACTTGAGGTCATGTCGGTCATAAAAGTTGTTATCTCAGCCTTGAAATGTCTTCGGCACTTGGCAGGATATGCAGCATTCTTTTTCCTCGTTATCTTTTTTGTGCCCCAGGCCTCAAAGGGATTCTTCAGCCATCCATTAATTCATTTACTGACTGGTAACTTATGCATTTGGTGCCTCGTTGCTTACATAAACAGTTAAATGTTTCTCTTCCTGCCTCCATGCCATTCTCTCACCATTCACCCTCACACATACACATAGGATATGCAAAGTTAGTTTACTCGTGTTAAGCAAGGAAATACAAAATGGAGTATTCAGCTACTCATAAAATACAAAAATAAGGTTAACGTAGCCAAAAAGGCCTACTATCTTACTAACAGTATTCTTCTAACATTTAAATTAATATCAAATCAGCTCAAATTCATGCTACACCTCATCTATTGCACCTGTCACATTAATTGTTCCTCTTTGTTTTCTTTCCTCCTTGGTATGAATCATTAAATATGTGTAGCAGCATGTAAAGATGACAATCTGTTGCATTATATCACACTTTGTTCTATAGTGTATGTTACAATGAAATTTAAGATGGTAATGTGGTAACACAATGTTCTCATCCAACCCAATTTTTTTAGGTACTGTTTTATCAGTATGATCAGTAATAACTGAGAGGCAGCTATTACATTTATTTGGTAGGACCTACTGGAAATTTAAAAAAAAACCCTCCCTTTCTTTACAGTTCTTTATACATTTTCTCCCACATCTTTACATGCTGTCTTCTTTGTTTGCTTGATATTTCTCCTGAAACAACAAAAGCTTTATGTGCTGAGCCTTTCTTTCTGTCTTCCACTAGTATATTTTCCCTTTGCCACTTGTCAGTTACTCTTCTCAACTCTTATGTTTTAGTGAATATAATTTTAAAGACTTATGAGATGTCCTTCACTTAGTCGTTTATGGCTCCCGGGTATATTTTATCTGGATTGGTAGAAGTTTATCTTTTTTGTTTACTTTTCCTACTCTCTTATTGCCTTTCCATTTACTTCGATGTCCTCAGCCTCTCCTAATGATATTGTCCATAAATTCTTTTAATTTATTTCATCACTCCCACCACAATCATCATTCCTTCTTATTGAAAAGAAGTGTTAAAATAAAAATTTTAAATGTGTGCCATTTTAGACTCACTAATAAAAGGAGTTACTTGTTACATGTATACCTATGAAGGGGGGTAACATTATTAAGATTTTGTCTTGTTGCTGTAGGTTATTTAGAATATGAGCAGAAGAACATATTCAAAGTTACAGTTTAAAGCCAGAAAGAACCACTAGGATCATTTTTGCTAACTTTTTGTATATTACAGGTCATTAAATCTTATGCAATTATTCCTGTACTGAGCCCAGTCCTGTGCTTGGCTAAAACATGGCTGAAAGGCATCCATTCTTAAATTGAAGACTTCAAGAAGCATCCACCATTTCCCTTTGTAGTTTGTTCCCACCATTAGTTACCATCACTCTTCAATTGTCTAATTTCTTATTTAACTTTCTACATTTGAATATAACTTTGCAAGAACATTCATTCAGAACTTCCCACCTTCAATAAGGGACTGATCTAAAACCCAGTTAAGTCAACTGGAAGACTCCAATCACTCTGGGCTTTGAATCAGATACTTCATTCATTAGCATTTGCAGAACTGAGTCTATAGTTGGAATTCAAACAGGGAAGATGGAGAAACTAATTTTTGGTGCATACTGCAGTCATTCTTAACTATCTTGTTTCAACTGTGTTTTCACACCCTTTTTACTAACATTTATCACTTTTTACTAACATTTATATAAACAATTTTGCTAATATGACTGCTCTTGAAGTGAAAAAACAGGCCTGTTTTTAATCCCTTTACATCACTAAATGCTCAAACATTATTCAAACTTTATGAGCAGCATGAAGTAATGAAGTCCAGTTGAAACTCTCTCTCCAGCTATGGTGGGATGAGCCTGGTCTAATTATCCAATATTTCTGATTATAAACAAATTCAGACTGGGAGGGTGTGGAGTAGAAAGAGTCTCTTGCTACTCATAGAATGTAATAGTTTTCTTCTTGTATGTAGATGAAATAACTTGTTTTCCTCACCTCACAAAGAATTAGAGCCCTAAGGGAGACTGAGACTCTTTGATGTTCTGGTCTTTTCCTGGGACAATATGATTTGTAAAAATACAGTCCAAATCCACATGAAATTCATATAATTAGCGAATGAGAATTTTATCAAGGAGTAGTAGTATTCTATAAAAGTTGTCATCTTATCTGAGGAAAAAATACACATGACTAATGCAACAGGTCACACAGCCTGAAGCATAAATCACAAATACCAAATTCTGAAAGAAAAAAATATGGAAGTGTAATCAACAGTTCATAGTGTTTCACAGGATGATATTTTTTTTGTAGCAAGTATTTCTCAGATAACTGCAAATAACAAACAAATTAGTAAATGTCACAGTCTGTGACCTATTTGTGAAGAAAAAAAGATGTTAAATTCACAAAATAACTTGTTGGCTACAAACTGGTCACCTAACTCTGGATATTAAAAAGCCCACATCAGCTTGCAATTAATTTAAAAACTACTTCCTCATATAATATAACTTACTGAAAGAGAGAGCCCTAAATACAAATTAGTTACTTAATCACTTCTCTGTAATTAGATCAGAATGAATATTTTGAACCCTATACATGAGGATAGGAGTGTAAAAATTAATTATGTTAGGTCAAAAAACATACATATTGTTCTAAATAGAGGGGGAAAAATATAAAGTTATTTTCAGTTGCTCTTAGCATTTGTATGTGAATTTATGTTCTTTGATGGACCAAAGGAAAACAAAATATTATATTCTAAGTCCTTAAGCATTAAAAAAACACTTCATAATGATCTGTGTTTATGTATATCATTTTTATTTAAAGACATTTCTAATTTATTGCACCTGTCACACAATGCTTACATTTGTTTTCTTTTTTTCTTGATATTAATCATTGAAACATGGACCTATTTGTGATAACAGGTTTATATATGATTGGCTGTGTCATCATGAAAGGGTGACATTGAAGTTTAAAGAAACTACGGAATGGGTACTCAGGGGAAGTGAAACTAATTAGTTAAGTTAGAAAAGGGTAATTCTTTTCTGAGTTTGTTTTAGATATACATTTCAAAGTTTCATTTACATTTCAAAGTTGCAGACTTTCACTTGCAGCATAATCGTAACTCTTTTAAAGTGGGTAAAAACAGCCTAGTCTATTTCTGAATGGTAGTTAAACAATACTCTGATAATGACACATGCAACTGAAGTCTTGATTGCACATCATTAATACTTTTAAGAAATTAACAGAGAAGCAAGAACTGTTTCTATCTTCTTCATTTCCAATCAACCAGGTTATATTTTTCCCATTTGAAATATCCTAGGTTCCTTCCACAAAACTCAGTGAGGTAATTTATCTAATAAATATATTAAAAAATACAAATCTATGGCCAATGAAATATTCATAGTTGCCATTACACTATAAACTCTCTCTGCAAAACATGTGCGCAGCAGCAGGAGAGAAATTAAAGCCTTTGACTTCTAAAGTACAATTGGAAATGTCTGTTAGCAATATACAGTCTGTGGTACTCAACTAAGCAGCTAAGAGTCTGTCCAGTTGTGGGCAACTGTAGTACAGTCACATGACTAGCCAACCAGTTAGAGAGAACAGTGACAACATAATTGAAGTTTCACAGTTGTTTCTACTTTAATCCCTCTAGTCAGTTGCTCATAATTTTCTTAAAATTCCCCTTTTTGGCTACTATTTTGTAAGGTTCATCTCTGTTCAAGAAAGATCTCTTTTTAAAAAAAAGTTTGAATAAAAACTCTTCAGTAATTTTAGCACATTAGAAGTGTGAAAACACAATTTCCACTTCTAAGGCAAAACACATGCAAAAAATTATTTAACTGCTCTGAAATAGCTGTATCGAATAGTTTAAAATCTGTCATGTGAGGGTTCCATTTATTATTGTTTGACTAATTTGAAGAAGGCAGAGTAGAGGTGTACCTTATACCTTATTAACTAAATTAGATATGCTTATGCTTTTGTGAGCCTGAGCTTACTTGCAATCTAACTTGTGATCTGTTGAAAATTATCGCTGTTAGGACACATGGTACACTAGCATGGAGTTTTATTTGTAAGACTGAATTCCATGGATAAGGAAAATATTCAAAAGTGACCACATTAAAGTTTCAGGTCCTACATGAACTCTTACCACCTGAGTGCATGCATTATACTACATTTTTTATTCACATGCTGGTTCTCAAACAATGAATGCTCTTTTTTCTTCTTGATGTCTTTCTTGTCATGAACATCATATTGGTGCCTTATGCAACTACTTGTATACCACAATTTCTACTAACATTATTCGCATAGGTAAAATGCTAAATAAGCAATCCTTTAAAAATATTATAAAAAAATAATAATAAAAATTAGATTTTTTTCTGGCATCACACACACACTGGCAGATATCTTATCTTTACAGCTAATTTATGTATTCCTGTTGGGCATTTTGAAAGTTTGAGAAGAAATTGCGCAATTACGGGAGATGACTAAATTATTGAAATCTATACTTGAAATAGAAAATAACTTATCGATGTCAATGATCTACTTAAGAATTATGTGAAAGCAACAAAAGTATAGACTGAAGAAAACTAATATTCAGCAAATTTCAAAGAATGCTTTAACCATGGAACTTTTAATATTATTTATCATTGCCAATATACAAAGATAAAGTATCCCACTCTGAAGTGTTTATTTTGTAAAATCCAGTTACTTAGAGAAATGAAAGCAGCAGGAAATTCAATGATCAGAATAACTTCGTGTTTTTGTCCTCTTTTATACATTTAATAAATGTATTTTCTTAATGTAATATTGTGTGCATAAGACAACTGCATCCTGTATACAGTTGCCTCAAGTGGGACTATCATGGACAGATATGCAGGTTATTTAATAGACAGTTATATTTTAGGCTGCAGTAACAGTTACCAATGGCTATCCCCTTCTATTTCTTATAAACAAGAATAATCTGCTGTTTGATGATTACCTCTTTGGATATCTTTTTGTACATTTGAATAAATGCATAGATGCAAACACTAGGGTATTATACTCTAGAAGCCATCAACTACATTTTTACTAGTGTTTATGGAAAAATAAAGCAAAGAGAATCACTGAGGAGAATGTTGTTAGTGCAGTGTTAAAACTGGGGATATCAGTTGAGAAGAATGACCACAAAATGCAAAAGTTATAGTTCCTAGCCTATCATTATGCTTTTGTCTCTCTCCCACTGAACTTATGTCTTCTACCATTTATTGATGGCCCAGTTTGGTGGACTTTGGATGGTCTTTGTTCGGTGGTCTTTGTATGCATGTTCATAACTTCATTTTTAAATTTGCTTATTTTTGACTTGCAAGGTAATTTCAGCAGTGCTTTAATCTTATCCTTAAAGCATGAGCTTTTTGTTTATCTGAAATTATTAAAGACAACAGGGAAACATACCACTGAGTTGTCTGTGCAATTTAGATATGTGTTCCATTAGAACCCTAATTATGGAATTAGCCATATCAGAAATAAAAAATAGGTGTCTTGTAGTCAGGGAATATAGCGATACATTTAAGTAGATTCCCTATCCAGTTCTCAAAGGCAATGGAACAATCTCAAACCCGGCATGACCAATGAAAGCCAGTGGCAGCATGACTTCATTTTTATTTCACCTGTCTTGTGAATGATTTCATATTTAGCCCCAAACAAAAGTTCCTTTTAGAGCTATTTTGGTATTTTGCCTTGCCTTTCTGCCACTCAATTTCACATGTGGATAGTGGACAGAATATCTGAGTCAAGATTCACTGGTTGGATCTGAATGAAAAGCATTGTCCATTTTTTAACTATTGCAACACTTTCAAGAGGGGTTATAAGGTAATCTTCCTTCATATGGAGTTCATGTTATGTTTGAGTTGATCACCTCCCCTATATATTCTAATCAAGAAGTGAGACTAATGCCTAATGGGAGTATAAAGTAGGGGTAATGGGTCACAAGGCTTAACTCTAACTTCCAAAGAGTCAATTCTGTGGAATATTGGTTAGGTTTGTGGTGTTTGAGGCCTAGCAGCCTACAGATCTCTGTGGTCAGTATTTTCATTTAAGATCAAATGAACCATCAGGGAGATGTAAATATGTTCTGAGATTTGGCACATAAGTGACAGGTGCAGAATAATTTTATTTATTTACACTTCATGTGTCTTTAATATAAGAGTTTAAAAATATCCCACTACAGGTCATTATTAAGGTTACCTCAAACATCACATTATAAGACCCTCTTTTTAATTATTTATAGTTTGCCCAGTTTTAATTGTTTGGACTAAGATTTTGTAAGTTTCATCTCTGGTTCAGGCAGTTCTGTTTTAATTAGCCAAAACAGTTTCACTACTGGGGAAAATACATTTTGTTCAAGCCCTAAATTCTTGAAAGCTTTTCCTAGAAGTACTCTATTATGTTTATGTACTAGAGCAGAGAGCTGGCATTTCATAGTTTCATAGTAGCTAGGATCAGGAAGGACTGAACAGATCATCTAGCCTGACCCCCTGCCACAGGCCGGAATGAATGCTGGGTTCACAAGGCCCCAGACAGGTGATCACCTAACCTCTTTTTTAATTTACCCAAGGTAGGGGTGAGGACCACTTCCCTAGGAAGTTGGTTCCAGATTCTGGCCGCCTTAACTGTAATATAATGCCTCTTCATCTCTAACCTAAACCTGTTTTCTATCAGCTTATTACCATTATTCCTCATCACCCCAGGTGGTGCTGGGGAGAATAGGGCTCTTCCTATTTGCTGATGATCTCCCCGGATGATTTTGTAGGCAGCCACCAGGTCCCTGCTCAGCCTCCTCTTGCTGAGGCTGAACAGGTTCAGGTCCCTCAGTCTCTCCTCATAGGGCCTGTCTTGCTGCCCTCTCACCAAATGGGTGGCCCTCCTCTGAACTCTCTCCAGGCTGGCTGCATCCTTTTTTAAGTGTGGCACCCGGTACTGGATGTAGTAGTCCAATTGCGGCCTGACCAATGTTGCATAGAAGGGGAGGATCACCTCTCTGGACCAGCTTGAGATGTATCTTTGGATGCATGACAAGGTATGGTTCACCTTGCTGGCTGTGACCTGGCATTGGTGCCTCATGTTCATCTTGGAGCCAATAATGACTCCAAGATCCTTTTCTGCCTCTGTGCTTTCAAGAGGGGAACTCCCTAGCCTGTATGTATGCTGTGGATTCCTTCTCCCAAGATGCAGCACCCTGCATTTATCTACGCTGAACCCCATCCTATTCTCATCTGCCCACTTTTGTAGTCTATCTAAATCTAGTTGCAGCCTCTCTCTCCCTTCAAGTGTGCCCACCTCACCCCACATCTTGGTGTCATCAGCGAACTTGGACAATGTGCTTTCAACCCCCTCATTCAAGTCACTGATGAAGATGTTAAACAGTGTGGGCCCAAGGATTGAGCCCTGGGGGACCCCACTGTTCACATCTCACCAGGTTGAGTACAACCCGTCCACCACTACTCTGGGTGCACCCCATCAGCCAGTCTTTTACCCATCCAATGTGTAGGCATCAATGCCACAGTCACTTAATTTATTTGGCAGAGTGGTAACCTTTGTGTCAGGATTGTGCCTTTGCTGTTCCCGTCAAAATCTGCCCAAATTGGGCCAAGTTGTAATTCTTTGAAATACTGCATTTACCACTTTTGCAAGCTTTTAATAGGTCCTACAGCTCACCAAACTGTACATTCACATGGAAATATCCACAGAGCAAATGGCCAGGTACAGACATTATGCTTTAACTGGTATAAGTGATGAGAAACTAGTCTATACACATAACAGAACAGGAGTTCAGGATGCATAGACTGGTTTTAAAATGGTGAAACCTAGTCTAAGATTTGCCCCCTCCTCCCCCCTTCCCTGGTGAATGTACATTCTGTTCGCTACCAATCTAAACTATGCCACTTACATAAAACTGCATAACTGTGAAGGAGTGAGACAAAACTCACAGCATGGAGGGCCAGCAGGGCTGCAGCTGGAGACCAGAGGGGAAGGAAAATACCTACCACACTTCCCGAGCAGCATCTCACTCAGGATTGGAGGAGAGAGGCTGCCCAGAGGTGTTTCCGGCCCTGGAGAGGGGCAGAGAGGGGTCAGTTCCCTGCAGGCCACAGGAAGAGAGGGGCAGGTGAGTGTCTCAGCAGGCAAGGGCTGTGGAACTTGCCAGAGGAACACTGCAGGAGTGACCCTGAGCAGGAGGCGGGTGGGGGCCTGCACATATATGGCTGGTGGTAATCTCCAGAGTAGAGCCACAGCTGAGGATCCAGAGAGAGGGAATCCACAAGGCCTGTGACAATCTCTGGAGTGGAGTTTCAACAGAGGATCCAGAGGATGGGGCCTGAGGGAAACTACAGTTACAGGTAGAACCGTTCTGCACATGGGGAGAGACTCCAAGGAGACTGTGAATGTTCACAGGGCAGGCCGGCACATAACAAAGACTGGACTAAGGGATTTTCTTGATTGTTGTGGTTGGGATTTTGAGAACCTGATCCCGGGTAAAAGGGGACATGGACTGAGCCCAACAAGGAGGCTGAGAATAACCAGGGGTTTTCTTGGGGTTTTTTTGCCTTTTCTTTTGAGATTTGAGCATGGGCCAAGACCAGCCCCTGGAAGGGTGTACATAATATAGACCAAAGGTCACCCTGGGGGTAGAAGGCCAAACAATACCACAACAGGTAGCAATGTGACCTGGCTGCAGAAGGATTTGACTGAAACTGTAGGGAAGAGAGAAAACTGAAAAAAGGGAGACTGGGGCTAAAGAGACTCTGAACCAAAGACAAGGCAGGTACTTACTAGCTGGGCAAGGAGTCAACCAATAGGATTTGAAAAGGATATTGGAGGTGTATTGAGACCCATTGAGGAATATACTGGTAGTGTGGGGGTGACTGCTTTCCACTTGTCTGGAAGGTGGGGATAATGAGATCAGATGTAAAGCTAGGGAGAAGCAGGGATTGGGGCTGGCTGGAAAGGAGATGAGGAAGAGGAATCAGTGTAAGAGAATGGAATTAGGACAACAGATATCTGACAAGGAACTGGAATGTAGAATGAAACCTGGGACTTCCTGGAGGAAGGGACTGAGATAAGAAACTAGGGAGGAAGTGGGAAGGAGGATTCAAATTGGATGAGGAAAGCAGAGAAAACCATGAGCATGGAGACAGGTGTGATGAGGAGCTGGGAGAAGGGAACTGGGACAGAGATTGAGACTGAGAATGGGCCTGGGTATAGGAGAAAAGGAAAGACTGGAAATCAGGAAGAAGACTTCAACTTAGAGACAGACTCAAGGGGGAGACATAGCAGAGGTGGGCAAAAAACTAAGTGTGGACACTCAGGCAGAAAAAAACTAAATTGATATGAGGAACCACGAGAAGGAAGACACATGATTAGTAGGGCTGTGAGACACTTCAGTAGCTGATTCGATTTGGAGGAGATTTGGCTCAGTTTGATGGATGAATCTCCAAATCTGAATTGAATTGGGAGACCAATTAAAAGGTCTGAATCAAATTGGAAGCCTCTAAAATAATTTGAAAAAGATTTGGCACCATTTTGGAGATTCAGCCACAGACTAAGCAGACAGCAGTCCTCACCACATTGGACACAGCTGCCTCCAACTAGTAAGTCTGTTGTGGTGGGTGGGGGGTGGGAAGGGAGCATGGAAGGGGCAGATCAACACCCCCTCAGCGAGTGTGGGATTCAGGCTGGGGCTGGGACAAGCTGCCCAGCTGGGGCAGTGGGGCACAGGATTCGTGGAGGGGGTGAAGGGGCATGGGATGCAGGTATGGCAGCACTGGGAGTCGGGGCTATGCCCTGCTGCTGCTTGCCCAGTCAGGGCGGGGAGGGGGGGTGTTGATTGTTGCTTCGGGCAGAAGAGGGCAAGTGGCAGCAGGGCATAGCCTCCGCTCCCAATGCTGCCGCGTCCTCATCCCATGTGCTCCCACCCTGGCTGGGCAAGTGGTGACAGTATCTGCATCCTGTGCCCCCAGCCCCAGCTAAGCAAGCAACAGCAGGGAATAGCCCACTGCTCCCATTTCTGCAGTGCCTGTATCCCACACTCCCCTTCCCCAGCTTGCCCAGCCGGGGTGGCGGGGCATGGGATGCGGGCGCTGCCCCTGCTTGCCCAGGTGGGGTGGGGGGGTATAGGATGCAGTCATGGTAGTGTTGGGAGCAGGAGTTATGCCCTGCTGTCTCTTGCCCCCTTCTGCCCAGGGCGAGCTGCACCTGCATCACGTGCCCTGCCCTGCCCCGGCTGGGCAAGCAGAAGCAGGGCATAGCCCCCACTCCCAGTGCTGCTGTGCTCATATCCCATGCTCCTGCTCCCCCCTGCCCCAGCTGGGCAGCTTGTCCCAGTCCCAGATCCAATCCTGTCCTCATTGATCTGTCTCCCCCACCCCCCACGCCCCTTCCACCCACCACAACAGACTTACTAGCTGAAGGCAGCTGTGTCCATCATGGTGAGGACTGCTGCCTGTTTAGTCTGCCTGGCCAAACCTCTGAAGCAGCACCAAATCTTTTCTGAATCGATTCAGAGGCTTCCAATTTGATTCAGACCCTTTAATTGGTCTCCCAATTCAATTCAGATTTGGACATTCAGCCGCTGAATAGGGCCGAATCTCCTCCAAATTGAATCAGCTACCAAAGCTTTGCACAGCCCTACTAATCATGTTTCTTGGCCAAAGACTGAGGGCCACTTACTACATTGATGGCCATCTTTGGGCTTTCCCCTGCCACATGGGCATCCTAGCATATCCCACCTGCCACATGCCCAGTATCAGTAGTCTGTAGCTCCCAACCCGGGCTGCACAAGCAGCCCTTCCTCCCAAAGTGAGTGCAGAAAATAAAGCTAGAGGAGTGTGGGAAAGCCAGAAGAGCCAGTCATGCTGGCTGTTCCTAGGTGAATCACCTTCTCCTCCAAGTACTAAGAAAAGGATTCTTTGAGGACCTGCTCCATGATTTTTCCAGGGACTGAGGTGAGGCTGTAGGTCCCTGGATCCCTGGATCCTCCTTCTTCCCTTTCTTAAACAGTGCCCATCTTTAAGAAAGGGAAGAAGGAGGATCCAGGGAACTATAGGCTACTCAGCTTCACCTCAGTCTCTGGAAAAATCATGAAGCAGATCTTCAAAGAATCCATTTTTAAGCACTTGGAGTAGAAGAAGGTGATTAGGAACAGTCAGCATGGATTCACCAAGGGCAAGTCATGCCTCACCAATGTGATTGCCTTCCATGATGAAATGACTGGCTCTGTGATTATGCGGAGACCCGTGGATGTGATATACCTTGACTTTAGCAAGGCTTTTCATACAATGTTTCACAACATTCTCACAGGCAAGCTAAGAGGGTACAGGTTAGGTGAATGCATTGTAAGATGGATAGAAAACTGGCTGGAACATTGGACTCCAAAGGTAGTAGTTAATAGCTTAATGTGTAGTTAGCAGCTGGTATCAAGTGGCATGCCTCAGGGATTAGAAGTACTGGAGTACTGTGTCCAGTTTGGACCCCCAACTACAGAAAAGGTGTGGACAAATTGGAGAGAGTCCAGGGGAGGGCAGTGAAAATGGTTCGGTGGCTGGAGCACAGGGCTTCTGGGGAGAGGCTGAGGGAACTGGGCTTATTTAGTCTAGAGAAGAAAAGACTGAGAGGGGTTTTAATACCAACCTTCAAGCACCTGAAGGGTGGTTTCAAAGAGGATGAATCTAGACTTTTCAGTGGTGAGAAATAACAGAATAAGGAGCAATGGTCTCAAGTTGGAGCAAGGGAAGTTTAGGTTAGATATTAGGAAAAACTTTCTCACTAGGAGGATGGTTAAACTCTGGAACACGTTACCCAGAGAGGTTGTGAACTCTCCATCCTTGGAGGTTTTTAAGACCCATCTAGACAAAACCTTGGCTGGGATGATCTAGGTGGGGATGGTCCTGCTTTGAGCAGATAACCTCCAGAGGTCCCTTCCAACCCTACTTTTCTGTGATTCTGAGAAACCAGTTGCTGTGGCAGGAGCAATGGCAGAGCACTGGCATTGAAGCAGGAACCAGTGGGCCTCATGCTAATTTTTTGGGGGCCATATGTGGCCCACAGGATGCCAGCTGGATACCCCTGAGCTGGATAGCTCTGGGGTATTGCATAGAAAGTAGAAACTCATGGGCAAGACAGCAAAATCCTTGTCTCTGCCTTACATTTTCCATGTCATTTAAACTTTTCACAACTCTCCTTTACTTCGGGTTTCCTGACTTGGATTGTGTTTGCTAAAGTGCTTACTGAAGTCAATGAGAACTTTACACATTCAAAGCCAGAGTCTAGATGTCTCGGAGTACCCAAAATTAGTAGGTTATTTTTATCTTAATCTTCTTGTGCCTTAGTTCTCCATCTGTACCTTATGAAAATAAATTCAT
Source organism: Alligator sinensis (assembly GCF_000455745.1). Classification (NCBI taxonomy): domain Eukaryota; kingdom Metazoa; phylum Chordata; order Crocodylia; family Alligatoridae; genus Alligator; species Alligator sinensis. The sequence continues at coordinate 2,316,139 of NW_005841945.1, read as the reverse complement.
ATGATTAGATATTTTGGAAAGCACACAAGTAAATGATTAATTCTGTCTTCAGAGCAAGACTTGTACAGTGTTAAGTCATCAGTGCGTACCTTGAAGAAGCAAAAAATAAAATATGAAATAGCTGCTTATTACTTGATAACCATCTATCCTTTTGACTGTGGCATAGTTGCCATGGAAAAAACAGTATGTAGTCATGTAATTAAAGAATGTAATATATGCTTTCATACAAATGGGCCAAATTAAAGTTGCATAGCAAACATTAATTCTACTATTTCCTAACTTCAGAGTGATTGATTTTGTAGCCTAAATAATGTTAGTTTAATGTAACACTTTGTGTGTATGTATGTATATGTGTGTAATTAATATAACCTTTAAGAGAAACCTTTATTTAAGTAAAATGAGCTCATTTAATGAGTCATGATAACATTTTTAAGTCTGATTTTATCTGATTTGAATGAAAGTTCTGTTAGGGTTTACCAAGTCATGAGTTTTTCAAAAGCAAATATGACCTATGCTATAATTCAGTAATAGTATTTCTCTCTCTGATTATCTTTTCAAACTTTTAAAATAAGCTAGGAACAAGAGTCAACTTATGACTGTTGAATTTTAATTTACCTTTAATTTCAGATCCTGATAACCCAAAGCTTTAATTCTGGCTGGTAACATTCCCTTCTCCCAAGACATGTATACACAATCATTTTCCCACACAATTCCCAGTGTTCTTTGTGATAACACCCATCAATGAGGCCATCAACAAGGCCAATCACACCTTTTCGTGCATTAGCAGGTGCATGACTAATAGATCAAAGGAGGTGATGCTCCCCCTCTATGCAGCACTGGTCAGGCTGCAGTTGGAGTACTGTGTCCAGTTTTGGGTGCCACACTTCAAGAGGGACGCGGAGAATCTGGAGAGGGTCCAGAGAAGGGCCACTCACATGATTAGTGGCTTTTGGGAAAGACCCTACAGGGGGAGGTTGAGAAAGCTGAATCTCTTCAGCTTTCACAAGAGACGGCTGAGGGGAGATCTTGTGGCCACCTAAACATTTTTTAGGGGAAGTCAATGGGGAATAGATGATGCGCTGTTTACTAGGGCACCCCAGGGAGTAACTAGGAATAACAGGTGTAAACTAGTTGAGAGTGGATTTAAGTTAGATATTAGGAAGAAATTTTTCACTGTAAGGGTGGCTAGGATCTGGAATGGGCTTCCAAGAGAGGTGGTGCTTTCACCTAGCTTGGAGGTCTTCAAGAGGAGGCTAGATAGTCACCTGGCTGGGGTCATCTGACCTTGGTCCTCTCTCCTGCCAGGGGCAGGGGGTCGGACATGATGATCCATTGTGGTCCCTTCTGACTGTACAATCTATGAATCTATGAAAAACCCATCCTGCTCTCTTTCATCAATTATTCCTTGTTTCCACAAAAATAATTCATAGATTTCATAGACATTAGGGCTGGAAGGGACCTCGGAAGATCATTGAGTCCAGCCCCCTGCCCAAAGGGCAGGAAGTCAGCTAGGGTCATAGGATCCCAGCAAGATAAGTATCCAGTTTGCTCTTGAAGGTGTTCAATGTAGGTGCTTGAACCACCTCCGGTGGCAGGCTGTTCCAGACCTTGGGGGCTCGGACAGTAAAGAAATTCTTCCTTATGTCCAGCCTGAAACGGTCTTGTAGTAGTTTATGACCATTCGACCTAGTTGTCATCCCTTGGAGTGCTCTGGTGAACAAATGTTCCCCCAGATACTGGTGGTCACCCCTGATAAACTTATAGGTGGCCATCAGATCATCCCTGAGCCTGCGCTTTTCCAGGCTAAAGAGCCCCAGGGCTTAAAAAGCAGCCTAGTACTTCTCTTGAGCAGCTGATAACCAAGTCATAAAAAAAAGAAATAAATCCAAATGCACTAGTTGTGATAGAAGAACACACCACTAGAGTCATTCCTTAATGTGAGACTGGCAGGAGTCTCCATAGCTTGGCTCTTAAGTAATTGTCTCCAATTGGGTGCTTCATGCCAATGCTTCTTAAGAACCTGAGTAATCCTTATCACTGTCAGTGACTTCCTTACCATTTAATGGTGAAAGCTCTGTCTGCTGAGGCTATGCCAACATAAGCTACTGATATATTGGAGCTGTGGTTTCAGTGTCATCATTGCCTGAGGAGAATTTCCCCTCAAATATAATATCCCTTTCCATAGTGAGCCTCATTTTGTTTACATTTTTATAAATGTACAGTTTCTGGGGTGATTATGAATATCGTAGATACAGTGTATTAATGCTTTTCTGACCTTTATGCTACTTGTATCAATTCTGTATTTTCTTCCCTCTCCCTTCTCAATATCAGATGCAACAGAATAGAGGCTTGAAGATATACCTGTAACTGGAGTTGCAAATTGTCCCTGTTGGCTGTGCTTCCAAAAATATTCTGGCTTTCGTTTGAGGTCAGTGCCCAGGACTCAGAACCTCTAAGATATTTATGCTCTTATCTGCCTCAATCTACTGTTTAGGCACCACTAACATCCTCAGAACAGCTATTTATCTGTTCCTTAACCCAGTCATTTCTGTCAGTGGGCCTGTGTAAATCCAACTAAGTTCTGAGACTTCACAGCAGCTAATGTGCTGCTCAGAGGTGTAGCTTGTCCTTAAATCCTGGAAGTCCAAAAGGAGGAAGGATTCTCCAACTTGGTGTTCTCATATGCATGCTCTGGGTACAGATACAGCTCACACAGAAGGCAGGAAGGGACAAGCAAGCAATTGGGATGAGTGTGTGGTCCTCATCCCAGAACAGCTGATAGCCTGGTAGTTTTTGGAGCTTTTGTATGGAATATGGTGACCCATGTATCTGCATGATTTAACAACATGGCGATGAATTAAGTAAGTGCTCTGACTACTAGGCTATGGGCTATTTGTGGGATGGGCCCTCTTGTGTTTCTTCTTAGCACTGTTCCAGTTTGTATAAATAATTAATGATATTTTAGTCTTGCTGTCCCACACTCTAGATGAATGTCCTAATCAGGTATCCAGGTTGTAGCCATATTGGTTTAGAGGGAAAGGCAATCAGGATTTGTACTAGAGATGATATCTTTTATTAGACCAACAAGATTTTTGCAAAAAAAAGTTCTTTAATGTCGTAATCAGTAGTCTTGAGAATCTTTCTCCAAGTAAATATTTAATTGTTTATACTTAAAGATAGCTGAAAGATTGAAAGGATACCACCTTGCCTATTGTTCAGAGCACATACAGAGCAAGGAACCTCAAGTACGTGCTTTGAATAAGGACCTTGAATTTGGATTTTTTATGTCCCACGTTATACCATTAGCCATTTGGTTATTCTGGGTTGAATCTTCTGTATCTTTGTGGATGGAGAAAATGGGTGTAGGCATTTATCTGTAGCAGAAGGTTTACACATTAAGATCTGAAGTGGATCTTGTAATCTGGATTAAAAAAGTAAGGCCTCCAGGTAGACAGTCTGAGGTTTAGTTGGGTGTTGAAATGACATCCCCTTGGGGAAAAGAGCCATTAAGCTGCACTCTGATACTTTCCAAGTCTAGTGACAAGTTGATAGACTGCATGAATATTTACTTTTTTTCACCCATGTCAGTCTGGGTTATAAATTTAATCAATTAAGGTCCATGTGTTGTTTTCAAAGTGTTTTAGGATCACAAACCCCACCAAAGAGCTTTCCCTCTATGTTGGCAGACAGCTGTGTTTACAAATAGTTATATTACTATATAAAAATGGCCTTCCTTTTGTTCACTGGCTTACAAAGGTGAAAACATCTTTACATTTGCTTCTTCAGACTCAGAAAGGTGAAAGAGAGCATTTGGATGTAGCAACCTATTGTTTTGTTGTGGAAGAAAATTGCTGGATAAACATAGACTTTAGTTCACTCTGAATAAAAACCTAAGGGCATTTTCATGTCAGGTTCCTACAATGAGGTCTTGTAGAGAGACAGGAAGATGGACACTTAAAGAATGTCAGGAGTGTGATTTTTTTTCAAAATCTGGTTCTGTCCAAAAAATTGACTTTCGGTATATATGTATGGTAGGATTCTATAGAAATCATAGTATACTGAATTTTCCATAAAAATAAAACTCAGTTCAAAAGACAAAAACTTTTTGTCTCTGTAAGCTTTTTGATTAAATTTATAACAGACTAAAATGGATTTTTATAATTAAACTGAATCCTTTCCCTTTTATACATCAGCCCTAGAAATGGAGGGTTTGCAGGCCTTATCGTGCTCTGGGATTCACCTATACACTTCTCTTCAGTATACTCCAAGTGTGACACCTGTGTAAACCTATTTAAGAGTAATGCGGTTGCCCACTGATATGTGAGTAGAAAATCTGGGCTGTAGATTTTCTACTGTGCGCACGCTAGAAAAAAACCATAAAAATGGCAATTTGATTATTAGGGCCTAAGGAGAATTTGTAAGGCTGGTAGTGATCTTTTGTTGTTTACAAACAGTAAATATTGTATACTGAACTCAGTGTAACACTACATATAAGGCACCTCACAATGTTATTTCAATATCATTTTTTTGGGAAGAGATACTTTTAAAATTGGACTCTGATGCCACCCCTGGAATGTCTGTAGCAGATGAATCAACCCATGAGACCAAAAACTTGCTTCTTCCCTGAGCTGAAATCACTGCCATAAGAAATGAGAAAACAAATATTACAGATAAATATATTTTCTGAAATGTTTATGGTAGAGGGTTCAGGTAGAGACTTGCTATAGTTATTTTGTCAACCAAGGAGTTACAACATAGCCTTGTAATCTATTTTTTACTTATATTTCAATAGCCATTTGACTAGGGATAAGTACCTTTGCACCATGCTAAAAAAACCCTCTTAGTCTGTAGAACTAATTGAATAACCCAGGTTTTTAAAATGCTTCTGAAGACAAGGCATTAATATTTAATGGTGATATCTCTAAATATGAGCTTTTCTGATCAAACATGTATTTTAGTATTGGTAATCCCTGTATTTCAATAGCTTAGTTAGTGTTTTTGGGCTCCTACAGATTTGACATTTGTGCACTTTTAATTAGTGGAGCTCACTAATTAAAGTGCCCCCCTGCCTCCTGGAACTCGTGTAAAAATGCCCTTTGTCTCTGTGGTTCCAAACTGAGAAGGGAAAAGTGGAAAAGATTATTTGGAGTAGCTATTTTTTATTTGCTTCAAATGCCTGCTCATAAATCTAGAAAGACTATCTCCAAGGTGCTTCTCTACTTTCATTTATATGCCCCATGAGATTATATCATCTTAAAGGCAATGCAGAGGCTTTTATCTCTACTGGTGGAAATTTCTCACAAAGTTCTACTGGTAGAAGTCTTTCTGGAAGGGAGCATACAGGTGTTCAGCCTGCAGTTGCCCTTTTCCCTTGTTATCTGAGCCTTCAACAGTCCTCAGAGTGAGGCCCTGATATCTATCTATCTATCTATCTATCTATCTATAAGGACAAATATCCTCATTATTTAGTATTATTACTGAGTATTTTTTAGATTTACAGTTAAGTACTATTTTAGGGAGGGGAGGGATCCTTGATAATGAAGAGAAAAATATACCTTGAAGACTGTAAGTTCTGTTTTCAAAATGTCATCTATTTTTTCCATAAATTCTAAGCATAGTGAGAAACTGGTATCTGTTTAAAATGGTTTATTTTAAGGACTCCTATACACGTCCTGGGAGGCTCCTCTGAGGTGCTGTAATTACCATCAATTAATCAAGTCTGCTGGAGCATGGTAATTACCGTGATCCAGCAGACTCCAGCATCATGCATATCAGCATCTCCGTGCTGAAAAATGGTGGCAGGGCACTTTAAAATAAAGCTTGTTTGAGCTTTAGTTCAAAGCATCCCACTGCCATTTTTCAGCACGGGGACACTGATGCACGTGATGCTCTGGGCACTTGGAGCTGCGCTAATTAAAGGGTCCTCCCCCAACCTCCCAGATCATGTCTATAAATGCCCTACATTTCCAGGAGTGGGGTGGGGAAATAACAGATACTGGGTCTACCTACATGTCTAAGAACAGTTTACTTGTGAGTAAGCTACTCATGAGTAAACACCCCTGGGCAAACTGCTCTCATTTCCTGAGGCCCTGCAATGGGCCCCTGCCACCAGCAGCAGCCATTTTTCAGCACGGGGACACTGATGCACGTGATGCTCTGGGCACTTGGAGCTGCGCTAATTAAAGGGTCCTCCCCCAACCTCCCAGATCATGTCTATAAATGCCCTACATTTCCAGGAGTGGGGTGGGGAAATAACAGATACTGGGTCTACCTACATGTCTAAGAACAGTTTACTTGTGAGTAAGCTACTCATGAGTAAACACCCCTGGGCAAACTGCTCTCATTTCCTGAGGCCCTGCAATGGGCCCCTGCCACCAGCAGCAAGAGCTCTAGGCTCCCTCTGGGTGATAGCCCAGGGGCTGGACTGGAGCACTGAGCCAGAAGTCAGCTGTCTGCTGGCCAGGCCTGGGACATTGCTTCCTGCCCCCAGGGTGCTGTCTGCTGTAGGGGCTGGGACAAAGTACCCCTGCCCCGGCAGCAGAGAGCTGTCAGGCCTGGCTCCCTTATTGGGGCAGTAACTTGGAAAGAGCTTCAGGGGAGGGGCAGGTCCCAGCCCCCTGCCCCATCCACTGGTGGGGCAGCAAGCTCCGAGGTC
>NW_005841945.1:2284897-2309417 GCF_000455745.1 Alligator sinensis | reverse complement strand
CTGCGATCGACGACGGGGAGAGGCTAGAGGCATCTGTTTGCAGTACACAGATGCACCCACAGTGTAGTTCTAATAAATAGTATTAGATAAATACTATTTATCTATAAATACTATTTATTTATATATTATATATAATATTCTATAAATACTATTTATCTATAAATACTATTTATTTATATAGTCATAAATATTCATACCACAGTACAGTAAAACTGTGTTCGATGGTTCCTCCCCCCCCGCATCTGACTCCAGATGGACAACAAATATAGAAATCACTGGAATTTATTGGGGAAGGGGGAATCAGCATTTCAGTGCATGGTGAGCTTTTATAGTGAGAATTATAAAATGCAGTGAAACTCATATAGTGAGTTAAGATCCAATGAAGTTCATAGAGGTTAAGATGGTTTTACACGTGTGCGCAAAATTCACTTCCTTCAGTAAAATTATTTTATTTTCTGCAGAATAACTGAAATCCTTGCCTTACTGTTCAATGTTATTGTATTCACTAACCTTTTTATGATGCAGTAGAAAGGGCAGGTTTACTGGTCTGATTCTGATCCTTTACCTATATTGTAAGGTTTCTGAGACAGGGACTACTTTTGTTATTTCCTTTCTGAAAACACTGACAACAACTTGGAGTCTGATCTTTTATTGTGGCTCCTAGGTGGTGCTGCTGCTGCTAATAATAATAATAATAACAATAATGCCATATAAGTTATTCATGTACATGTAAATAGCACCTGTGTGCCTGAGTCTCATTCTTGCCAGTAGTATGTAGAGTGTTCTTTTTCCACAGAAAAAGCTTCCAACACTCTACACACAACTTGGTTATTTTTCACAAAATGGAACACACTAATTTTTCCCCTGTAGTGACTTGTGGCAAAGTCTGGTGTGTATACCAGTAAATCACAAATCATAGGAGTCAGACTGTTGATATATATCCAAATCACCAATGGTGTGACTTCAGTTATGCCAGCAATAGTATTCCTATTTTAATTTCCTAAATAAAAATATATTTGTAAAGGATCACTCCGTCTAGGTAAACAAACAAGGCAAGAGAAGTACAGTACTCTGTTACAATGAAATTCTGTTCTGCTTCCCAAGTGACTGTTGGGGGGAGGGAGGGGAGGGCGGGGTTCCCCTTGTCCCTGAATAGAAGGAACCTTTGCTTCCATTTAGAGGGCAACCTGTTCATATGGTAAATTGCTCTGCATGTTAATACCTTCTACTGTTCACATCTGTCTTAAAAAGCATACATTTTCCAAGTCTCTGTAGGAATGAGGTAGTTAAGGAGGAGATTACTTGGTAGGGTAGCAATTCAAAATGTTGACTGCCTGTGGTATACCTTACAACCAGTAATTAGGCATGGAATTAATATTCAGAGGAGGCTCAAATCTAGATACATAACTTCATGAGGCTAAGTGAGCCCCAGTTGAGAACAGGTTGAGTTATCAACAAGTGTGTGTGTGTGTGTGTGTGTGTGTGTGTGAGAGTGTGAGTGCAGCATGAAATCATGAAACTGTGTGTCCAAATAACTTGTTGACAGCTTTAAAAAAATGAGAACATCAACTAAGACAAATAAGAATGACTGATTGAACATTGTGTGAATGACGTGATTAATCCAGGTGAATGAATAAAGTGTCCTCAGGGCACTGGATTAATAGAAAAAGGATTTTCACAAGTGTGAAAGGAGTAATATTTCTTTGGGGTAAATTGGCTAAATTGTTCCTACCAGCAATCTATCCTTGCTAGACATAGCAGAAAAACAAGTCAGGAGAAATATTCATCCAAATGATCACATTAGATCTTACTAAGAAGTTTCTTATTATTAGTGCTGTGTGGGGAAACATAATATACGGGAGCCCTCACTGGTTGGACAGAATTTTAAGACAATCTTATTCTTTCAAATTGCAGAACTTTTTTTTTTTTTTTTTACCTATGTCACCCCAATTTTATACCATACTCTTCATGCTAATCTTCAACATCAGGAGCTCAACATACAAATAACAATGTTCATTAGCCTGTTTATGACACTCACTTCCCCTTTTACTAGTCAGTTTTTCTGTTCAAACCCATTCTTGTATAACCCAAGATGCTCCTGCTAGATGTACAGCTTTCCTTGATGATCCAATTTTATTTTCCCCTTTTCACTAGAGCATATTATCCAGATATCACTGCTTCCCAAAAAAGTAAAATATGCCTTCAAGCATTGATATCCTTATATATCTGTATATATTTGAATATAATTTATTTAATGTTTAGGAAATTAAAATAGGACTATAATTGCTGGCATGACTATAGTCATACTTTTCTAATAAGGGCAAAAATTATCAGTGAATTTATGTTAGCTTAAATCTGACCTTAATGGTACTCCGAAACCAGTAATGGTGAATTGTTATAGGAAACTAGATCTTCATAGAAATTACATGCTAGTCTGACTATTCCGCATAAATGTAAAGATACCAATTAAAATGTTGGATCATGGTGTAATTGAAATTTCTTTTATCCATCATCTGCAAAAACGAATGTGATTACATAGGTGGATGTAGTTTGGTTCTAAATGGGCTTGTCTACACATGCAATTAATTGGACTGAATAAACTCCAGCACAGTTTGCACCAGAGTTTAGCGCTTCTGGGCACCATGTTTTCATGGTGCCAGGGATCACAGCATGTTGAGCCAGGTCAGAGCAGCCCCAGCTGGCAGGAGGTCTGCGGTGGGGTGGGGGATCAGCCTGCCAGCCCAGGAATGGTCCAACCTGGCTCAACATGCTATGGAGGGGCTGGATGGGGCATGAGGGTACTCTACTGAGCTACTAAGCAGCTCCCACACTGAAGCACCCTCCTGCCCCAGCCAGCCAGTTTAGCATCTACATATGTATTGCAGCTCACTAAATAATGGTGGTGCAGGATAGTACTTGTTTTTACAAATACTAACTTATGTCAGCATTTCTTAGTTTATTGTGGCCTACTAGGGCCACACGTGTAGACACCGATACTTTACTGTGGAGCTCATTAGTGAACTCCACAGTAAACATCTTGTGTAGATGCACCCAATAAAGATCAGTAGTAGCCACCCTGTAGTTAAACTCAACTCTTTTTATGCAACCTTAGCAAGAGCTTTATATTGCCTTCCCTCCTTCCTTTTTTAAACAAAAAAAAAAAAACCTCACTGAAAGAGCAAAACCCAAAACATACAATACAAACCTTTAGCGTTATTTGTATTCTTTGGGTTGGTTTGAAGAGAAATAAGTGAATAGAGAAAGAATGAGTGGGTTAAAAAAAAAAAAAGAACTCTTGCTTTTAAAGATTTTTCACTGGGATTGTTTTTGCTCTTTGTATTTCTTTTGCAAGTAATCTACAAAAACAAAGAACAAACAACCCCCCCCCCAACCCTGAGACTAGTACATGGGACATATTGGGCACATCCCCACAAGTGAGAATGTGTATTTTCCCAGGGACAAAGAGCAGCAGCATATATTTGTGCCACTGCTACTAGTCCCTGGGGAATACCCCTGCATGTGCGCTCTGGCACGCGGCAAGTCACAGTGGGTGGGGTAGGGGAGGCTCAGGCCAGCACCTTGATTTACCTGGTTTTCTGGGGGTCTCCTGGGGCTGTAGTGGCAATGATCCAGGTACATGGAGCCTGGCTGGCAGCTGGAGTGTGGATCTGGCTGGCCAGGCTCTGGATTTGGGTGCCACATGCTGATGCCATGTGCACCACCCTGCTTTTTTCTGGTGCAGTTTGTTTTTGACACTGGGAGATCCATGGCTTGAAATTTTGCCTCTTCAAAGTCCCATTCAGTTATTTTTGGTTGTTGAATGACAATCTAGAATGATGATAGTTATTTTCACTGAAGACTTCTAGTTAAGAAAATGTTATCACTAAAATCAGGGGAGTAAAAATGGGTCCTTTGCCCTTTGTAGTAACTTCTTTAGTTCAAGATGGAAGACGTGTATTTGTCTTATTGTAGTTTGACATAAGGTCTTAACTCTAAAATTTTTTCTTCCTTTTAAAAATCCAGGGACTCAAATGAAAAAATGTTATTAATGGAATATTATACCTTCAACATGGGGACTTAAATAGGGAAATTGTAGAAGTAAAAGTTCCTCCTGCAGTGTTAACCAGCCATATTGCATAGTCAACATATGGTGTGTACTTTAACTCACCTATACCTGGGAGCCATGTGGGAAAACAGGTGTATGTAATTCAGGATGCTGTGGGGATTGCACTGGTATGGATTGGGTCCATGGGGAGTGGGGCCAGGGTTTGCAGGTCCTGGGAAACAAGGTTGGCGGGATCAGAGAGGGCAGGTGGGTCCACAGAAGGGTGGTGGGTCTATGGGGAAGTGTTAAAGGTTACCTGGTCAGGGAGGTGTCAGGGAGCTAAAAATAGCCCAGTCAGGGGCAGGCAGGTGGTAGAATAGTGCAGCCCCAGGACTGAGACAAACAGCTGAGCTTTCCCAGCCTTGGGGCTGCTCTGTGAATGTGTACAGGAATTCATGAGATCAGGTTAACCCTTTCTTGGATCATGATTTAAATTAGTGTACAAGCTCTGGTAAACTAACTTAGAAAGGACAGGCCCTTTTTGGGGGCAAATTAAGCCCTCTGCATACCTGTACAACTGGGCATTTAGATCAACCTAACCCTGGTTATGTTGATCTAACCAATATCTTGTTACATCTAAATTTAATGTCTATACATATGGTTAACAGAAAAAAAAATTAAAAAGATTGTAGTGAATATTAACCACTAAAGTATGTTAGATATTGAATGTGCTAAAGTTACTGTGGGAGTAAACTTAACTTTAGGAATTCGCTGACTTTTGTTTTTTTGACTTCTCAAAAACGTCTCAGCTAAAATAATTCTGCACTATTTGCTCCAAATGTTGTTATTAAAAGAAATCCAAGTTTAAAAATTAAAATGAATATTTGCACATATAATATGGATTTGCAGATAAAAATGCATATAGATATTTACAGACTGAATATAGATCTACTTTTCTTTTAACCTCTTGCTTACAATGATAAGGTGAACTAAGGCATTTGAAGACACATAATCTGAAAATATGAATTCATATCTGAAGATTTTTCCTAAATGTACAAATTGAGTCCCCTGAAATCAGTTATCTTGTCTATAATATAGCCATATAGTTTGTTACATACTAGGCATATCTACACATGCACTTTTAATGTGCATTAGCCCAATTTAAGGCACATTAAGAGTGTGCGTCTACATGTGTGAGCCCTTAATGCACCATTAAAATGTCAATTTTAGGTTATTTGAACCTAAACCTGCATAAAGCAGGTATCAAATTTATGCACAAATAGCGAAGTCACATTAGTGAAAGTGTAGATGTGCTAATGTGCATTAACATGGTGTGTGTCCATTTACTTGGAACTAACTTTAGTCCCAAGTTGGTCCTCACACCCACGTTAATGCACTTTAGCATGAGCATTGTGTAGATTTGCACCTAAATCGCCTTAATGAACATCAGGCTAATGTGCGTTAAGTGTAGGCACCTGTAAAACACATGTAGACACACCCACTGTTCCTTTAAAAAAAATCTTAATACACTGAGAGGACAATAGTGAGAGATTTAATTAATACAGATAACTTTCACATTGGGCACCACTAAAGCCGAGATAATGTGACTAGAACTGCCCGCTGGAAATCTTTGAAACTGAATAATTTCCTGAAAAGAGGATTTTGATATTTTGCTTTTGTGCTAGATGCATGCTTTGAAAATGTAAACATTTTTCCAATTGCATTGTGCGGGCCGGGAGCGACCCGAGCCCTTTTCACGCTGCACGCGGGCTGTGGCCAGCAGCCCAGGCACGCCGGGGCGGAGAGGGAAGGCCTTCGAGCTGGAATTAGGCACAAACGCGTAGCGGTAGTTTAAAAGATTGTTTACTTACACCAAGATGGCAGTGGTGTAGGCTGGAAAACTTGCTTAAGTTGCGGTTACAGAGAGAAAAGAAAACAAAACTCGAACCTGCAGGGCACGAGGGTACGTCGCATAGGGTTCCGGCGACGGGAAGATGAAAAATATGAGGGTACGTTGCAAAGGGTTTCGGCAACGGGAAAATAAACCTGCAGGACTTGAACCCGGGTAGAAGAGCTCTGAGGCCGGTCGTAAGGGCTCACACGAAGTTTGCTAGGCTCTGTGGGTTCTTCTGTTCACTCACTCACACGAAGTTTGCTAGGCTCCGTGGGTCCGGTTCTCTTGCGCACGGGAAGGGATACGTCTGGATTGCGCTCAGCGACGGGGAGAGGCTAGAGGTTGATCAGACCTCCGTTGCCTGCTTTAAATGCACTGGGTCCGTAAGGATCCGCAGTGCTTAGAGATCTTCACACAGCGTGAAGTCTCCTCCTCCCTTGTTCGTGGAGTCCTCCAACTTGGGCGGAAACCACTGAAGCCTTTTATACGGCTAGCAAGCCAATCACTAGCCGCCACGTGTGAATAATTTAGAACTGGCCAATAATGGGACTTGAATTAGCATACAAATGGCGGGAACTCTTTGCAACGAGCATTTCTGTGCTGCAACAAAGAAATGCACCCTGCAAAGAAAGCTTCAAATTGGCGGGAAATTCTCCCTTGCACCGGGGTTCTCTTTTGCAGCAGAAAACTCCACCGTGCAAGGAAGCTGCAATTTAGCGGGGACAATTTAGCAGTGCCGAAGCACACACAAACAAAAATCACACCCTTTGGGTTGTGACATGCATGAACTTGTATATTTGAACTACACCAATATCCAAGCCAAATGACTTGCCTGATACTGATGCTTTTTGATTTTTAATTTGATTTTTTTAATTAACTTTTTTCTTTCTCTATTTTATGTGCTCTCACATTTTAGAATATATATTATTTTTTATGAAACTTTCTTATGTACATTCCCATGTTAGAAACAGAAAAGTATTAGTACATTTCAGCCAGTTGCTCTAGGACTTGCAAATATCCTCAAAAAGGCTTAGGTCATCTCCACTCTGGCTCCCTGAGTTAATTTAACTATATAAATTATTCCATGGGACATTCTTAACTGTTATAGAGTCTGGTTAGGAATGTACTAGGAAAGAACCTGAGGATTAGAGTGTTACCTGGGCTGTGTAAGACCTAGGTTCAAGTCCCTGTTTTGCTTCACCTTGTAACTCTTACTATTGGGCTGCTGGCTGTTATGGGGTTCTGGTCTTGATAAAAAATTCTATCCTGTACATTTCCAAGGAAAGTTTATTCAAACAATATGTTAAAAGAATCTGGATGAACAAGATTTTTTCTTGTACTGTATATGTTGTTGCTGCTGTTTTTATGAATTCATCTTTCCATAATGTCTTAGTGAACTGAGAACCTGTGCTAAAGCCCATAAAAATCAATGGCCTTCCCCTTGTCTTGTATGGGCTTTGTATCATAATCTGTTTATTTGTCAAAGCAGGAACTATCTTCATTCTTTTGTGAGCAGCAATATGGGGTTCCACAAAAATGAGGCAGAAGGCAGGATGGATGACACCTTAATCCTCAAGAAATAGGGAATGAGGGTGCATGAAAGCATTCGTGTGGAACTGGTAGAAGTTAAGCAATTTAGTTTAAGTGGTTGGAAACTCTACTGTGAGAAGAGAGTACAAGTGTTCATCTGACCAGTTATCTGCTCTACAGACAGACTGCACTGTGAAGAACATCCAGCTAGGAAGGCCCCAGGGCACGAATACCAGCATGCTTTGCAGGCTTTCCAGTCTGCCTTGAGACAGTTAACAGAACCTGAAAGCACAGGTTGGGCTGATTAGCTAGTGGCCCAAGGAGACCATGCTCCATCCTAACAGCAGCCTCCTTCCTTCCCTCTCAGTTGTCAGGCTGCCAGACAGCACACCCACAGGTGCCTGCTGTCCTTTGAAGCTGGGCCTTTGGCCATGGAGGGGGAGGGGCTTTGCCTGGGTGCTCCTAGGGCTCTGGCTATAGGAAGCCCTGCTACCATGGCCAGAGCTCAGGGCTCTCAAGCCCTTCAGGGAGGAGCTTTTACCTAATGCGACACTTCAGAAACTGGTGCAGGGCTCTGAAATGCTATGTTGGGGGGAGCACTTAATCTTGTGGGACACATCAAAGCTGGTGCCTAAAGCCCCATATGCAGAGCTGCAGGCTCTGCCTTTAAAGTGTACAGCAGCAGAACCCTGAGTTGTGCATAGGGCTGTGGGCACACAGCTCTAAAGTATTGTGCAGGAGAGAGCATCTCCCCCCTGTGGCACTTCAAAGGCTGTGCCTGCAGCCCCTGTTTCACCCCCAAAAGGAGCAAAGGGAACATTTCACAAAGCCTCAAAATTATTCCTTAGGCCAGGTAGTCCTTCTTTGGGGAAGAGGCTCCCTGCTTCTCCCTTCCCAGACAAGTCCTGGGAGGGGTCTGATGCACAGAAACAAAGCCTTCTGCAAGCTTGTCACACCATAGATTTGGGTGTGAGAACTGGACAGAAGACTTGTGGCATTTTTCATTCTGTTTGGCTCCTGAGTTGTTTGAGCAGGGGGAAAAGCAACCATATGTTCCTCATATGGAGAACTTTGTTTTGGGGAGTGAGTAGTGGCAACTTCCCTACCCCAGTTGTCCAGCTTCTGGGCTTAAATAAAACTCCATTTGGGTGATGGCAGCACTGTTTAGGCTAGGGACAGACATTCTCAAAGCTGCCTGAATTGATTCAACCTTTGCAGGTTAGTCTAACCTGCCTAGGCTGAACCAGTTTGTAACAGGACAAACATTCTCTCTGAACTGAGGAAATGCAGGCACACACCTGCAGTTGCTCAGGTTAGGCGCTGGGGGGCACCAGAGTGTGCCCTCAGCTACAGGGAAGCTGTGCTGAGGGGGCGTGGCCAGTCTAGGCTGAACTGTCCAGGAAGGGGTTTAATTCCCCCTCTCTATCCCACCAGCAGGGACCCGAGCTGGGTCTGCCAGGTGCTCCCCCAACACTGTTGCAGCAGCAGGGCACCATGGCCCCTGAGGCAGAGGTGGGAAGAGAAGAGAGTTAGTCTCCCCTCTACCCGCACTGGCAGCTGGGTCTGGCCACCATCACCACCGCGCTTGCTCCTGGCTACAGAATAGGCCTGCAGCCCCGGGGTGATGCAACGGAAGCGGGTAGCACCTGTCATAATGTCAGGAAGCACAAGCCCCTTCACACTAGGAGTCCTGCGCTGCAGGTTGGCAGAACTGGGGTGGGCTGTGCGTGGCAGCACTAGTGTCCAGCAGGCCAGAGCCCTACAAACCCTCCAGCACCATCATGCTCCACAGCAGCTCTGCCAGCTGAACATCGTGGCCCCCGCCAGGAAGAGGGTCCCACTTGGGGAAACTGGGATGGGGGCTGCTGCCCCAGTCACAGTAGCAAACCCTTTGCCACTCCAGTGGCCGGGCAGGGGCAGAGATGGGCCTGCAGGGCCCCTCAGGGTGGGGCAGGGAGTGGGGTTATTCCTGCTCTGCCCCTGGGGCACCACAGCTGGGTCTGTCTGGCCTGGCTGCAACTGCCACTCAGTCTGTGCTCAGGGCAGAGCCCAGAGGAATAAGACCCCTCCTGCCAGGAGGGGACTGGCCCCAAGCATAGACTGAACAGTGGCTACAGACTGAGTGGTGGACAGACTCAGTCTGTGCTTGGGGTTTGCCCCCTCTTGGCATGATAGTGCGTATTCTGCCAGATGCTGTATTCTGCCAGGCATATTCTGGCTGTGCTCGGGGCAGCATCCAGCAGAATATAGTGGCAATGATCCAGGTACATGGATTGTATTTGGTTTAACTGAAACCAGGAAGGGGTCTGGGACAGATATTGCATAAACCCTTCCTGCTGCTGGGAAGGGGCTGGCTCTGAGCGCAAACTGAGTCTGCCTGCCACTTGGTCTGCAGCTGCCACTCGGTCTGCACTTGGGGCCAACCACCACCCAGCAGGAGAGGGCTTATTTCTCTGGACGCTGCCCCGAGCACAGACCGAGTGGCAGCTGCAGACCAAGTGGCAGCTGCAGCCAGGTTGGGCAGACCCAGCTGCAGTTCCCAAGGGGCAGAGCAGGGAATAACCCTGCTCCCTGCCCTCCACCCCCGAGGGCCTGCTTGAGGTGTCTGGCCCCACCCCTGCCTCCACCCAGCCGATAGAGCAGCAAGGAGGGAGCTCGTCCCCATTTGATGGGCTAGCTGAGCTGCTGCAGAGCACAGTGGCACTAGGAGGCTTTCAGGGCTCTGGCCCACCAGACATTGGTGCTGCTGCACACAGCCCATTCTGCCAGCCCACAGCTCAGTGTGCCCACCAGGAAAGGGCTCATGATCCCTGACATTATGACAGGGGATGCTGCCCCCAACAAGGATGCTTCCCCCTCCCACTTCAGAGTTGGGGTGGGGGCACAGCTAGACAGGGACCCTTGGGGGAGGCAGGGATGGGGGTTATTCTTCCTTCCTCTGGCATCCAGCGGAGGGGACAGCAGGGGCCTATTCTGTGGCAGGGAGTGAGCGCAGCAGCAACGGCAGAGAAACTTGACTGCCAGTGCGGGTAGAGGGGAGACTAAGTCTCCTCCCTGCCCTCCTTTGCCTCAGGGGCCATGGTGCCTCACTGCTGCAGCAGTGAGAGGGGAGCACCTAGCAGACTTGGCTCAGGTCCCTCCTGATGGGATAGAGAGCGGGTAATTAAACCCCTCCCTGGCCAGACCACCCCCCCAACCTGTTCCTGCTCAGGCTGGAGAGCAGAGGGGCAGGGCCAGCCCAGCTGGGCTGGAGCAGAAAGCCCAGCCCAAAGAGCATGCCAGGATGCTGGGGGAATTTGGTTTAACTGAAACCAGGAAGGGGTCTGGGACAGATATTGCATAAACCTGTTTGAGCCAAATCAGTTAAGTCGAATACTACATTCAACCAGGTTTATCTCAAACTGGTTTCAGCCATTTTTAAACTGGTTTATGTGCACTGAATGTCTGTTCTGTTACAGGTTTAAATCAGTTTCTGATCACTTAAGCTGGTTTATGTGTAATGTCTATTCCTAGTCTTAAAGTCCAGATCAGAGTGGGGGGCTGCCAGCTGCACAGGCCTGGGGCTGACAGAGGGAGAGGTTTTCTCGGTGATAATTCCACAGCAGTGGAGTCCAGCTGTCTCGCAGGATATCTTTTGGCAGAGGGGAAGGAGGGGCAGGAGATTGAAGATCTACAAGGCAGCGGGGGAGCTTCTATCAATAAGGTAGGTGCACAAATGTTTGTTAAAACTGTCTAACCCCTATTGGGCTAGACTTCTCCCTTGTCAGACAAGGTAGATGTTTCTACTAGAACCTCGCCCCCCCCATTTTTGGTATGTTAGAAACTGTGTGAAGGCTTGTACATCTAGGTTTTCTACCACTGGAACTACAATTCCACTTGTATGCAGCCTAAGGTGCCACCCTGCTCTGCTGTCTACCTGGCTTAAGACTAACATGGCAAAACACCTCTCTGTATTCATAAGTGTGAGGTAAGGGAACCAAAAAGGTCAAAATTCCTAATAATTGTCTGCCCAAAATAAATAAAAATACTCAGTGTTTGACCTGATGGCCAGGGGGGTTCTTCCCTGACTTAAATAAAAGAAGCAGTGAAATAAATCTAAAGGGATCATAATTCCCCAAAATGAAATCTAGCTGGAATACTTAGTATAGGGAGGTTTATTCAGAGAAACAGAAAAAATCTTTAGAATCGTAGTATTGGGAAAAGAAAGAAGGAATTCCTATTTTATGATAGCTATGTAAACAGTAACAGGATGGAGATTTTTGTAAACATACCCTATGGGCTCAGAAAGCTGGACCCCGATAACCTGAGAGGTATTTTTTTCTTGTTCCTTTGTTCTTGTTTTTGTTCTTTTGTTCTTGTTTTTGTTCTTTGCTCAGAGACACACAGTTCACCCCCTACTTTGTTCATCCAGGTTTCTTGCACTTTCCTTATCTGAATAAGATGGCTTTGCTACCCACTGGTTCATGTAGCCTTCTGGAGTTTTAATGATGTGGTGGTAGTACATTTTCTTCTAGGGTTGTTCTCCTTTCACCTGTTCCTATCTACAGTGTCTTTTTTATTTTTGCAGTAGAAGATAAATTGTTGTCAGTGCCCAATGAAATGAAAAGAATCTCCAGAAATGTGTATGCCTACAGAGAAGTACTTAATTCCTAAATGCATCCATTGATTGAAATGGAAAGAATAACATTTATATAACACCTCTGTGAAAATCTGTGAGAGATACTGTGGTTGTTGAAACTTTCTCCCTGATCTATCAGTGGCTTTAGGCTTTAAACATCCTAAAACAGATATTTAACCTTGTGAGTTAAATTATGAATTTTATTGGTTAAAGTAGACACTCATGTTTTTATCTGCAGTTGAATGCTTAATAAGGAGCATCACCATTCTTTTTCCTTGCACATTTGTCCCAAAACAGAAAAAAATATGATTTGTTCAGCTGTATTATAATTCACTTAATTTTGTTTATAGCGAAATGCCAGAATTTTTGTCCCCTCGCAGAATTTGGGAAAATTCTCATGCCAGCATACGCAAAATCTCTTTTGCTGTCTGCTAATAAAAGTCTGATAAGTACTCATGCTGCCCCAACCTGTTATAAAAAAGAAACTTCCATTTTTTAATACATGGAAAAAGGGTCAATTCATTACTTACATCGTCCCCACTAGACCCAGAATTCCAATTCTCACTTCATTCTATTAAAAGTTTGATCTTGAAACTGAAATGGCTCTCATTTTACACATAGCTTGATAAAAGAAAGAACTGATTAGACTAACTGCTTAGTTCCTTAATTGATTTTTAATTCATTTTTGCCTGCTGCTTGACTTTGTCTGTGTTTCTCCACACGTATAACCCTTTTGATGAGCTGATTAAAGTTTAGATCCAGGATTGCCAATCACTTGTAAGGTTGCCCTCCTTTGTGAATGCACAGCTGCCGGCTTTCTTTTTGGAGGCAACTTGAAACCAGATTTTTCCTTCTAGTCAGCATGTCACTTCAGTGGGTTTAGGAGTTTACCCAGATTTGTTGTGTTTTCCAGGGTGATATTGTAAAGTTTTTTAAACTGCTAAACATGCATTCAAAACACCTTATCCTAGGTTTTGATACCCAAAAGGTTGAAATAACTGAGACTGCATTGTCTGTTGGGGGCTCCAGTTTTACGTGACAGGTGATCAGATATCATGGTGATGGGCAGTGGTGGAATAAAAAAGCCTGAGGATAGAATGAAAGAAAGTGTAACACATTAGGCCATGCTTCTGCAAAGATATATTCATGTTGACATAATTGCATGCATTACAGTAGGTCTTCATCCTGAACAGATTTAGGCTGATTTAGGTCATGTAAATACCTCAAAGGATATAGATCTTATAGCTTACATCTAATTTCTGGAAGTTTTTGTGTATAAAAAATCCTGACAAACTAAATCCTGATGCAATTTTCTGCTACCCAACTGAAACAAAGACTGTTGAGAATTTTTTAAATGTGATTTAATGCAATTAATTTTCTTTTTCCCCAGACAGTTTCTGCTATAGGTAAGGGGAAGTGTGCTTTATGGAACTTGAAGTTAAAAGACTGGGGTATTTTAAAATACTATATAATTTGGATGAGTCATTTAGGACCACATACTGATTTTTTTATTGCCTTGAGCACTATTTTGCACATCAGATAATCACACATATTTTCCCGTGATTACATGACAAGTAAGGTAATGACATGTAAAGGGGGATCAAAATCCGGCCCTTTTGTCTGTACTTCAGTTTCCTCTGATTCAAATTGGGGGACAATACTAAAGTATTTACCTCCAGGGTGTTGTGAATTATAAATTATGCTTCTTGGCCCACTTTCAGATGCTCAAGTGAGAGAGTAGTTTGTAATCATTATAGAAAACCAGCCCAAGACATTAAGGCCTAAATAAGTTAAAGTTTTCAAAAAGATTCAAAATAATGCCCTCAGGATAAATCCATTGGGTTTGAAACATGTAATTGTGTTTCCAAAATATGCAATTGCTTATTCACAAGTGTAAATGGCCTGCAATTTTCTAACAAAGTTATTGGAACATTTTTCAGGTGCTTGAAAGCATTTGGCCTTTGGCCTCCAGTCTGTCAAAGCTTTCAAGTTTTGCTGCTTTTACTGTGTGATACATGTCATGACATGATTTATGCTTACTTATCAAGTCCCCTCTTTTCTCAGTGCCAAATGACCAGTATAAGCACTGAACATTAAGTTATGCAGCTCATTTTGTAAATAAATGTATTTAAAATTGTCAAATATTGTGTCGCTCCCAAAGCCTATGCACAATATTTTGCTTTCACAAATCTTAAAATGAGACTTTATTGAGTAGTCCTTTGGAGTTATGTTCTTATTAAATTCTGGGATATAAAAATGTTAATTGTGTCCCTTACTGAGCACTGAAAGCTTATAGAGTTGAATTATTGCTACAACTTGGTTATACAGAATGCACCATCAGGTTGAAAAACAAAGGCCAATATTTTGGGGCACTTTGCTTCAGTCCCCTATGGTGAGATTGTTTGCAACATTCCACCTAGTGTGCAGGCATTGGGAAAGACACTGTACTCTGATGCTCACTTTAAAGTACTGAATTTTTTTACTTAAGGTGATACAAAGACACAATATGTGTAGAGTCAAGATTGCAGAAGAAAAATGGAAAGAGCTTAAGGGACATGGATAGCAATAACAATCTGGGAACATGAAAGTAAACAGTCACAGATGGTGTTTTGTGAAGTGGACCTGAGTATAGAAGTAGATTCCAGAGTCAACCAAAATACATTTTACAGTGGCGCAAATAGAAATAATTACATATTATTAGCTTGACTTTGTCAATGTGGAGTAAGCTTTTAACCTAGTCAAAACAGAAAGCACAGTATTTTTCTTTTCACATTCACTTATTAGCAATTCCAAATCAAACAGAGTAGACATCAAGCAAAGGTAGGTCATAAAAATAAACCTAAAATTATCTTCTTCTTTTCCATGGATAGATTTTTATTAGAATTGCATATTTACAAGTTAATCTTTGATGCAGAAAGTTTTTTTCTGCCTCAGTTTTTTTTTTTAATCAAATAAAAATGGTAGTGTTCCATAATTCTGTGGCCCTTACCAGACTGTTAAGATGGCTGTGGGGAGTAAATGTTAGGTGAAAGACAGTTCTTAAATCCAGTTTCTCTTGAGGAAAAGTAGGTTTTTAATTTTAATTCCAGGTATTCTACAGGCAAAATTGAATTATCTTAAACATCACTACAAAGAATTTATCATGTTAGTTAGATGTTTTCTTCCTTGTCATGTCATCAGTGTAATGGTTCTTTCTTAATTTATGACAGAAATACTGTGGAATAAGGTAAATGTCAACTATAATGATGCTGTTTGTCATGATGGAAAACACTGAGAAGGAAATTATGTTTAATGCATCAAAGCAAGAAATTTCAAGTAGGTTATGCAAGCTATATTCATTAGAAATCACTCTTTTGAGGAAGTTGGGGGTTAGAGGAGGGTTTGCAAGGATGAGTAGATTCCCTTTACTAAATGCATAACTTTAAAACATGCACATAATAAAGGAATGGTTATAAGTAGCATGGCTTAGAATTACACTTCTTACTTAAATGAAGATCAAGTATACATGGGACTAAAAAGAAAATTTAAAAACATGGGACTGATAAGGGTTTTTCTTTTTCTTTTCACTTGAAGGGAAATAGGGTCTATACAATGGCTACATTGTGGAGTCACTTTTCCTCCCATGCTTTGGTTTGCTGTGGGATTTTTTTAAATCTGGATGTTCAGTATGTTCTCTGGAGATCTTCATGAAGAATTCCTTGTAACATGACCACACTGATAAATCAAAGGCATCAAACGCACCCCAAGCCCAGGGTGAGATTTGGACCACGGGGCCAGAACTGTGTGGCCAGCGGCTGTGGTGAGTCCAGTCTGACATCAGGGCCCTCGCTCACTCTCATATTACCCATTGTCACAACCCAAGGGTGTGAATTTTGTTTTTGTGTCCCGCCAATTCGTAGCTTTCTTTGCAGTGTGCATTTCTTCTTTGCAGCACAGAGATGCACGGTGCAAAGAGTTCCCGCCATTTGTATTATAATTTGAGCCCCATTACTGGCTTGCATGAAATTATTCACACATGGCGGCTAGTGATTGGCTTGCTAGCTGTATAAAAAGCTTGAGTGGTTTCCGCCCAAGTTGGAGGACTCCACGAACACCAGGAGGAGGAGATTTCACGCTGTGTGAAGATCTCTAAGCACTGCAGAGCCTATTGGACCCAGCGCATTTCAAGCAGGCAACAGAGGTCTGATCAGCCTCAAGCCTCTCCCCGTCACCGAGCACAGTCCTCGACGTATCCCTCTCCCCGCGCGCAAAAGGACCCACGGAGCCTAGCAAACTTCGTGTGAGTGAATTGTGAGTGAACAAAAGGATCCACAGAGCCTCGACAACTCCATGGGAGTGATCCGAATATTGTCTGAGTCCTCAAACGAGGATTTAATCAGAGCTGTGCCTGGGAAACTGTCCAGCCTACACCACAACCATCTTTGGTGTAAGTGAACAATCTTGAATCAACCATTACGCGTCCGTGCCTAATTCTAGCGTGTCACCTGTTCTCTCCGATCCAGCGTGCTCGGGCTGCTGGCCACAGCCCGCGCGAAGCGAAAAAGGGCCCGGATCGCTCCCGGCCCGCACACCCATGACTGTGTCCAGCGGGGTCCCAGGGCCCTGAAGTCTGTGGCAGGCCACATGCCTCCTTAGCCACACATCCCAGCTCCCAGTAGTGCAGCAGGTCAGATGGACTGGCATCACAGGCTGGATTTGGGTCATGGATTTTGTTTGACAACCCTGAATTAAATATCTTGGGAAGGAAATGGGTAACATACTCAGGATGAAAAAGGTTAATATGCATAAGACCTGGACCAGTCCCTGCATTTCCTTATGGGTTTGTTTCCTTTTTGCCCTTTATTTGTCTTGGTTATTGAGACTGCGAGTTCTTTGTAGCATGGACTATCTTGCTGTATCTAGCGCAACAAAATTCCACTGCAATAGTACAATTAACAATAAATTAGTTGTAGTAGTAATTTGGGGAACAGCTTGTATAGCTCCTGTTTCTGCTAACTGACTGTAGTTTTTCAGATGTGGTTATGCTTTCTTAAAGCAAAAAAATCAAACAAACAAAGAAAACCAGCTCTTCTCTTAATCCCATCTCAGCCTTCCAAGAGGAAGGGAAATACAGGAAGGATTGGGAGTTGAATCTGCACCCCCAGATGAAGACTCTCTGATTATTACCTTTTCTCTCAGATTTGAGTTGGTTCTGACTTTTGGATGATATAAACAATAGTACAGGATGTGGGATTTCAGGTTTTAATAATTGCTTCTGACTGGTCTGTATTTTTTTTAAAAAGAATCTTTACTCTCATGGCTTATATTTTGCAACAGCTTCCTTCTCTCTCCTCGGCAGCTGAGGATGCAGAAAGACTACAAAAATGATAAATAAATGGTCACCCTTGTAACTATTGGGGAAGAGAAGAGATGTGACTAATATAAGGACTTAAGTATACACTGATCCCAATGTGCTAGAACCCTTCCTTTCTTAGAACCCTTCCTTTCCTCAGCTACTCCTTCTGACTCCTTTCTTTACTCCCAACTTCCTGATCTCCAGCAGTTGAAAAATGGGAATCTTTTAATTGGCTTTGATATTTGAGTAAATAGTTGTATTATTCGGATGGACTAGTAAAAAGACTTAGTTTTGCAACACAAGGAGTCTTGCATCTTTAATTTAAATACTGGTGTATAGGAGCTGGTCTCTTAGGTCTTTTTGTCATGTGGAAGAAACAGAGAATGTTGCTGCCTCACTTGAACCATGCCCAAGTGAGGGAAATTCAACCAGTGTTATAAGAACAGTGGCTGCTTTCCTGTTGCCATGACACTGCAGGTAGCATCCATGTCTCTATGAACCTGGATCATCATTCTCATCCCCACTGATAAGTGCTGCTACTTTTGTTACTTTCTGCTTGCTTGCTTATGGCTGGTTTCTACCATCACATCTTTGTGCTTTTGAGACCACTAGGAGGGACACACAAATTTTAGGAGGACATAGACTGAAGGGGAAAATATGGTTGTGTTCAAGTGCCAGTGAGCCAAGTGCCAGCAGGGCTTCCCCACCCAGAAGGGGGCTTACTTGGAGCTGTCCTGCTTCTGTGGCAGCTGCCAGTGAGTCCCCAGCTGAGCGGGGATTCCCTGCCCAGCTGGGGGCTGGCTGGAGCAGTCCCACTTGTGGGGCAGCTGGTCCAGGGGACAGTTCTGGCAAGCCCACAGTTGGATGGGGAATCCTCACCCAGCTGGGAGCTTGCCAGCAGCTGCCCCTCAAGTGGGAGAGCTCTAGCCAGCCCCCTGCTGTGCAGGGAAGCAGGGAGAACCAGGACTGCTCCCCAGTCCTGGTTCTACTCAGCTCCTGGATCTGTGGGGACCTGGGAGCCAAGCAGTGCTGGGACAGGATGGGGCAGAGTGACCCCATCTCAGTGCTAATCAGCTCCTGGCTCCTACGGGGAGCTGGGAGCTGAACGGCACCAGGACTGGGCAGAGAACTCCCCCATCCCCTGTGGTTCTTGCTGGTGCGGCTGACCAGGAGCAAATTTGCTCCGGGTCAGCATCTGCATGAGTAGTACTGCTCCATAGCTAATGCACAGTTTATGTACTACCTGTGTTAGCCTAAATTACTGCACATTAGCTTAATTTACTGCACAGTAGCTGCTATTCACGGTTACATGGTGACACCTTACTGTGTAGATTAGACTACTGCACTATAAAGCATCTTGTGTAGACATGCCCTGTGTTCCCTTTCCTGGTGTGTGTGTGTGTATTAGAAGAATAAGAACAAGTTCTATAAAATATCTCGCGATCAATGTACAAAGACACCTGGGGGGCACGTGTACATGAGACATTTACTGCATAGTTGATTAATTAGCTAAGCAGTAAGCATCGGCATCTACACATGCATCTCTATTAGGTTGGAGTAAACTCACTTACTCTGCAGCAGGATAGTACTTGTATTTACTATCCAGGATATTTACTGTAAGTATCCAGTACAGGATATATACAAGTGCTATCCTGCTGTGGAGTAAAAAACTTCACAGCAGTGCATGTGTAGACACTGGAGGGGCTGGCTGAGGCTTGAGAGCACTTCAGTGCAGGGGCTACTTGCTAGCTAACCCTATGCTGAAGGTCCTTTCTTCCTCATCCAGTCCCTCTGCAGCATGTTGAGCTGCGGGGGAGAAGCCCTGGGCTGGTAGGCTAACCCCTAGAGCCTCCTGCCAGTTGGGGCTATTCTGACCTGACTCCAAGTGCTAAGTATGAATAAACTGTGGAGCTTATTGGTCCAGAGCTAATTACTCCTGGGCGTGCCATTTGAACATGTGCCTGGGAGCAATTAATTTTGGAGCAATAAGCTCCGCAGTTTATTCATGCACTGTAATAGTGCATGTAGACAATTCCTGGGAGAGTACAGGTATTGCCAGCACAGGGGTGAGAGTTTGGTGTACAGCCATGTTTTTGTGAAATTGTTTTTTATTTGATCAGGCAGGCTTGTTATTAGATACAAACTTTTAAGATGCTGAAAAGTAAGCTGGAGTATACAAGGATACTCAGGTGACATGGGAGATCTATAACGCTGCAGCTTAAAGGCAAGCAAAATAAATCCACCTCAGCAGCAGTCCCTGCTAATTCACTCTGATAATATTGGTTGCTTTAAGGGTTGACTTTACTTCATAATAACCAATTCCTGAGTTCCATGGAATGAGAGTAAAGGATGAGACATAAGCTCTTAAGTAAACTTAGTAACAATGTATTTGAAATAATAAAAGCTTTGAAATTCTTGCTGTGCTTAACACGCACATTTTTTCCCCACAGAATTGAAGGTATAGGACTTGCAGTGGTGAGATTCTAGTATATATATCTTAGAAAATATATATTTTCTAGAAATCCAGAAATAGAAGCCTATTTTAGGAATAGTAGGTGGGCCTTTCTGGCAGTTCTCCTATGTTCAGATGCATGGGTGACTGGTGCCTCTTGAGTCTGGGGGTGCACCTGCAGCAGCCGGTGGCAGCAGTGGGAACGGGGCTGGTGAGCACCCACAGAAGCTGGTGGTGGCAGCAGGGATAGGGCTGGTGAGCAGCAGCAGGGACAGCCCTATTGCGGGGGCACGTGCCCCCCCTGCATGCCCCTCCCACAAGTTACCTATGTTCAGGTGGCATCAATAACAATTTAGGTATCAATGTTACCCATTCATGATGGATAGCTTTCAACTTGAAGGAGTGATACACTCTTTGAAATCTTGCCCCATAATGCAATAATACTGAGCCATTCTTTGAAAGGGAAAGGAATACATTTTTCCACCAAATAAGAGAGCCTATATTTCACAACCAATTGTTTAATGTTGGAATTCACTGCTACAGAAGGTCATTGAGTTAAATGCCATCTTTTGGATTTTTTCTTTTAAAGGATAGCTTTGCAACCACTAACAAGATTTGTAACTATGCAAGTTAAGATAAAAAGGCTAATTGAATATCAGACTTCAGGACATGAGCTCCTGGGTTGTTGGGATCAGAAAGAGATTTCTCCCCTCTGACTCTTCATGCCCCTCAGTACAACACTGTATAGTGGGCTAGATGCACTATATTTGCCTTCTTCAGATCATTAGGTATTGGCTACCATCAGAGGCAGGATGTTGGAGCAGATGGGAAAATAGACTGATCTAATATGGATAAATTATGTGTTCCAGTTCTGTGCCATTCTTTAAGGTTGAACATTATGAAATATAAAATATCTAATTCTACTGCAGAATTTGCCTATGTTTAAACTTATCCTCATTTATGGAAATGTTAAGGTTTACAGTGAAAGTTCTGAACTGCATAGTAATGCTCCGGTATTCTAATTGCCTCCCAGCATATGAGCCCACAGAAAATTGTGATTCGTTTTATTGCTATGTTAAGTTTAACTTCAAAAGCTGCAGGTGTTCAGGATGAAACAAATGTGTGGGGCAAGACCCTGATTTTGTAACCTGGTCTTCATGGTCACGCTTTTGAGGATTTCCACTGGATTTCAGCAGGGTTCCACGTGGGAGAAAGAAGCCCGGAGAAGTTTTAAAAAATCTACCCTTCTCGCACACAAAAGCTTAAAACAAATAAGAAAGGAACACTCAAAACCTTATGTAGAGGAGGATAAAGGTATGTGCTGGTAACATTTTGTGAGAGAGCCTGCTTCTGGTGCCACAAACAAACAATGATTTTTACCAGCAGTTGCAATAGCTGGGAGAATTAGGGTAGCTGGTCACTGGCAGCATATAAACACTGTTGTGCTGCCTTGACCTTCGAGCTAGGCAGGAAGATGTGAGGATTTAAAGCACTGCTGACTGGTCTATGCCAGTACTTCCACAACTTTATTTTAGTGTTTCTAAAGAGAATCATTTCAGTTCAACAATAATTTATTCTCTAAAACAAGTTTGTTAAAATTGACTTTTGAATCTAACCTCCGACTCCCTTCTCCCAAATTTCAGGTTCTTTGCCCTATACTGCCTTAAATCTACTGTTGAACATGAACTATATTAGAGTCATTTTTGATCTTTGAGCTTTGCCTCTTTTCCATTAAGCATGACCACAATCTTAAATTACAATTCCCCTTAGTATGGCTAATCCAGGGTAGATTTACTGAATGCTTTAAACAATCAGGAAAGACAGCTGGCTTTAGATAAGGGATAGGAAATCTTAGTGATCTTAGTATAAATAAAGATTAAAAAGTTATTGTACTTTCTGAAGATGTTCTTACTCTGGCTACTGTACACTGTACATTACGGAACAATGTGCCCCCCTCGCCACTCCCAAAGAAGCAAATTAGCATTTCTTGTAAACTCCGTTCTTTTCTGGAGAAGCAATAATGACTAAAAGAGCTCCTAAAGTTTGTTGGATAAATCAGAATTTATTCCTAGTAAAATTAGCACCCATAACATTCACTCCTACTGTGAATATATCTAGCAAACTGCTATCTACAGTAGAAAGCCATTTTTTTGTCTGTTTACAGGTATTTGCAGGTCAAGCTGGTCTATGTAAGCAGTGCTATATCAGAGTGCAACACAATAAAACACCAAACTATCATTGCATGTGCAGTACCCTTTGCATTACATATCATACTTCCCTTTGCGGAATGTGTTTTTCTTTTCTTCCTAAATACTGTGCTTTCTTGAATTCCGAATCTTAAACTGATTTATGATTGTCCTGCTCCAAGGGCCTTACCCCATGCCCTCTCAAGTCATTAGGAAGCCTATCATTAATTTCAGTGGGCTTTGGGCCTGGCTCAAAGCCTTTGGAGCATCATCACCTCTGTGGAAGTGTTTACCTGCCAGTGCAGACTTAAGCAAGGTTTAAATTGTTGTTGTTTATAAAATACTATCTCACTCTCTAGATTTTTCAATGGCACTTAGTTTATTGCTTCAAGAACTTATTTCTTCTGCCTGATCTAAATCCTTGGATTTTAGTATACAGGGGTGCCAAGTAGGTGAGCCCATGATTTAAACCAATAACAATTTTCCATTGGGGAATTGAACAGGTGGAACATGCAATAAATTTAGTGACCTTAATATAACTCCTGCCAAAAAAACCAACAATTTGTGCTAAGTCTCTAAGGAGAACTCTAGGAATGAGACAGAAGGGGAGTGCATAGAGTGTGCTGTATGTGGGAGTCAAGCTTACACAACAGGGTTGACTTCTATCAGGTGTGAGCAGTGGCTGTACCTGCTGGATCAGAGATGTTTTCTAATCCAGGATTCTGCCTCCAGCAGACCCAAAATCACTACCCCAAACAGCTAATCCAGATGAAAGTGTAAGAAACCTGAAAGTGGGAAGTATCTACTCTAGAAGGAGATCTGACCCCTGGATGCCATTGCCATCTGTGAAATGGGCACACACCCCTTGGCCACACACAC
Organism: Alligator sinensis; assembly: GCF_000455745.1. Taxonomy (NCBI): domain Eukaryota; kingdom Metazoa; phylum Chordata; order Crocodylia; family Alligatoridae; genus Alligator; species Alligator sinensis. Next base: position 2,286,478 of record NW_005841945.1, on the reverse strand, counting down.
AGTCTATGTTATTTTAAGCAGTTAATGGCATAATGAGACTCCAAGAAAGAAAAAGTGCTCTGCAAAAGTGCCATTTTCCCATAGCTATTACACTAGCACCCTAGGGAAAAAAAAATCTCTTTAAAGTAATTGTGAGTGTTCCATCAAAAATGCCAGATAATTAAAATCATATTAATAGCTTTTAGGTCATGTCTTTTTTTTTTTTTTTTTTTTTGCCTTTGAGACCAAATGTCCCTGATTTTAATATATATTTATATATATTCACCCTTCAAGCCATGTTTTGACTCAGTTTCCACACTGGCAAAGCAGAAGTGCCCATGTATAGCTTTGAACTTGATATATGCGGTAGAGTTACAAGGTTAAATAAATGGGGGTGGATTTTGGTTTTTGGGGGGTTTTTTGTGGGTAAAACAGAGCATTAGATTCCCAGGGGGAAAAAAATAGTCTCCACCTCCCCTGAATGTATTTTTAGGCTGCAGGTACTCCTGCCTGTGTCTCTTGCTCAGTCCCAGCTGAAGATTTCAAGGGAGATGAGAGCTCTATTTTGTTTCTCCCTTGTATTGCAGATAGGGGGAGGAGGTGGTTATTAGAGAGGAGCTCTCTCTCTCTCTCTCTCTCTCTCTCTGCTTCTCCCTCTCTCTGGCTGATAGCACTTATCTCTCGCTCTCTCTCCTTCTCCTAGGTGATCCATTTCTAGGCAACGTGCTGGCTGGTGCCGGAGCTGCCAGCTCTCGCTGCATCCCACCAGCAAAGCGAGCTCCACAAGCATCCTGCAGCCCATCCTCTCCCTGCCTCCAGCCGCGGCTCCTGCTCCTGCCCTGTCCAACCACTACCTTGCGCGACAGAGACAGCGCGTTGGGCTTGATTTGCGGATCTCTCCTCCAGCCGGGGGGCCGCGATTTGGAAGCAGCTTCAAACCTCTGCATTACCTTGAAGTTCACTTTATTTTTTGGCCTCGGCGGGGCTTTTCCTCCCCACCCCCGCTTTCCTCCCTCTCGCAGGAATCTGGCCGCTGGAAACGGGATCGCCTCTTTGCTTGCCCCCCTGCCCCCTGAAGGCGAGTTTGGCGCTGGGCTTTGGGGCTCTCCGGCCAAGCGGGCTGGGGCAGGGGCAGGTGCCGTGGCCGGGGGAGGGCCGGGAGGCTGCAAGTTGCTGTGCGCACGCCGGGACTGAGCGGAGCCGGGAAGGATGGGGATGGCGTGAGGACCTGCGACCGGGCTGGATGGATTAGCTGGCCGGACTGCAGCGATGCCAGGGAGCGCCCCGAAGTGACGCGGGGCTTCGGCCGAGGAGAGAGGCGCCCCAGCCCCGCGGCTCTCTGCCCGCCTGCCGCCCGCAGGCCCCCGGGATTTAAAGCACTCTTGTGGCCCCCGCACGCCTCGTGCCCGCCGCCTCGCTCGGGGGAGATGGAAGTTTTCTCTCTGCTCCTTGTGGTGTCCGTCTGCTGGGCGCGAACCTGGAGAGCCGCGATTGCAGACTCGATCATTCACATCGGTAAGGGGGGTGCTGCGTCGGCCGCTGCTGCTGGACACTTTTCCAGCTCTCCTCCTGCACCCCCAGCCCCGTGTCTGTCTCTTCGTG
>NW_005841945.1:2266926-2284285 GCF_000455745.1 Alligator sinensis | reverse complement strand
GGGGGGGAGGCTGCAGGTGACACCCCCCAGGAGACATGACCCCCCTCCTCCTCCCCAGACGGGGCGCCTCTTGCCAGCCCCGAGGCAGCGGCTTTCCCCTCCCTTCCCCGGCGGGGCTGTGCGGGGAGACAGGGACTCTTTCACCCACTGCTGCTTAGTAATCTGCAAGCAAAACACGCAGGCGGAACGGGAGCATGGAAATGCGGGCGCCTGCCTGCGAGATGGGCCAGTCCTTGACAAAAGCCCCCCACCCCTGGGCTGGAGAGGGGAGAGAGCGGTCCCTCAGGTGGGCGCCCTGCCTGAGGGGGCACCTCTGCCCCCCTCTTTGCTGCCAGCACCAGGTCCCTGGGATCCAGGGGGCTCTCTCTGGCCCACAGAGCTTGTCTCGGTAAACATGTCTGCCTGTGCCTATCATTTATATCAATAGTACGTTTCTCTGAAAGGGGAGATGAGAGCTGGATTTAGAAATCCAGGCATTTTACAGGGTTAACCTGACATTGAAATGTGGGCAGCCGTCCAGCATCTCCTTCAGATCCCCAGGAGCCCATGGGCTGTGCCTTCCCCCGGCACAGAACTTTATCAGGGTCAAGCCAACTAGCTACCTCTACCTCCCGCTTCAGATGTTATGGTGCGGGGGGAGCCCTTCCTTTTCAAGAGATCATGACTTATTAATTTCCTTGCAGTTCGCAAACTATGGAAGTGGTACCATGAGAAGATTTGTGCTTTGTTTTAAGGGCTTTCGGCTCACTGCTCAGACCTCAGGGTTTGGGTTAAGGTCTGTAGTGTTGCAGTGATCTAACTGCTGAGTTGATTGTGAGGAAAAGCAAACGGGCTGGCCAATCTGTTTTTATTATATGAACAGCACTGTAGGTCTCTGGGTTAGGATCACGAGAGAAAAATATATCATCTCTCCACTCGCCAATTCTTTTTTGTTTGGTGTTTGACTCATTTATATCTGGCAAATACAACACTGATATTTACTGCTTCCTTCTTGCTTTAAGATACCGTTGGTAGATGCATCAAACATAGTAAATCCACCTTGAAAGGGGGGGAAAATACTGAAGTGGTTGCTTCTCTCACAATTAATTTAACTTGAAAGACAATTAATACATTTGACAAGGGGATTAGCTCTTTTCATAGACTGCTTTACATTGCCATGAAACAGGCAAACTGATAGTTGTTCTACAGAGTCCCTCATCTTTTATAATTAATACATGGAAAATAAATGCCTTGAAATTAGAAATGGTTTAATGTTAATTGGGTCAATAGGTAAGAGAGGGAGCTAATGACAAACATAGGCAACTCCAAGGGAAAAACCAAAAGCTTAATAATATCCAAAGGTGCCTCATGTTTTATATTCTAGGTGTTCTGAAACCCTTCTTTTATTTTCCCATGTGTACTGAATAAAGTTACATATAATGGACATAAACAAGAACGATGAAAAACAATATTAGTTAGGTTGAGGTGGCAGGGTTTTTAGTTCCAATATTAAAAAAAAAAAAAGGATGAGGGAAAAATCTATGAACAACTTGCTTTAATGCTTCTGACTGGGATGTTTTTAAACCAAAGGAAAGGAAATGTTCAGATTCTGTGGAAAAGTAATAGAGGAGGTAGTACGGATACCCTTTGGCAACGAGCTAAATAAGAATAGTGTGTTTTCATAATTCCACAATATCAACGTGTGTTCACGTGGAAAATATGTTGGTGGTGGATTCTGTATGCCCATGTATGAAAGAGGATGAGGAAGGAAGCTCAAGAGTCTTCAAAAGAAATGGAATTAGCCTATCATACTAATCCTTTTCACACATCCCTTTTATGATAGCACTTACTCCTTATTATATACTTACTCCTTACTATATACTAACTCACTTGATTGCATATCATTTACCATAAAAAGGTTGTATTTCTGAATGTTTAAGTATCTTATCCGACAGGTTATTAGACTATCACAAGAATGGCTACCTAGAATTAGTAAGCTGTGATTAATGCGTTGTGTGTAGAAGGGAAAGGTTTGCATTTAAATGAATACAGATTTTTGTCTTCCAAATTGATACCCTTTTAATTCCTCTAGCTGCATGTTCTGATTATTTTAGGGCAACTCAATATATGTATTATCCCAAATCTGTTCCTCTGAATATTGATAGTGCTGCCTATAGTTAATATGTTTCTGCTGGCTTGAGTATTATAAATAGGAACTGGCAGTTCAGAAAGACTACATTAAGCACGCTTGTGAAAATGTTGAAATGAATCACCTCCACTGTAATTTTCCTTACCCCTATGTAAAGAAAGAAGGGGGGGTTAACATGTCAAAACTATGCAATTCTGTATTATGCTGCTTCTCTGAGCCCATGCATTGATTGAGTAATTTCATCAGACTCACATTACTTGATTGCTTAGAAGTTTCCTAATGATCTGTATGCTGTAGGAAGAATCTGAAAGCCGTGAGTGGAATGGCAATGATATTGTGTTTTATGAGGCTATTCAAAAAGTCGCTCTGATTTATGTAGCTCGAAAGCTCCAAAGTCTTTGAGATTATCCACGCTGCCTGCTATTTTCTTCATACATCAGTTGTCCCCCCACTTTTTACTCCCTAAACACAACAGGAGTTGAGAACATTGCTTTAATTAAACAGGGATTAGGTGGCATTTCTAGTCAACTGCACAATTTGTGAGTGCTTCATATCAGCTACTGTTGAGGGTCTCATGTTCTTATATTTTGTAATATTAGCTCATTCTTTCATCTTGGCATACGTGCATAGCTGTGTGCGAGTATAAATTCTGCATGTAGAAATATACAGGCAAAAAACTCCAAAACAACTGGATCAGTTCTCCAGGTCAGCTGACAACATATTATAGTAAAACGATTATTTTTGTAGTTTTACACCAATTGTGTTAATAGTGTACGATAGCAGTAACTATAGTTTAATGAATGAGATACACTATATAAATTAAAGCAAAGTTGTTTGATGTTGTAGCAATCTCCTTATCCAATAATACCTAATAGTGTTATGCATTTCTTAACCTTTTCTATCTTAAAAAAATCAAACAGCCCCCCACCTTTGTATTTTGTTGGGTGGAAAAACAAGATTAATTTTAGAAGTGAGCAGTTCATCAGACCACTGGAACCGTAAGCTCTTTGGGGCAATGACTATGATATATTAGGAGTTAGAAAAAGTCCTAGTGTTCTGGCTGAGGCCTCTTGTAACTACAATATAGATGTTATAGGGACAGTTGACACTCCTGAAATAAAAACAGGATCTGGTTTTGTTTGAACTTTCTACTAAACTCTTTTGACATCCCTCAAGTATATATGTAAGGCATTGTGAGGAAGAGTGAGACCTCTATATTGAAAGCACATATCCCTGTGTCAGGATTCTGAGATGTCATATTATTGTGATGTACATTTAGTTAGAGATACTGTTTGCAGCCTTTGATGTTTGTGCATATACTCTTACAGCTAAAAATTGTAGTTGTTTTTTTCATCTTTCATAATATTTAATCATATTTCTCACTGCTACAGTATATTATCATAGGCCTGAGCATTCTGCTTAGAAGCCTTAATACTTTTTTATTGCTTCCTATTTCCATATATTTGCACTTATATTGCATGCAATTAAGTGTGTGCTATATCTGCTTTTGTGATTGATAAAACCATTAGGTGTATATCAGCAACTTTAGTTATTATTGTATTGACATTTTATGTATGAAAATCATCACATTCATAACATTCCAGGAAATAAACAAGGAAGTAAGAGAAAACAAGTCCATATTTCAGTTGATGAAAGTAAACATTCATTTCTTAATTCTCCCATGCACAAAAATGTGCTGGTGACATTTTATAACAATGCATATAGTTGAAGATGTGAGGCAGTGTAAAGCATGTTTAGTGGCTGGGGGGGAACTGTTCAAAAATAGTGCTTGCTATGTACTTTATGCCCTAAAGACCGCATTGTTGAAACATTGTTCCGAGAGCTTAGAACTACTCTTTCAGGTCCTTATAACACTACTCCTAAAGAGGAATAGTTTTTCTATGCCACAGACAATCACTTTCATTATCCTCCAAAGATATATTTGCCATTAGGTGTCACTGCTTTCTGGTGTGTTTCTTGGCAGTCATGTAGAACCAGATCCAAAATTGATCAAAATCAAAAGGGGGTCTTTCCGTTAACTTCAGTTGGATTTGGATCAAGCTCGCATTAAGCTGTATTCAGTTATCGCAGAGTACAGCAGTGGCTGCCTTTAACATCCTTAGTGGCTTCTTAACACATATTTAGAGTTCTTCGTATTTTATACAGCTAGAAAGCAAGCACACTATTTTAAATGGCTCTTTAACAAATGCCTAACGTGTCCGTCACTGATATTGTTATGTATAAGCTTTCAGATAACTACTTATAGGTGTACAAAGTCTTTACTTTCACATGCTGTCTCTGAAAGTATGTACTGGAGAAAAATCTTTTAAGACTGTAACTATAAACTTACCAAGTAAGGTTCATTTAACTTAACGAACAAAGGCATTAACTATGGTTCTCTTCCACTCCCTGGCCTTGTAAAGCATGTGGTATTGACAAGAGATTACTTTTGTAAGCCATTAGGTTAGTCCCCAGATATAGGCTTGAATTTATATCACGTTTTTTCATCTGATATATAGTTGTCTTTGATCTTGTGTGACAGCTTATAGTTTCAATTAACATTTATTGGGGGCTTTTACTTTTTGAGGTTGTCACTCTTCAGTCGGTTGACCTTATTTTGGAACAGGGGTCAGCAACATTTTGCCAGTGTGGGCTGGAGTTTATGACCTGGCCAGCTTATGACTTGGCCAGAAGTCTCCACCCATTCACCCCTTCCAAGCAGCTGGCTACTAGGTTCAGCCCCTCTGAAGCAAATAGAAACTCAGATACAGTGGAACACTGCTTTGGAGGGCTACTAGCTAGCTCATTCCTGGTGCAGTTGGGGCCAATTGCCTTCCTGCCTTTTTTCTTCCAACAGTTTTCATAAAAATCAGACATTATTTTGTCTGAGTAAATATCAGAATGGTGCTGGTTTTTTGACTCAGAAGCATTAATTAAATCATTTTATGTACATATACGTGGAAGTACAGAATAATTTGACATGTAGAATTCTTGCCCTTAGGTGGTACAGTGGCAATATGCTGATAGCAATCAGGTACACTTATCAGTCAGGCAGACTTATGGGGACCTGTTGTCCCCATAAACCTACAAGATCACTCTTGAAAACCTGATGAAGATTAGGGCACCAGGGGGAATGAACAATCCTTTCTAAGCTTCCTACCCGTTTCATGTGATCCGTTTGTATGTACTTCAAGAACTACTCATGTGTCACTATGCAAGAATTCTGGTACTCTCTTCTTCCTACTGTAGTGGTTTTCCTGTTATCCTGCCACCATACATGATGCGTTCATTAGCTCCCTCTCTGCATAAGGTCTGTTAACAAGTACGAACATCACCTTAAATAGTTATAGAGTAGTTTTTGAGAGGTCCCATCTAATGTTGACTATATTTTGGCTGATGCTAAATCAGCACTGGTGGAGTAAGCATGATAATGACCTAATGGAATGTAGTATCTGGTAGGGCCATGCGAAACAGCACTGTTTTGTTTCGACATTTCGACAGGACATTGTTTCATTTTGTTGTTTCATTTCATTTCAAAATCACAGTTCCGTTGCATTTCGTCTAAAGTGTTTCGATGCTGTTTCAAGGTTTTGCCCATAGGCTATAATAGGGAAGCATGAAACTGCCTATATCTTTGTCATTTCTTGCCTGATTTGGTTGAAACTTACAGGGATGGTAGCCCCTTCTGAGATCATGAAGCCTGACAGCTTTCAAGGAGATAGGTACAGGGGTTGTTGGGAAACTGTACCTCAGGCTGGTGACAAGCAAAACTCATGACATAGGTGACACTGTGTGTGTGTTAAGGCGTGCCCTCACTGGTGCTGGGGCCTCTACACAATATGGTAGTGTGCCCCAGTGAGGTCTCCTCCTCACCTACAGTTTCAGGCCAGTCCACTACTTTAAATGTTAACAGGAAATAAAATAACTTAGTGAGCAGCACAGTAGCACCAGCAGCATCTCAGGCAGCCAAACTGTTACAGAGTCTTTCTTTCCTCTCCTGCAGGAGCTTCTTCTCCAGCAGCTGCCAGAGAACTCTCCCAGCTAGCCCCAGCCCTGGGGCTTACATGTGCCCAGGGCTCTGTGTCCATCTGGTCAGGTGCTACGGGTGTTGGTTTAAGGACATGGCACTGACAGACAAGATCCTTTCCTTTGGGTCAATCTAATCTGGTATCTTTTAGCAGACCAAATTAATAGCTACAGAAATATAGCTTAGAAAGCTTTTGGATTGAAAAAACCCTTTGTCAGACTGAGGAAGTACCTGCAGTTGGTGTGTGTGTGTGCTGTTCCTGAATGGAGGGAATAGTAAAGAAGCCAGATGCTGGCATGCATTGCAGGCAAGAAAGCCAGTCAGTGAAAATGGAAATGGAGGCATCAGGGGGTGAGGGACAGGATGGGGTGGGGAGGGAAAGGGGGATGTAGCAGTGCAGGTAAAAGTGGAGAGGTACATGGGGAATCAGATGTCAGGCAGGTTGTAGTGTGTCAGAATTCCGAAGTCTATATTGAGTCTATGAGTTTCTGCACCTAGGAGGTTGATGAAGTGCAGTTCATAGGCTCGTCTGTGAAAAGTGGTTTGTAAATTCAAACAAGCACTGAACCTCGCTAACCTCATCACCAGAAGCCAACTTCCTACAGCCTAAAACACACCGAATGTATCCATACTATTCCATAACAAGACATACAAAACCTGCCAACAGTATGGAGATATCTTCACAATATAATACATATCTCCATCAAGGCACCCAGTGTCCTGATGGAAAATATGTAGGAGACACCAAGCAACAACAGCGCACCAGAATGAGTGCACACCAAAAATCTATCAAAGACAAGAACGCTACCTGTCTCCAATCTCTCAGGCCTGATCCTCAAAGGGATTTACAAACCACTTTTCACAGTCAAACCTATGAATTCCACTTCATCAACCTCCTAAGTACAGAAACTCATGGACTCAATATAGACATAGGAATTCTGACACACTACAACCTGCCGGACATCTGACTCCCCAGGTACCTCTTCACTTTTACCTGCACTGCTACATCCCCCTTTCCCCTCTTCACCAGCACCTCTACCCACTGATCCAGGGTTTGGCTGCTGCATATGCTGCCCTTCACCCTTGGGTCACATATGGCAGCCAGCACATGGACTGTACTGGATAGCAAGGGATCACGTTGTTTCCTAATGCTTTCCTTCAGCCGCCTCACCAGAGCATTCTCTGCACATCTGGTGACAGTGGCTTGCCCCAGCCAGGAACAGTGATCACTTAGAAGCTCTCCATTTGGCTCTGAAGTTCCCTCACTATAGAGATCACCTGGCTAAGGAGGGCATCACCAGCACTGAGGGTCTTGGTTGCCTCCAGGAAGGGCTTGAGGATCACCAAGATCTGGGAGATGGTATCCCACTCAGCTTTGTTAAGGGGGCCGCTGATCCCAAACTCCCTGAGCAAGGCCATCTCATGGATGGCCTTCTGTTGCTCCACCAGCCTCTCGAGCATCAGGTATGTGGAGTTCCACCGAGTCTCCACATCCTGCATGATTTTGTACTGTGGGATGTTCAGCTCTGCTTGTTTGTTCTGCAGCATCTTGCCCTCCTTGATGCTCCTGTGGAAGTAGCCTGCCACCTTCGTGCATTTTGAAATGAGCTTGCTGGTGGTGCTGGCACCATCACTGGCAACCCTGTCCCTTCCAAGGCATCCTTGAAATGAGGTACAACTTGTGCCACACAGCAGATGGCAGCAAAGCTGGCATCATGGATTGCCTTGACCATATTGGCCCCATTGTCAGTGACCATGAACCCACGGGTGAGCTCGCCCTGCCCAATGAGCCACTCCTGCATCAAGAAGTCCATGGCCCCCATGATCTTGGTTGCTGTGTGGGACTCATCCATCACCTCGGCTTGAAGGAGAGCCCAGTGATGGCCTGACTGGTCTCACCAGTGCCCTGTGAGGGAGAGGTAGGAGTGATTTCCACCTCGACTGCTCCAGATGTCCAAGCTGAAGTGTAAGGTCACCTGTGGACCTGTCTTGCATAGTTCCTCCCTCAAGTACTCTCTGCATGCCTCATACAGGGAGGGCACCACCATCCTGCTATGAGGGCACTTAGTAGGTTGGGGCCACGAGCACCATGAGTCACCTGCACCCTGGCCGCTCAACTAAGGAGAAGGGTTAGCCACCCACAGCCAGCATCTCCCCAGTGCTGTGGGTGACCTTGCTCGCCCTCACAATGTGCCCCAACCTTCTGTCCATTGTTCCAGGGTTGCCTGCCTCTGCTTTGTGGGGGTGGGGGCTTTGGAGCAAGAGGGGGACTTCCCTTTGAGCATGCTCCCACTCATGCAGGCCTGAGGAGGAGTAAGGGCAAAGGGGTAGTGCCCACAGAGATGCATCAGCATCCCCGTGGTACTCATGTGTTTTGTTCCCTTGTCCCAGCTGGTTTTGACTTGGCAGTGCAGGCAGATACCATATGTGGGATCATCTGCCAGCTCAAAATGATCCCAGACCACTCTACCAGCTCATTTCTGGGGTGCAGGTGCATGTGTGGATGCTGCAATTTCCCCCTCCTCAGCAGGCAGAGGCACAGCAACATGAGGACCAGACACAGCTGAGCCACTTGCCTCTGCAATCTCTACCTCAGCCTCTTCTGAAGTGCCTTCTGGGGAAGAAGACCTGGCTGTAGGGGAAACTTGAGGGGTATGGAGCACAAATTCAGAAGATTCCCCCTCCTTCCCCAGAATTTCCCTTGCTAGGGCACTCAGATCCAGCTCCAGCTCCAGCTCCAGCTCTTCCTCTGGCACTAAAAGGCTCAGCATGGGAAGTGAAATGGGGGTGGAGGAGACTGTCATGCTGGTGCTGCTGCTTGTTGTCATGGTGATGGTAGGGGGCATTATGGTTGGTGCTCTTGGAGGGGATGCAGACTCAGGCACAGGCAGTGGCACTGGCACTACTCCCCTCACCTTGCTGCTTCTGGAAGCCTCATGCCTGCTAGTTGTAGGAAAGAGGTTGTGTCTCAGTTTGTGGGGAACAGGGGGAGGAGGGGACTTACACCTCTCCCGCTACCCCCTCTTCTGCCCCTCCCTGAAGGCTTGCCAGCTGCCTTTCCACCACGCTTCATGGTGTGTTTCATGGTGTCTTGTTTTTATAACAATATATAAGTGTATCTGCCTTTCTATATAAATTCTATAGTATAATATGCTGCCAAATACAAATGTATAGAAATAAAAATGTATCTGCCTTTCTATATAAATTCTATAGTGTAATACCCAATATAATTATGAAATTGAAAAGAATAAATCAATGAATATAATAATAAAATAAAAGGGTCTAGAAGGAAGCAAAAGGTATTGTGGAATCCCACTTGCTAGGCTAGGAAGTAGGAAATAAAATCAATACAAGTAGTAGCCTTTGTTGTCTAATGCTCCTGATCTGCTGGAAGATAGCTCAGTAACTGTCAGACACCAAGGCAGAAAGCAGGCCAGTTCAAACAATGCTGCCTTTTATGCTGTTTTTCTATCCCTCCCCCAGAGCAGTGGGATTGGAAGGGACCTCAGGGAAGGATCACAGTCACTGGCCAGCTACACAGTCAGTATAAGAGCAGTCGTTCTCCCCTCTTCCCCTTTTTTCTCCTTACTTTCTGTTTCCCTGCAGGCAAGCCCAGCTTCAACTTTGAAACTCGAAACATTTTGAAACTGTCAGAACATTTAGACTGCCCTTGTTTTGTTTCAAGGCTGTTTCAAAGCCCTTCATTTCATTTTGATTTCACTGTTTCAAGCTTGAAATGAGTTGAAACAGTGTTGAAATGAAACAGCCAGCAAAATTTCACACAGCCCTAGTGTCTGGTACAGAAATTTGCTGGGCATGTGTTCAGGAGTTACACTGAGGTAGCAGCTAATCTGTTGCCTACACTGAGGACTGAGGGAGTTCATTATAACCATTGCGGACTATGGTTCTCAGCAGAGCAAATCAATCCAGAGGACATGTGAATGGCTCTCATCTTGTTTGGATTGTAAAGTGCAAATTTTTAAAAACATGAAGTAGTGGAGAAGAAAGGTGACCTAACTGAAGAGGAGGATGAGGGAAAAGGCCTCTTCTCTTTATGTTCTTTTACAGATGTGGTGGAGAAGGAAGGAGTTTCCATAACTCTGAAACCAACATAGTTAATAAAGAGTCATATGACATGGACAGTTTCTCTCTTTGGTTTTAAATCCTGTGTAAGCTCCAGAATGAAATTCTAGGTTGGTAAATGAAGTAGGGTGGAATTTAGGTGATTAAGAGGAAATTTTGCAGGAAGTAAGTTTAATAATGTTGTAATTTTGTGAAACTAAAAAGGTGTATCCTAGTTTCTGTGGTAATATGCTTGATTTTTGAGAGGGACATGTTGGCAATTGCATAGTGTACCAAAGAATACTCTCTAGCTGAATGGCGTCATATTTTCCTTGGTATGGGGTACAGGTATTTAATGTGAATGTGAACTGTAGGTGTAATTTACATGGAAAGGGGTGAGTGGCCCAGAAGAAAGGATAACCTAGGCAGTATGGTGCTGGTATTTAGCATTAAAATTATGCTGGGAGATTTTGGTAGAGACATAAATACTGTAGTTTTAGGCCATGGTAAACTGATTGGTATCACATTTGTAAGAGCAAGTTTAAATTTAAAATAGGTTTTCACTGAACACAATGGTTTTGGAATGACAGGGAAACAGGGTGGAAAAGATGAAAGGCAAAAGTTTCCTTAAAGTTATGCTAGGTTTATCTGACAAGCCATGCTCAAGAGGAAATTGAAAAGGAACATGAGTGAAAAATGAAAGGAGGGGAAGAAAATAAGATATCAAAGACGAGAGCCCCTGGTATGTTATAAGTGTCTGCTTGTCTGCTTGTACAGACATTCTACAGTATCTTAGCAGCAGCTAGGGTACGTGGAAAAGATCTAAATAAGGAGGAACAGTGAAGGAACAGTATTTAAATGAAGAATTGTGTGTATGTTTTAACCTATTAGATAACATTCTGTGCTGAAACGGTAATTATTTCTAATTGTTATATTTGCTTTATCCATGAATAAAAAATGTGGCGTCTTATAAAATATGCAGTGAAAATCATTAGATAATTCCTCTTGGACTCCTTCATACAGATATAAGAATTCAGTCTCTTGTTTCTTCATTGCTTTTAAATCATCAACTGTTTTTAATAAGTTGGTCTGTTTAAAGCTAATATCCCATGTGCCTAACAGTAATTGGTTGTATTGCAGAACAATTCTCTTTTTAGCCCCACCAAAGTTTTTTCACTCAGATTCAAATGAAGGTTGTCTCTTGGGATTAACCAAAACCAAATTGCACTATTTTTTAACTGTAAAAGGTAACGTTAATTTTTCCTTAGATCGCAAGCAGCATGTTTTACTGGATGGAGATTCAGTGGACTTGAGTTCAAGACCTACAGGTTCCATGTTTCCGTTTACTCTGTAAATTAAAGATACTGCTTACCTACTTTGGCAAGGTAGTCTGAGATGAAGAGATTGAGAGACTGGTGTGTGCTCTATTAAGGCTAGTAAACATAGGGTACACCTACACATGCAATTAATGCGGAGCCAATAAACATGCTGGAATTTATCGCTCCATAGTTAATTGCTCCCAGGCACAGCGTTTGAATGTGTGCTCAGGAGCAATAAACTCTGGAGTAATAAGTTGAGCCAGCCCTGATTGGAGCTCTTGTTGGAGCAGCCCTGGCTAGTAGGGGGCCCCAGGAGTCAGCCTGCCAGCCCGGGGCTGCTTCCTTCAGCTCAATGTGCTGTGGAGGGACTGGCTAAGGTGCTTTGGTGTGGCAGGAGGCAGCCCCCATTCTGAAGCACTCTCATGCCCCAGACAGCCAGGGCAATGACTACACATGCGCTGCTGCTGAGTAAATTAGTTTACTCCAGACTAATAAGGGTGCACATGCAGATGCCCAGATGTTTACTGCACAGCTAATTAGTCTACTGCACAGTAAACTCTCATGCCCATATTCTATCTTCTTTCCCATTGGTGGAAATTGTTGTGGTACAGACTTTTCTGTCTCTGAACTCCCACTCTCAAAACCCTTATTTGAAGTCCTTTTTTATATATAGCTTTTCTTTCCGCATACATGGTTGGTGCCCTAATTGTGGTGTCCCTGGGTATAAAAACTTAGGCATTTAAGCCCCATTGATTTATGGACCCTCATTTTGCAAGGAGTGATGCAGGTTTGAGTTGAACAGAAAATTCAACCAAAGCTAGATTTGCATGGAATTTTCTGGTACTGTTTTTTGCAGTTCATCTTCTACTCATGGCATCGATGTAATATTACTGCTTGTATCAGACCATACCTGGTGATATTTTAAGGCAAAAACAAGAACATCAGGACAACAGTGTGGTGGAAAATCTAGGCTCTGTGAATGCTTCAGGACAAACAGACAGGTTGTACTACAGCTGGTGCCTGGCAAACCAATAAGGGCATTCTAGATGTCAAATCATATTACATTACAGCACATAATACCTGATTTTAAGCCTAGTGAGGTCAGTGGAGGGGATGATCATTAGTGTCAGTGAACTTTGGATCAGGTCCATGGTGAATTCCATTAAGAATGGACATTTACAGTTCCATAGATTTGTAGTGCTTATGGTTGGAATAAGAAACATTGCTAACACCTCAGTAGATCTTGTCTCTGCAGGTCCTTATCTAGCCTGCCTCACCATTCTGCCATCATCCCTTTCAGAATTAAAATCTCTTTTATTTATTAGAAAATAAAAACATCATTTTTGTGGAGAATTCTCCAGAGAAAGCAACAAAATGTATTCGAGGTTTAGAAGCAAGATTTACAAGAAATGGCTGGAAGAAATGGGACTTTTTAGTCTGGAGAAAGTATGACTGAGGGGGGATTTGATAATTCTTCTAAGACCTTAAGGATAGTTATATGGAAGATGAGGATAGAATATTTTTTTTGTGGCCACAGGGGACAGGACAAGGAAGAAGGGGCTCAGATTGTATCAAGGGAAATTTAGGTTCAATATTAGGAAAACCGTTCTCACTGAGGCTGATTAAACATTGGAAAAGATCAGCCAAGAAACCATAATCACCATCTTGGAAGGTTTAATAGCAAGTTACACAAACAAATCGTTTAGACAGGGATGATCCTACCTTGAGCAGCAGCTGGACTAGATGACCTCCAGAGGTCCATTCTACTTTTCTGTGATTTTTATGATTCTAAGATCATACATCTTATTTTACAAAGGTAATGAACAGAGAGAGTTACAAAAGCAAAAGGCAACAATTCCACCTTTCTATGTACATAGAGTTCTGTTTAGTGGATATCATAAACTGAGGGATTTAGTAAAACTAAGGGAATAAAATGGAATGGTTAGTTCAGGTTTTTTGTCATATAACCCAAATGCAAATTATATCTTGGCCTTAAAAAAATAGGGTAACAGCTGAAAGTTCATTGCTTGCTTTTTGTATTCGTGACACGCGGAGGAGGGAGAAAAATTTAGGTGGTAGAATAAAATGCTTTTGATTTTTTTTTAGCAGAATGCACCATAGATTTTTATTTTATAAACTAAATTAGAGATTATGTAGCATAAGCTTTCATGAGCCCAAGCTCACTTTGTCAGATACTGTGAAAGGATATAAATAGAGCAGTGTATAAAATGGAGAGAGCTATTTAAATACAAAAGGAGTGGCAGTGCTGAGAGAGGCAAACAAGAAAGCAATAAACCCATAGGAACAAAGGGTCATCAGAACTAATCTAGGTAATGGGGTAAGAATCTGTAATAATTATACCATACATAATGCAATCCAGTTTGTGGATGATTTTTGGTTCTACAGTTTCCCATTCAAGTTTGGTTTAAAAAAATTTTTTTTTGGTGCCTAATTTGAACAGGAATCAACTTGAATGCGAAACTGAGGAACATACATCTCTGATTAATTAGTTTAAAAGTTACAGATCTACCCTGCTTTCTGCCTGACTTCAGACTAGGATAGCTAACTACCCCTCTCTCTATTTCTAGATCATCGATCAGAATCCAGCTCATGCTGTTTGAATCCTGTTCAGTGGTCTCAGTTAATTTCTTAGTAGGCAGGTGTCCATATCCCTCCAACAAAATTGGTATTGACTGACACCTTTGCCTTGCTAGAAAGGTATAAATAGTCAGGTAGGAATTGCATCTTATGAACTTTCTGCTCCAAAACAGGTATACAGCATGGCATGAACTGCTAGAAGGACTGTGTAGAATCTTGTGGTGGCAGTACTCATCTTGTGTCTGGGAATAAGACTTGGTTCTCAGGGCTTGTCAGTATTGTGAGTTTCTTGAATGCTACATTCAATTCCTTTTCTTTTTCAAAATGGAAAATGCCATTTTAGATCTAAATACTTCTAAGATGTAAAATACTTTCTAGTCAGTAGAATCATAAAAAGTAACATTTGCAAATTAAAACATTTTAATATGCATGCTTTCATGTTGCAGCAGACCCTTGATCTATCTAGTCAGCTAACCCAAGTCCAGCAACAGTGTACACTTGGTGCTTAGAGAATGGTAACATTCTAATGTACCTTTCCAGGTGTGCAGTGCTCTGTATTGAGTTTTCAATCATCTTCTACAATGTACTGAATCTTTGCACATAGATTGTGAACAAAATAAAGCACTTGGTTCAAGAGACTCCCACTGTTAATTAAATAACATCTCTGTAGCAGCTACAGCAACAGTTTCATTGGAAATGTGATACTACATGAAATACTTTTCTAACTGTAGCTTAGTTTAGGGCAGCTTTGCTACCAGAAATAAAGAGAAGCCCACACCATGTGACTAGGCAGCTTTTCACACACTCACAGGGCACATTTATACATTCATTAATGTACTGTAGTTACTGAGCATTAAGTTTAATACTTATTACCAGGTACTAAATCAATGCTCAGTAACTGGCACTACTGCACTTTAGCACCAGTGCATGCCTTTTAAGTGACACTAATGAGCAGTAGACTAATACCACTGTGCATTAGCATGGCTTTCACTGTGATGCACTAATGCACATTTAGCATCTCATCTAGACATGCCCACCATTAACTAAAACTTGGTTCCATAGTTTGAGATACTCTGCCTCAGTTTAATAGGAGCAAAATCCTTCCTCCTCTCTGGAGGCTGATCGTTTTCTACCTCAAAAATGGAGACCAACTATATCCAGTAATCTGGTATGTTACCAAGATGGTTCTCTATATCTGAAATCACTTCCCCTAAGATAGGAAAAACTTCACATCTGAATACAGATCCAGACTTTGGCTAAGTAAAGACAGTCAAAAAGCCCAAGGCTGAATTGATTCAGTTTTTGCAGGTTAGTCTAAAATGCACAGATTAAATTGAAACAGAAGTGAAAGACATTTACCTTTGATTCAGGAAATGCAGCCACATGACTGCGGTGGCTCAGGCTAGACGCTGGGGGGCGCTAGAGGCATGCTCTTTGGCATGTAGCCAATATGGGCTTTGTGTTAGCGTCCTGCTGCCCCTGAGGTCTCTGGATTTGCAATCCAAAATTATAGCAGCAGGCCTCTATAAGGTTGTTCATCACTTCCTTTTCCTGGTTCCAGATGCCTCTGGGATTTGTAGTCCACAGTCACAGCCAGCAGTGAGTTTGACCAAGGGTAGGGGTGTTTAACTTCTTTCCTGGGACCCAGGCCCGAGCCAGGGTTTACTGGGGGGAGAGGGGGAGGCAGTCCCCCCTGCAGACTGGGCTGCATCCCCAGCCGGGCTTTTCCCCCAACCCCTTGTCAGCCAGCCCTCACTGCTCCGGAGGTGTGGGACCAACCCTGCTCTCTGGAGTAGACAGCACAACAAAGCCCAGCCCAGAGCTGTGAAACATGCTGGGATGTTGGGGGATTGTGATTTAAATTAACGTGGTCTGGGACAGAAGTTTCATAAACTGTTTGATCCAAGTCAGTTAAATTTGATACTACATTTAACCAGGTGTATCCTAAACCAGTTTCAGACATTTTGAAACTGGTTTATGTGCACTGAGCTTCTGTTCTGTTACAGGTTTAAACCAGTTTCTGATTACTCAAACCGGATTATATGTAACTTTTGTCCCTAGCCTTTCAGTCAAACCTTTCTCCACCAGTAACATCTTAGAACTAGTAAGTGTTAAATTTGATACTACATTTAACCAGGTGTATCCTAAACCAGTTTCAGACATTTTGAAACTGGTTTATGTGCACTGAGCTTCTGTTCTGTTACAGGTTTAAACCAGT
Source organism: Alligator sinensis (assembly GCF_000455745.1). NCBI lineage: Eukaryota > Metazoa > Chordata > Crocodylia > Alligatoridae > Alligator > Alligator sinensis. Next base: position 2,267,933 of record NW_005841945.1, on the reverse strand, counting down.
TTCTGATTACTCAAACCGGATTATATGTAACTTTTGTCCCTAGCCTTTCAGTCAAACCTTTCTCCACCAGTAACATCTTAGAACTAGTAAGTATTGTTGCCCAAACGGCTAGATTCATGCCCCCGGAGGCTTTTCCGATTGACCTCAAGGAGAGAGTCACACACACTCAGGCTGGGTCCATTTCAAATTTATTGTTTGCGCAAATAATAAAGATCGACTAGGGGGCTAGTAGCCCAAAGCAGAGTCGACCCCCAGTCTTTGTCCAAGGGTCTTTTTATAGCTTATCTAAACAAAGAACCGTAGCGTGTTATGCACTTATTGGCTGTCTTACAGCGTCTACAAGCTTCAACTGTTTCGTCTAAGTTTCCGCAAAACGTCAAAGTTTCCATGGTTACGTCTAAATTTCCACAGGATGTATAGGTTTTCATGTTAAGCTTAACTTATTATGGGTTATGGTATAGCACCTGTGTGTGCTTTTAACAGGGGGCCTGTGGTAAACTTAATATCCTCTAACAACTCCTTATCTTATATCTTCAATCTATGTGCAGAAGCTAATGCTGACGCCATTTGCAAGCCATGTCAAATACAGAAGCATTTTGCAAAGAAAGCACTATGTCTAAATTCAATCATTATGTATGACCTCTAATCGTATTTGTACCACAACTCCCCCCTCAAGATGCTTTCTTTCTTTACGGATTTTGATAACTTTCAGCGAGGGCTAGCGCCTGGTAACGTATAAGCATTTCACGATTGGCGACATTCTGAGCAGTTTGTTTTACAATGGACATCATGCAAGATAGTATACAAGGAAGCAGACAGATCCCTGATATTAGTAGACAAAAAGCCATCAAACCCCCCTTTAACCATCCAAGCTGGGGAAGCCAGGGTGAAAACCAATCAAATTTCCACCCGCTCCAAGTTTGGACCGGAACATGTGCTACCTTTTCCATGTCATCTGCTAAGGCTTTTATCAATTCACCATTATCATCAATTTCGACACAACAGTC
>NW_005841945.1:2262901-2264295 GCF_000455745.1 Alligator sinensis | reverse complement strand
AGTGTTCTATTCATGCGCTCCACTTGGCCTGAACTCTGGGATCTCCATGGAGTATGGAGCTTCCACCTGATATCTAAAGCTTTGGACACTTCCTGTACTACTTTTCCCACAAAATGACTACCTTGATCTGACTCAATAGATTCAGGCAACAGGAACCTGGGTATTATCTCGTGAAGTAGCACTCGTGTCACTGTGGATGCGGTGGCCGTTCTAGTGGGGTAAGCTTCCACCCATCCAGTCAATTGATCCACAAGTACCAGCAGGTATTGGTATTGACCGGATTTGGGCAATTCAGCGAAGTCAATCTGCCAGGCCTGTCCAGGATACTGGGTCCATGGTCTCCCTCCCATGGGGACTGGTGGTTTTGCGGACTTTGGATTCACCTTTTGACAGGTCGGGCATTGAGAGGCCACTCTCTGGGCTTCCAAATAGAGTCCTGGAGCCATCATGTGACGAATCAACAAGTCTCCCATTGCAGTGCCTCCCATGTGAGTGGAAGAATGTAACCGGTGGAGGACTTCTCTCAATAAGCCTCGAGGCATTAACACTTTTCCTCCAGGTACGATCCACCATCCCTGCGGATTTTTACTGGCCTTAAGCTCGGTGGCTAGCTCGTCTGACCCTGGGCCATATTCCACTTTACAGTCTTCTAAGAAAAAGGGCACTTCATGGACCGATCCCTGAAACTCTGCCTCTCCTCCCATCTGTGCCGCTTCCTTGGCTGCTACATCAGCCTTTGCGTTTCCTTTCTTTTGGCGCTCGTCTGCAGCCTGGCCATGGGCCTTCACGTGTATCACGGCCACCTCCTTTGGTAATCGGAGGGCTTCCAACAGTTTCACAATTTGTGGCCCATTTGCAATCTTTTGTCCAGAGGCCGTGATGAACCCACGCTCCTTCCACAACAACCCGTGGGCATGAACAGTGGCAAATGCATATCGGGAGTCTGTAAAAATATTCACCCTTTTGTCTCTTCCTAATTCTAATGCACGGGTCAGGGCAGTAAGTTCCGCTGCCTGTGCTGACCAGTTTGCGGGGAGTTTCTCTTTCCACACAGTCTCAGCCAGCGTTACCACCGCACATCCCGTGTGTCGCTCACCATGTATCAAACTACTTGAGCTATCTACGAAGAACTCCTCTGGGTTCTCGAGTGGGTCATTTGTCAAATCAGGACGAATCAAGATTGTTTGAGTCAACACCTCCAGGCAATCATGACACGGAGGTCCTGGTTCTGGTATCAGGGTGGCTGGATTCAGAGTCGTGGTGTGCTTGAAGGTAAGGCCTGGATTAGATAGGAGAAAGATTTCATATCTGGATTGTCGGGAGGGATTCAAAAATTTCTCTCCCTCTCCTCCGAGAATCTGGGGAACTCCATGTGGCGTATGTATTTCCATATC
>NW_005841945.1:2258043-2262814 GCF_000455745.1 Alligator sinensis | reverse complement strand
AATAACTCAAATGCATGCTGGTTTTCCTTAGTCCATTTCCAATTAGCAAGGCCCTCCTTTGTGAGGGATTCATATAGGGGTTTGGCTTTTCCCCCATAATCAGGAATCCACAGTCTACAAAACCCGGTTAGGCCCAAAAAGGCTCGTAGCTCTTTGGGGTTTTTAGGGGTAGGCATATCCTGTATTACTTGGATCTGATCCTTACTCAGGGCCCGAACCCCCTTCTCAATCTCGTACCCCAAAAAGGTAACCTTTGGTTGGCAAATCTGGGCCTTTTCCCGTGACACCTTATATCCTTTCTTTCCCAGGGTGTTCAACAAGGATTCTGTCGCTCTTTTCCCTGTCTGTATATCGGGACTTGCTATCAATAGATCATCAAGATATTGCAATAGTGCCACCTCAGGGTTTCTCTCTTTCCATTGCTCCAAGTCTTTCTGCAAAGCTGTTCCAAAGATATGGGGGGATGAGACAAATCCCTTGGGGCAGTACTGTCCATAACAATTGAGTTTTATGATATGTGTCCGGATCTTCCCATTCAAAGGCAAACAATTTCTGACTATCTTCATGTAGCGGGATAGAGAAGAAAGCATCTTTTAAATCTAGTACGGAAAACACCTTGGCATCTGCTGGAACTTGGGTCAGAATGGTGTGAGGATTGGGAACCATCGGGTGATCCACTAGAAACTTTTTGTTTATAGCCCTCAAGTCTTGCACTAACCTGAAGGAGGCTCCATCTGTTTTGGGCACTCCCAGAATCGGGGTGTTAAAGGGGGATGATCCCTCTATCAACCACCCATACTGCTTGAATTTTTCAATCAGCGGCTTCAAACCCGTGCGAGTGGCTTTCTTCAGAGGATATTGCTGCACCCGTACAGGACCCTCTCCTTCCTTCAGGGGAATCTTGACGGGATTTACGTATTTTGCCCGGGCAGGGGTCCCATCCGCCCATACACACGAATCAACATTTTCCAAAAGTTCAACCCCTTTGGTTTCTGGTCCCGTCTTGGCTGTTTGAAGGGCCATTTGGTAATTTGAGCCCTGTTTTACTGGCAGCCGTACCACAATTTGATCCTCACGGAAGAAAATCTCAGCTTGCAATTTGGTTAACAAATCTCACCCCAGAAGAGCTACTGGGCAGGCAGGGGAAACTACAAAAGCATGTTCCAACACATTATTCCCAATCTTCGTGAGGAGGGGCTCACACACAGGCAATCTGGTTCGCCTTTCCACTATCCCTTCTACAGTAACATGCTTTCCGCTTTCTTTAGTTAGGGGGGGTTTCACGGGAATCATGGAAAAGGTGGCTCCAGTATCCACCAGAGCTTCATAATCTCTGCCACCAACCCTTATTCGTACCATGGGATCCTTCCGGGTGTTTGCCCGCAGGGCGGTGGCCTTGGATTATGTCTGACCTCTAATCGTATTTGTACCACAGTATGGCTGCAAATGTTGTGATTATTGAGCTCTCTGGCCCTGTGATTTCTTGTGGATTTAAATTCCCTAGGTTAGTTAAATTCTGCATAATGAAAACATTTGCTTTTTATGACATTCTTTAAGTGTCTTGTTATTATGCCCCTGCATCACAAGTTCTTAGAGCTCAATTTGTTAGGGTTACCATATGTCTGGGTTTCCCCAGACATGTCCTCTTTTTTGGATCCCTGTGCTGTGTCTGGATGAGTTTTTTTTTAAAAAAGCAAATGTCCAGATTTTCTGCCATCCCAGACTGGCTGCTTCGGGCTGGGAGCAGCGGGCAATATAATTGGCTGTTGGGGGTCATGTGCTCTCTGCATTGGTTCAGGCAAGCCAGCGAAGGAGAGAGAAAGAATAAGCAGCAGGGCTGTGGGGAGAGGGGTGAGGCAGGGGTCTGTGGGTCAGGAGTGTGGGGCAGCAGCAGGGCTTGGGGGAGGAGGCTGTGAGTCCATAGTGCAGGACACCAGCAGGGCTGAGGGGCAGGGCAGGTTGGGAGTGAGGGGCACTGGGTATGGGACGGGCAACTGTGGGTTGGCTGTATAGGGCATTGGCAGCACCAAGGGGTGAGGGGCACCAGCAAGGGGTGGGGGGCAGGGTACTGCTGTTTGGGAGTGAGGGGCATCGGCAGGGCTGGGGTTGGGGCATGTGCCTTGTCAGTGAGGGGCAACAGAATGGGCAGGGGCAGGGCACCTCTGCCTCCCCATCATATTCCCCCTGTCTACTCCCTACCCCCTGCGCTCCCATCCTGTGACAGGTGATCTCTTTTTTGGACCTGGAAATATGGTAACCCTGATTTTGTGCTAGCATAGACTTCTCTTTCTTTGGTTTGTCACTTTCGTCTTAAAGAAAGGATTATAGCCTCTTCCAAATATCTTTTATTCTGACCTCTGCAGCAGCAGTTTGGTGCATTTCCCCTCTCTCTGGAGAGGGAACTTTCTTCCCTACATAATCAGAATTCTTTCCTGCCCCACATTGATTTTATAATTCTAACCCCAATTATAAGTCCATTAAAAACTGTTCATTTATTCAATGTTAAAACAGATTAAAAACAGAAAACAGAGCAAGAAATTATTTACTTTCCTTACCTAGATATTGAATAGGTAGAGTATTGTTAGTATGGATTATTTGCCACAGGTTCAAAGGTAAAAGGTTGTTGGCAATGACCTTGCATATTAAGAGTTCATTTCTGTATCTTTGACTTCCCTTTTATTCCTGTTCTGGGTCTCTCTAAGTTCATAGAAGCATGCCTTGAAGAGATATATTTTCTGTGTTCCTAAAAATTCTGAGCTTCTAGGAATTAACTATGTAAACTCAGGTTCTCCATTCTTTTCCAGGAATCCTAACTGTATGGCCATCTGTGAGACATCACCACCATACACAGATGTCTAGTTATGTTTTGGGTTTGTACTGACCCTCTTCCCTTTATGAACTGATGGACGCAAAACCATATTACAATATATTCACCAACATAGCTTGTAATAAATAATATTTTATAAATGTATTTCCAGTTATAAACTCTAAATCCATAGACCGTATACACAAAGGGAACAGGGCCCCTGTAGTGTTTTGTAATTTTGTAAGGATTCTTCTAATTGTGATTTTTTTTCAACTTTCTAATTTTATGATCTATTGACGCACAATCTTACTTTTAATAATAATTTTCTCCTCAAACTTTTTCAGCTGAAGTTTGAAGATCCTGATATTGCCCATACAATGCTGTCAGTACTTAATAGTTTTATGTTTGTATGGGCATTTAAAAAAAGTGTATTTTTCTCTGGCTCGATTCCTTTTGAGGAATAGGTAAATAAGACAGGCTTTATTATATTGTGTACAAAGGGTTTAATATCTTTGGGTGGACATTCTTGGGCTTGGGTTGAAGGTTGGTTTGGCCTTTAAGGCACCAAGCTGGGGCTCAAGACTGTCAGTGCATTGCACTGTTGTATTGCACTAATGCCCAGGTGCCTCAGTCATGGACCAAAGAATCCTTTGTTCCATACAAAGAGGGAGGGTGATGAGGAAAGGTTAAAAAAAAACAAACCCTCCCCAATTGAAGGGCAAGTTTAGACCACAAACTTGTGGTGTCTAGCAGTATCAGTGCCTTCAAACATGACATACTGTTACACATTTCAGAACATATGCCATGGAAACTCAGTTGAATTTGAGCAGCTGGGGAAAAGCTAGTTGGCAGTACTGCGAGAACATACCTATTAGCTTGTCTTCAGCACCATACAGATGTGTCCATACTGTAGAGCTGTGAGAAACAGCACCATTTCATTTCAACTTCCATTTCTCCATTTTGAAAGGACAGTGTTTCATTTCATCATTTCATTTAATTTCAAAGCACTGTTTTGTTTCGTTTCATCGAAACTGTTTTGCTGCTTTGACACGTTTTGACATTTTGCCCATAGGCTATGATAGGGGATCATGAAAATGCATATAACTTTGTCATTTTTTCCCACGTCTGATGAAAATTGCAGGAACAGTAGTCCTTTCTGAGGGCATGAAGTCTTCCAAGTTTCAAGGAGATAGCTTCAGGGGGTTCTGGGAAACTGCACCTCAAACTGCTAAAAGCAAAACTCATGTCACTTGCCAGTTGTGGCAGCCTCCTGTCATGCCGCACGCAGATCTGGGGACCCATGCCCCCGGGAGGGCTATGGAGCTGTGTCAGACTCCTCCCAGGGCTGTGGGCCCTCAGATTTGTGCATGGGATGACAGGAGGCTCCCACTGCTGCCTGGGACCAGCACTGGGTGCAGCCCGCACCCAACACCAGGAAGACTGGTGCTGCTGCTGGCCCCAGGTGGTGGCAGCGGCGGCAGGAGCAGCAGCAGCAGCCTTTTGTTTCCTGCACGCAGATCTGGAGTCCCGTACCTCTGGGAGGAGTCTGGCAGCTGGGAGGGCAGATTGAGCTCCATGGGACTGGTGGAGCCCCTCAGACTGCAGCCCTGGCTCTCCCCACCTCCCGCTACCGGGCTGCACTCCGAATGACTCTGCCAGCCCCGTGGAGCTCATCTTGGTGGCAGAGCAACTTGGAATGCAGCCCTAGTGAGCACAGCCCAGTGACAGGAGGCTCCACAGCCCCATGGAGCTGAGCCTGGTGGCGGGAGGCAGAGGAGAGCCACTGGCCAGGGCTGTGCTCAGAGCCAGGGCTGCTCTTTGAGCGACTCTGCCACTGGCTCTCCCCTGTCTCCCTCCCCCTCCTGCCACCAGGCTCAGCTCCATGGATCTGCAGAGCCTCCAGCCACTGGACTGTGCTTGGAGCCAGGGCTGCACTCCAAATGGCTTCACCAGCCCCATGGAGCT
>NW_005841945.1:2249830-2258033 GCF_000455745.1 Alligator sinensis | reverse complement strand
GGCGGGAGAGCCAGTGGTGGAGCCGTTCATAGCACAGGCCTAAATCTAATTCAGAACTGGGTTGAATTCCCAAACCTACTAGGCAATTATTCTGTGATCTTAAAAGAACTGACTGAATCTATGCAACTTGAATCTCTCACATGTTCAAATAGCATGCCAAGCAGCAATAAACTCCAGTGTAATATGCAATGGAGTTTATTGCTGCATGCTAATAGCACATATAGATTCATCACCTATTGACTTGGATTGGCTTTGGACCAAACCTTATGCTGAGACTTGGCACTAATAGGTTTCTAAATATTTTGTTTGTGATTGGTGTTCTCCAGTAACAGTACCTCTTCCTACCATGATATATGGCAAGAAGAGGTAATTATTGCCTGATGGGAAGTAAGACAATGGCATCATTTGGAAGCTATAATTGCTGAAAATCATGGTCTAAAGGATTTGAGGGAAAAAATATGTTCTCCTTGTTTGTTTTTTTTATTCCCTCCCTATTTTGTAGAAAATTGCCCAATGTCCCAGTGACTAGAATTAATTGGCTTTTTGTATTGCATCAACTAAAGAGTACGATTGTGCTTGAGAAAAAAAAAAAAGTAGTTATACAGTCTCCTATCCCAGACATGAAAGGGAAAAAGAGGGAGAGTCTAATTTTATGAAAAGAAGATGTTTGGATCACATTATATCACTAACTTGATGTAAAATATAGTACCCAAATCATAAGTTTCTGTGGTTTGGGACTTGTTAAAAACATTCCCCTAGCACATCCTCTTTTATTTACCTCATTTGACCTTTGAAACTTTTATTCAGGTTCTCTCCTTTTTTCAACCTCAACCATCTGCAACAAGGAGGTGTCTCGGGCGGCCGGAGCCGACCCGAGGATCACTAGTTTAATCGGACGTCAGGCGGGCCGGCGATGGAGAGGCGAGATGGCTTATTGGTTTTAAAAGATTGCTTTTATTTACACCGCATAGAATGGCAGCGCAGGCCTCGAGGTAGCTTGCTTGCGTTGTCACGGATAGCAAAACGAGTTACGAGGTAACAAGTTTATGAACGAAAAGGAACCTGCAGGATAGCGGGGTATGTTAAAAGGACCCGGTGATGGGGAGATATCAGTGGGTGATCAGTCCACCAAGTTTCCTCGATTGCGCTACAGAGTTCTCCGTGGTTACTCTGCCGCGTGCTCAGAGGTCTCCGACTTGGGCGGAAATTGCATGAACTTTTATATGTCCGGAGTAGCCAATAACGGACTGAATACTAATGAGGCGGAACATGACCAAATTTAAAAGTAACTGCGGTTATTCAGGACAGTTCTATTGTGACAGGGGCACTCAACTCATTTGGTTATGACATGCCCCCTTGACCATGTCACAATAGACAAGGGAATTAGGTTACAGGCAATTTTCATCCAGGAACTCGTTACTGTCACAAGGTTTAGCATAACACGCGGATATACATATATATACAAAAATGGACAGTTTAACAAACTATAAAATACAAAGATTTATATATACAACAACGATTATTGCAATTAACGGTAAACACAAGGTTAACTAAAGACATTGACAATTGAATTAACCTAGACGCAGCAAATTGTTACCCTTCATTCCATGCAATTTTCCTCTAATTCAATTTTTCAAGGTAACTGAGAGCGGGGTATTAGATTAATGCCCCCTATACGGAGGGTTCCTATAATCGTCTGATATATAAACACACACTCACACACACACATGCATACATATACATATATACACACAAAGACATTTGTTTAGTGGAGTAACCTCATTATGCTCTTAGAACACTGATTTTTCGTGCCGTCATTACCAATTTAACCATCCTCATTACTATCGAAACACATCAACCTTGTCATGCATCACTACCTGCTTCTCTTCTCAACAACTTGACACTAAACACTTCCTGCCCTCCATCTACCTACGACATCTACCTTGTGTCTCTCTCTCATTTCTTCTGTCTACACCCGACCTTTCTGCGACATCCCCCAAACCTTCAGATTACCAATGCTGTTCTCTTTCAGTAATTCAGAGCTTGCATAATCTGGTTACAGTTAACATGTCAAACAACTTGGACTGCTCCGTTAAGTCAGTTATCCTTCCCACTTCAAACATTATGGCTTGGCTTCACTGCGTAAAATTTTGAACAGGCTTTAAAACAAAACAAAACAAGTATATACAAGACAGGTCTCGAAGTCAGCTCCCGTTCGCCGAGGAGGAATAGAGTGACGATTCTGCTTGCAAAGTGCTCGGTGGTTCTCGTGATTGGGCAGTCACAGATTATCGCTTCGTCACCGTCGAGCCTGCAAGGGAACAACAAGCAAACAAACAAACAAACAAAAGAAAGAGGACACTGGGAGAACAATAAGGCGGCGAGCTAGCCGGTTGTGATGAGCCAGGGTTGGCAATCAGTCATCGTTTTTTCCTATACATCAAAGATGAAGCCTAGTTCATTTGCTAGGTTCCGTTGACCCTCGTCTCCCAGGGTGCGCAATTGTCACTTCGTAAGCCCGGAGCGGTGTAGGAGGAACCCGAACATGGCTCTTTCCTCTGGTGTTCGTTGCGGCAACTGTTGCTATTCTTGTGGGGCGTTGGACTCATAACGCCTCGGTCTTTGGGCTTCGATGGGGTATGCCAAGGGTCGGTATTCCGCGTTACTGGAGACTCTCGTGGACGGCTTCATAAAGGCTTGCAACCGTGGGAGGTGGCTCAGGAGGTTTCCCGCCTGCTGCCCATTCATTGGGTTGAGGAGGAGTCGAAGCATTGTGGCGTCGTCTCTCCCATAGACCTCTATGCAGGCTTCTATGCTGTCAAGGGTTGCAGGAACAGTCTCAGGGTTCCATAGATGACGGTGAGGCCACCCTCCTCTGCACTGAGCCCGTGTCAGTCCCAACTGGTGTACGCTGGGGTTCCAAGAGGCATATGATACCCCTATTATGGCTACCAAGAATTGTTCCGCGCTGACTTTTGGTGGGCGGCCATTGTGCCACACGTGGGATTTATAGCTAACTTGGCCTGCAACAAGCGCTGGGACTGGGATGGGCCAACGAGCGTTACTCGCTACCACTTCTAGGTCTGTGGCGTGTCCTCCACTCCACAAGGCTTGGCGGGTTAGAAAGTCAGCCTCCTCCAGGTCCAGTAAGTCTGATCCAAATTCCATTACCAGGCGTCCTAACCACATAGCTAGGGTCTCTTCAGGCTTCAGTTTCGATTCCTTATACAATTCTTGCACTTCTCCCAGCGTGCGGGTGCGGCATGTAGTGGTGACGCGGGTCTCACCCTGCACATCTGTATCTTGCTTGACTAGCGCTATCGGGTGAACTGCGGTTGGAAGGGACGTTGGCTCGTTGGGCGGGAGCGCTGAATATAACTTTTCTCCCTCATAAGGGGGCGGTTCCCTTGTTCGCGCTACGTCAGGGGGCGGGGTTTCTTTTGGTGCCACTCCGAGGGGCGGGGCCGAGGACCGCGCGACCGCCCCTTCTTCCCCAAGACTTTTCACGCGCTCTTCTTTTTCCCCGGCGCCATCTTGGAATGGTGGCGACTCGGGGTTCTCTGAGGGTTTAGAGCTTTTTTTTTCTGCCGCCTCCTTAGCTGTCTGGGCGGCCGTGACCAGTTGAACCTCTAAATTTGCGTTTTCCCGCAGCAAGGTTGTAATAGTGCGGAACATTATGTTCAACATTTTCCCCTTGTCCCACTTCGGGCCCGTCCACCGCGCCACGACACAGTCCTCCGACTCCAACTTTTCCTGGAGATCCAAAAGCAGCTCGTGCCCCCTTGACCCGGGCACTAGGGTCGGGGGATTGAACCGGTCAACCGGTGTTGGTTCTCCGCCCTCTCTCACACACCTTATACAGCGGGCATACTCTTGGGCGAGAGTTGGGTCTGCTACACCCATCAGTTTTACTCCGGCAAGAGACACGGTGCCTACTTCGTCTCGGGGTCTGAATCGGACCCGCTCATTCACCACGCACCCTAACGCCCCGGGGTGAAGGTGTGCTTCCCATTTGTTTGAAACTCCTTTTTCCCCTTTTAGTGAAAGGTAGCCGCTGATGAGCCTTTCGGTTGACCCGCCCGCTTGGTGGTATGCGATGTGGGCCCATAGCTCATTCGAGTCAGCCACATGGCGCCCCCCGGTGTGCCAGGGGCAACACTCAATTAGAATCTTCTCCATCGCTGTGCCCTTGGATCCTGTTCATGACGCCATGTCTCGGGCGGCCGGAGCCAACCCGAGGATCGCTAGTTTAATCGGACGTCAGGCGGGCCGGCGATGGAGAGGTGAGACGGCTTATCGGTTTTAAAAGATTGCTTTTACTTATGCCGCATAGAATGGCAGCGCAGGCCTCGAGGTAGCTTGCTTGCGTTGTCACGGATAGCAAAACGAGTTACGAGGTAACGAGTTTACGAACGAAAAGGAACCTGCAGGATAGCGGGGTATGTCAAAAGGACCCGGTGATGGGGAGATATCGGTGGGTGATCAGTCCACCAAGTTTCCTCGATCGTGCTACAGAGTTCTCCGTGGTTACTCTGCCACGTGCTCAGAGGTCTCTGACTTGGGCAGAAGTTGCATGAACTTTTATATGTCCGGAGTAGCCAATAACGGACTGAATACTAATGAGGCGGAACGTGACCAAATTTAAAAGTAACTGCGGTTATTCAGGACACTTCTATCGTGACAAGGGCACTCAACTCATTTGGTTATGACAGGAGGAATGTATATGGTACTTGGAAATAACCCACATTTGTTGCAGCAGGCAGTTCCAGCAATAATTGCTGCACTGTGTGTTTTTGGTTTTAGTTTTTGACTGTGGGTTTTTATTTTAACCACTAGAACAACAAGTTACCTGTTGGCCAAATGAGTCCAAACACTAAAAGATGAGGTCTTTAATAATAAAATATTTTTTTGCTTTTATAGTATAATAAAAGTTTTTTTTTTTAATTTCTGTTACTTTGGAAGTGATAAGGTAGTGGGTAGTGGCAGAATTGAATCCAGATTTTGAAATGGCCCTTGTTGTGGAGGGCATTTGAGAAGTATGTCTTTGTGTTATATTAAAATTCTAAAGTGTTAACGTGGATGCCCTGACAAAGTACCACTACCATCTGTTCATGAAGATGAATACTATTTAAACATTCCTATAAATTCCAGAAAGAGCAGAGAAGTCTTGGAGTGAAGAAAATCTAGGTTTAAATGAGTATTCTAGTTCAAGGGTCTCTAAACTTCTTCGCTGGGTGGGACACAGCTATTAATAGAAACTTTCAGCTGAAAGAGATTGACATAACTCCATAGCAGTATTTGGAACTATGCATATTTATGACAGTTAAGATCTGGACCCCAATCCAGGAACACACGGACCATCTTCCATTCCTACATGCATAACATCTTGTGACAACTACAGCAACAATAGGCATGACTCTGTAACATACTATTCAAAGTATGTTTTTTTTGTGGTTTCTTACCTGACATGGGTAAAAACCAATGCTGTCTGTTCAGCATTTCCCACAGACTGACCCTTAGAAGATTTGTCAGATATTGACACACTCTTCTCAACTTTCAAACTATAAAGCTTATCCATATACCACATCAAACCTTCACATACAGGGTCTATCTACACTTGGAAAACCTTGCTTTGTTGAAAGTGGCTGTCAATACTTGATACTTTCCAGCCCCAGATTCTTGAAACAGCATGGAAAAGTGTTTGGCTTTTAGTGGAAAATGAGCAAGGCTGTGTTCAGCATCATCTGGGAAATCCACAGAACTTTCTGGAACATGGTGATGGTGGTAAGAACACTTTTTTCCCCAAAAGTGTTAGCAGGTGACCCTTCTCAGCAAGCAGTCAGACTTTATTCAGAACCAGTAGAAGGTGTAGCAAAATAGATACAAGCATGCATAATCTGAGAAATAGTACTGTGGGAATTTTGACCATTATATTTTAGGCAGACCCACAGGATACAAAACCACCAAAGTTCATTAAAAGTCTTTTGCCAAAGGTTTTGGTTAAATAGGGCTGATCTTCCCATTTGATTGACAAAATGAAAAGTTTGAACTTGGACTGAGAAATGATATGACCATGCTTATACAGAAATAAAAAAAATGATTTCTGATTTTATTTCTTTCTTTATATATTTATGGTTTTCTTTCATTTTCCAGTGAGGAAGTGACAGGAAAAGAGAGAACTTTTTTTTTTATTCAAATAAAAATGAACCTAATTTTCAGATTTTAGATCTTTCATTTAGAATATAATGAAAACATTTTATTGTACTTTATATGCACTTTTAAAGAAAATTAGTGATTTCACTTAATATCATTTTGTTTCTCCCAACATTTTTTACAGCAAATAACTGCTAGAAAGAAGCTAATACTGTATTTACTTGAATATAAGATGAAATTCCCACTCTGCTTTCCCCTCCCACCTCTCCCCCCATCAGGATGGTGAAAAAAGCTCCTCATCTTACACTTACATACAAGGAAACCTCATTAAATACATTGTCTAGGATTAAACTGCTGCTAAAAGCAGCATGTGCTCAGTAATAGAAACCAACTATGAAGGTGGTTAAATGTAACCAACATTGAATGAACATGACTATAAAACATATGGTCCCCATTGGGCAAACATACTGACAAGACCCTTTTTTTCTTTGTGCAGCCCTTAAAAAAAGGGGAGGTAGTCTCTCTATAAGGCACTAGCATGAGACCTGGAGATAATGAAACACCAAGTCAGAACCAGCCCCAGTACCTTCCCCTTGGTACCAGAATTACTATATTTGGCATGCTGATGAGAACCTACCTTTTTTTTTCCAAGCAATTTTTTATGTTCCAAGCCAAATCCATGAGTCAGTCCAGAACCATAAGTAGCCCTACAACTAGCAAATGTTCTCCATCCCCACCAGGAGGACTTTGGATATTTCCAAAGTCTTTTGGCAGGCATCCTACATGCAGGCCCAAGCCCCAAGGTTTGGATACCCCCAAATTTACCTACTCTCAGCCATATAGCTACAGGAACAAGCTACCAGAAAAATTATCAGTGCAGTACTGAACACAACATACAGTAATACCTATTGCATTCAGTAACCCTAAAGACCTACTCTTTTTCAAGTCATGGTAAGCCATTGCACTGACTACATTTCAACGTATTCTTTTCTCCCACAGCTGAGCTTCACCTTTCTTTCCCATTTCCAAATCATTCCTGTTTCTTCACCAGCCTTAAATGTCTGGCAAACATCACCAAATGGGGTCCCAAACAGTTCACCCAGAATCCCTCTGTTGTGCCGTCTCTGAGCTTGCCTCATATGACTACTCCTATATGGTGGAGCTGGACCAGGTTGCCCTGTGCCTCATGCACATATATATATTTGGGGGATCCCAGGACTTGTGACAACAACAATTAGTTCAGTCAGGAATGGAGGGCTAGTTAGCACATGATCCTTTTGAGAGTGGGATGTGTCTGAAGTACACACAGCATGGAGCAGTGCTGAACTATGGGACAAAAGGGGAGCACATAAAAAGTGGAAACAGGGAGTGATCACCAAAGATGAATATACCTCCTCTGCTCGTGCTTGTAGGGAGGCAGTTAGACGGGCCAAAGCTACCATGGAGCTGAGGATGGCATCCCAAGTAAAGGACAACAAGAAATTGTTTTTTAGATATATAGGGAGTAAAAGGAAGGCCCAGGGAGGAATAGGACCCCTGCTAAATGGGTAGAAACAATTGGTGATGGACAGAGGGGGCAAGGCTGAACTCCTCAACGAGTTCTTTGCCTCAGTGTTCCTAAGTGAGGGGCACGACAAGTCTCTCACTGGGGTTGTAGAGAGGCAGCAGCAAGGCGCCAGACTACCATGCATATACCCTGAGATGGTGCAGAGTCATTTGGAAGAACTGGATGCCTTTAAGTCGGCAGGCCCGGATGAGCTCCATCCGAGGGTGCTGAAGGCACTGGCCGACATCATTGCAGAGCCACTGGCGGGAATATTTGAAAGCTCGTGGCGCACGGGCCAAGTCCCGGAGGACTGGAAAAGGGCCAGTGTGGTGCCCATTTTCAAGAAGGGGAGGAAGGAGGACCCGGGCAACTATAGGCCAGTCAGTCTCACCTCCATCCTTGGCAAAGTCTTTGAAAAAATTATCAAGGCTCACATTTGCGAGAGCCCGGCAGGACAAATTATGCTGAGGGGAAACCAGCATGGGTTTGTGGCAGGCAGATCGT
>NW_005841945.1:2249280-2249630 GCF_000455745.1 Alligator sinensis | reverse complement strand
AGGGAACTGCTGCAAGCAGACCTGGACAGGTTGGACAAGTGGGCAGAAAACAACAGAACGCAGTTCAACAAGGAGAAATGCAAAGTGCTGCACCTAGGGAGGAAAAATGTCCAGCACACCTACAGCCTAGGGAATGACCTGCTGGGTGGCACGGAAGTGGAAAGGGATCTTGGAGTCCTAGCGGACTCCAAGATGAACATGAGTCGGCAGTGTGACGAAGCCATCAAAGAAGCCAATGCCATCAGCAGATGCATCAGCAGATGCATGATGAATAGATCCAAGGAGGTGATACTTCCCCTCTATCGGGCGCTGGTCAGACCGCAGTTGGAGTACTGCATGCAATTCTGGGC
>NW_005841945.1:2237506-2249142 GCF_000455745.1 Alligator sinensis | reverse complement strand
TAAGTTCATCACGGGGGCACAGAAGGGAATTGGTGAGTATTTATTCACTAAGGCGCCCCCAGGGGTTATAAGAAATAAAGCAGAGAGCAGATTTAGATTGGACATTAGGAAGAACTTCTTCACAGTTCGAGTGGCCAAGGTCTGGAACGGGCTCCCAAGGGAGGTGGTGCTCTCCCCTACCCTGGGGGTCTTCAAGAGGAGGTTAGATGAGCATCTAGCTGGGGTCATCTAGACCCAGCACTCTTTCCTGCCTATGCAGGGGGTCGGACTCGATGATCTATTGAGGTCCCTTCCGACCCTAACATCTATGAATCTATGAATCTGTGGGCTCACCATGACTTGCTGTTGACTCTGCTAGAGCCCAAGTATATGGTAAGTAAGCATTTTGTCTCTAAATTACTATCATGCATAGTTTGTACTACATATATAGGTAGTTATAAAAGTGCTGTTTAAAAATGTATTTATGGAGTACCTGTGCTAAAACTTGCAGAAATTTCAAAAGAAAATGTATCACTTCTGGATGTTTAGTTCAAAGTAGTTGTTTTCAAACATGCTCCAATTTATAAATTTTCCAGGCATAGAATCTAATTATTGGGGGCGGGGGGAGGGGGTTGTCTTATATTCAGGGTTATTTCATATTTGAGTAAACATGGTACGTAATTATGGGGGGGGGGGGCGTCATTTATATTCAAAGTTGTCTTATCTTTGAGTAAATACAGTAGATTTTCACACCATGACTTGGACTCTTTGTTTTCGTTATTCTTTGGGACATTGCTTTTCTTTGTTTTGTTCAGTGCCTGTCACAATGGGGTTTGGTCCATAACTTCTTCTCTTAGTTGCTATGGAAATTCATATCTTTCATTCTTAAGTTATTAGTGGCAAAGGCAGACAGGCACTTGGTCCCTTAGTTAAAAAAATAGAAACCTATTTTTCCTCCCTTAGCTTCCTAAATTGCAAAAACCTTGACCATCAGTTCCATCAGAACTGTCTCCTGTAAGAAACCCTGATGACAGTGTCCCAGTTTTTCCCTTTGAAAATCTGGTCACCTTTTTGAAGTGACTCGCCTAAGGGCTAGATATTGCAGAGCTAGGCTAATATAAAAGAACTTCTGGCTCAGACTCCTGCTCAATCCAAGAAAGGACACTCTGCCTTAATGTTACTGAAACATATTTTGGTTTACCCTGTGTGAGGCACTCCACAGTACCAACTTCTATTGTGATAAGCAGACTTGTATCCAGGGTTAGAAGAATGGCGTTTCTTTTGTGCTCTGAGAATAAGGCCTTATCATCTTAGGGGTGATTCTTGTCATGCTTTTGGTTTTTCCTCTGTCTGTTATGCTCTGAATAACTGAATGGATAGTGAAAGGCTTTTTCTTCCTTTTGTATCTGATGTATTCATTCAGGTACTAACAGATGGATTTTCCACGCACTCTCTCTGAATAGTGGGCTGATGTGGTAACAAAGTAGTCAGTCTTATAGTCAGCCAATTTCTGGTCTATAAGGCTTTCCCACCCCCTTGAGTCCAGAGCCAGGCACCAATGACCATGTGTAGGTGCTGAACAATGTTCATCACTTGTGCTTGAGGGACCCTGAGTGGGAAACAGAGGAGGAGGTTGGATTTGTCCATAAAGCCTCAGCCTGCCTACCTGCACCACTGTCTGTTTCCCTTTACTTAATTAAATATTTAACTGCTCTAGTTCTGGAAGCATGTAGCACTGTGAGCTAAACTTCATTAGGAGGAGCTGGGTATAGAGTAACAGAGATGAGCTGCTCCTGTTAAATTCCACCCCCTTCTTCATTTAAGGACATGCACACCACTTGGAAGATGGTGCTTTTCTTTCTTCTCTGCTCTAGCAACACAGCTGAGAGAGGTCTTAGTGAAAGCAGGGGCAGGTGACGACTATTACTTTTATTACAGCAGCAGTGGCAAGTGCAGGCTAGGAAAATGAGGAACTCATCAAGCCCTCGTTGAGAGCGTTTCAGTCTCCACTGTATAGAGATGTATAGAAAAGATCTGAGAAGCACAGATATTAGATACTCATTGGCTGTCTTCCCAGTCTCCCTGGGGCCAAAGGTTGTTTTTTTTTTTTTTTAAGATATTACTTAATGTTGATTAGGTGTCTCTGCTCTTTTAAAAATCCTGCTAGACACCTACCTGAATCTTTAGGCAACTAAAACACCTTTTTTTTTTTTTTTTTTTTTAGAAATCTGATACCAGGAGCTTGAGGTTCCTGGTTACAGAGCTGTGCTCAGATCTCAAGATCAGCACTAGAAGCCTATATGGACTAAAACTGAGTTGGAGGAAAGGAAGAAGAGGCCAGGTATCACTTAGGTAGGAACCAATTAAAAATTGAGAGAGTAAATTAAATAATATCATTGAGGAGAATATGCCTTTCTGGAAGGAGTATAATACAATGAGGGGGAAAAAACAGACTGCAGAGGGTTTGTCTCATGGCAGTGCCATTGAAAGTGGGCATAGGGATGATGATAGGGGAGACGAAGTAGAGCTGGTTAGAGTAAGTTAATGACTGCGTTTGCTATTTTTTTACAGAAGCATAGAAAAATTACAGTTCTTATTGGAAAGAGACAAATTTATTTTGAAAGAAGTGGAAAATCACCCAAGTGGAAAATTAACTTTTATTTGGGAAATCTCAAAATAGATCTGTGGATAGGTAGAAATCTTTTCTTTGGGACGCTTTAAAAGAACGATGAAAGAAAAATAACCAATTGTCAGCACTTTTTTAAATGTGAATTGTTGCTAAAGTTCATAACTGAGCCTCAGGAAAAAGTGCATCTGTGTATTTTCTGAGCTATTGTCTTTAATTTATTTCTATTGTACTGGTCCTGAGATCAAAGCCTCATTATCTTGGGTGCCATGTGCATGTGTGTAAGAGGCAGCCTTTTGCAAGAAAACCCTTATCATGCACTTTTTCCTCTAGCTTACTTCCTTGTTCTTGTGCCCCAATGACATGTTCTTATATCCAGGTCCTCTCAATGCAGAATAATGCTCCAGTAATTGATGTGCACTAAATTTTCACTAAACGCAAAGGAATGGAAAGATGCATGTTCCTGCTACTTTGTCTTAAGAAACATTATCTGACAGGCTAGATATGGAGGATAAAACAAAGAAGGATCCTTTTAGGTTCAAATCCAAAGCACTTATCTCTCTAAATTTGTTTATTTGTCTGTCTGTTCTTTGTTCAATGAATATTTTAGTCTATTTTTCATGTTATCATTTGTGTTCACCTGCTTTAGATGCCAAGAACATAGTAGTAGTTTTTATTTTAATTTTATAACCAAGAAGTTCAGCATATAGCATAACCACATTTTGCATGCTTTTGCATTGGCCTCTCACAGAATGGTATCTTTTCCTGATAAATGAGAGTGATGACTGACCCCATATGGGACTACTTCTTTGTTTAAAGGCTTTTTTTCCTGTAGTTTCAGATAAAAAGGGATTATTTTGTAGGCTATGCTTTATGTCATACAATATCTGTGTGTACATAATTGGTTTTCTGGGGTAGGTCCTATATTCCATTATATACTTTATGGAACACAGGCCTAATTTGTGTGTTGTGCTTTTAAAGTTGGAGAAGGAACTTTGGACAGATCGTTAGAGTGAAAACTGGATAACCATGTTCGTTTATCCTTTGCTAAGTTAAATTTGGTTAAAGAAAAACACAGTTTATCAAAATAATGGCTGAGAGAAGGTAAACTAATTTTTTGTTAGTGCCCTGACCCAAACAAATTATGCAGCACATATCTCACATTGCATTGCAATCTTTAAATTGATTAAATGTAATCAATTTAAGCCATGGTGCTTTGGTTTCTATTGTGGTTTAATAATAAACACAAACACATTTGGATAGTAGGTTTCTTTCAAATACTGGAGAAGAGGCCCTCTAACTTGCAGATAAGACATAGCCAAAACTGCCTGTAGATAATTGAAATCCCTTTGCCAGTTGAAAGAAAACAGGAAATCTTTGCAATTTTTAATTGTACTAAATGTTTTATCATTTCTAAAAATAGATATGAGTTTCTTCATTGAGATGCTCCAACTTTGATAGATTTTTGTACCTCTCTCTCCCATCTGTTTGCAAGGTCTATATATTTATTTAGGCCTGATTTAGAATTGACAGAAAGCATTGGACTTTTTATTTGGTCATCTCTGTTGACCTGATTTTTTTCCAAAAACAAACACTTACTGCTATTTTTGCTTACAATCATTGCAGTCATTCATTACCAATTACCATGCCCATATAGTCACCAAAAAACTTCTTGGAAAGTTTTCAATTTCTAAGTGTAAATGTGAGGCAAAAAATTATTGAATCATTGTTTCCGGTTGAATATTACTCTGTTAGCTGCTTACTATGGTTTTATTTAAAAATGAAATAATTCTGATTTAGTGTTTAGTGAAATTTCAGTATGTGTTTGTTGCTTCCTGAAGTATGACTTGTGTGTGAAAGTTGGGTATCTGATTAGGTAGATGGTTTGCCTGTCCTCAAGTATGCTCATGATGATTTTAATCTACCTAATCTATTTGGTCTACATTTGACACATCTATGTGGCTGTATTCATTGATGGGAATTGGACATGAAAAGGCGGTTTTATGCTTAGGAAACTGAGATGTATTCACTTTGTGGCTTTGTGCTGATCTGTGTGTGATTTTCAGCAGTTAACTGAAGGTTTAAGCATGTGGGCTGTCCATTTTAAATCACTGGAACTCCTAATTGCTCAAAGTTATGTACTTGCTGAAGAGCAGTTGTGATCTAGTTACACGCTAGTTTTTCATGGGAAAAAGTACACCCCACACCTTGTGCCTACCTTGCCTTTTCTCTTCAGATCATAATCTCTTTATGGGAAGGGGTGTTTCTAGCTAAGTGTATACACAGTGCCAACCACAATGGAACTCCAGTTTCATTTGGGGCCTGTAAAATCTACTCTGCAAGTAGTAGTAAAAATGGACTTATGGGTTTGCATCAGAGCTTAAAACAAGCCACTCTTTTCCAGTAATTCATTGGAAGGGAAGGCTGCTTATATTGTATACTTCAGTGGTAGCTGTCTGTGAATTATGAAAGCAGGAAGAAGGGGGTTTTGGATTTTAAAAAATCATAGTTATTTACTTAGACCTATATAGAAGGATGAAGGTTCTGGTGGGAGGCTGCTGGCCCAACAGAGCTTGTAATTGCAGCTGTGTGTCCTTTTATTATTATTAATGTTAATGAAACCCAATGAAACTCTGGGGTTTTTAAAGATGATCCTGGTACGTGCTTTAATATAGTGTTGTAAATGCTATACACTCTGTGTAATACATGTATTGTCTTTGGTGGGGTTTCCAAGACATAATGTCTTTTTACATGATCGTATCCAAGCTTCTGTTAGGCTTGTACTAGTTTCCTTTATTTGGCATTTTTAGTACTTGTCTTTGGTCCTTTCCAAATATCCAGTGACCTTTGGTGTCTGTTTCCAAAGAAAATCACACAAGACTCAAAGAGGTGCCTGTGCTGAACTCACTTTGAAGATTATAAAACCCTTAAGTCAGTTGGCCTGTTGGTAGTACCAGATGAAAACAATTCTTAATTTGAGGTTATTTCCTGAATTACAGGAAGTATTTGTTCTAGAATGTTCTCCCTGTATTCTGAAGTTAAGACTTGTAGAAGAAGTCACACAGTAGGTTAACAGATAGCCCTACCATAGGTTTTATAATGCAAAAGCTGGTTGAGTACTGATATGGTTACTGTATAGAAATATTTACTTGACTTCTGAGGTTGGTTTTAGAATCTGGATGGACTTTATAGGCTTTTCAGTCTCCTC
Organism: Alligator sinensis; assembly: GCF_000455745.1. Taxonomy (NCBI): domain Eukaryota; kingdom Metazoa; phylum Chordata; order Crocodylia; family Alligatoridae; genus Alligator; species Alligator sinensis. The sequence continues at coordinate 2,243,329 of NW_005841945.1, read as the reverse complement.
ACGTTTGGAACTTGGGTCATGGATTTTTAGAGAAGGAACTATAGTGGTGGATACCAGGAATTAGCCTCAGTGGACACGGGTCTAATTTTTAGTGTTGGGCTTGAAAGTACAGATCTCTGGAGGGAGGACTAGAGTGGCAATCATAGAGGACATTTTGGTTTTCTGCTACTCTGTCCTCTATGGATACAAAACCGGGCACCTCTATTTTTCTCTTGAAGAGAAAAAATAGAGGACATAAAGGCATCTGGTTTTGTATCCATAAAGGACAGAGGACAACTGGACTTTCCTCTATGATGGCCACCCTAGGGAGGACCCAACACGCAGTCTGAAAAATAAGTTCGGTAAATACCATATTGATGTGAAGCAGTCATGTTGTTATAATCAGTTGAGTTTCAAAATGTGACACCATTGTGGATACTTAAAACTGGAGTGTAATGGTCCATGAAATTTCTTAGCATCGTTACCTCAGTTCATTTTTTTTTAAGTTTATTGAAGAAATCTGTGGAAAGCTGTTGAATAACATGGGTATAATTCTCTTTGAAGTGGAGACATGAGTTGAAGTGTGGGAAACAGGTATACCAGGAGTAGAAAAAGAATGCCAAGCAGGGAAGTTGCTGTACCTACATGAACCAGAAAAGAGAACTACTTCATTCCATTGTTGAAAAGGTATTCCAAGTATATTCTCTCTGCTTCTCAGGAGATGTTTTATGCTGTTGGAACTGCCTAACCTAATCTGATTAGAAAAATGTCCCATTTTCAAGGTCCTAGAATTGGTGACGGTTACCTTCCCTCCTCTTGAACTGGAAAGGGGAAAAGTTATTTAACTTATCCTCTTCCCCCTCTCCTGCTTTGGGCATGTTTATGATGTGCATTAGGCTGCTCTCTCCCTCTTAGCCTCAGTGTTGTCTGTGCTTCACTTAAAATGAAGTTGTCTCCATCTGGACAGGGATGAGAGTGGCTCTGTACACATTCCCTCATTTGCTCAGCATTTACTTTGTAGAGTTCCTCTCCACTGAAGTTTCTAGGCTTGCAGTGTGGGATTGTTAAATGGAGAATGGATCCATCATATGTTCAAAAGGTTTCAAGTTTGGATGAGCCTTTAAAAAGTTAGATAACTTTTTACTTCTCTTAGTGTAGCTCAAAAACTGTCATGACAGTCTTGCTGAGATAATTAATACTACTTCTAGTTCATATAAAACCAGTAAGGTTAAAATTATAGGACTGTTTTAAAAGTCAGGCAACTATTTTTAAGCCTCATAGGTTAAATATGGATTCAGATTTTAAGAAGGTTCAGGCTGGCTCTTTGTTTTTATTGAACTAATTCATCAAGCGGTATTTAAATGCTCCTATATACAAGTGTCAGTTCACAGTGCAGAATTTAGGCTTTTAAGAATCTGATTCTGCTCTCATTTGCATAGAACATAGGCACAAGGTACATGTCCTTGGAGAGGAAAGGATAGTGGTGTGACTAAAGTTCTGCACTACCACTCAGATCCTATTCCTGGTTTTCCACAGACTGATGTTGAGCTAATTACCTCATCTCACAGCCTTAGTTTCCCATCTCCAAATGGAAGACAATGTTGCTTTCCTTGTCAGTCTGATTAGGGTATATAAGACAGGGTACAAACTAACGTAAGGCTCTTCAAGCACCACAGCAGTACACATTTATGACGGATCAAGTGAAATCAGCTCTCTCAAAGTGTGTATTAAGATGTCATTTAGATAAGATGTACTTTATGTTTATGTTGTTTGTACAGCTTGTCTTGAAAAGAGTTGGGAAATTAAGGGGATTCCATTTTTTTCATTCAAAGATTAAAAAAAAAAGGCAAAACCACCCTCATGTTTCATTGTAATGGCTCAGAAGAACTATAGGGAAAATCTTGATCCTAAAGATATTAGTAAAAAGAAAAAAAAACGCATTAACTTCAGTGGGACTAGGATTTCCTACAAGTTGCACTAAATGTATTGAATTATTTTTGATTGGAGTACTGATTGAGGCTATAAAACTACTGTAACATTTCTGTAAATGTGTGTGAAAGGCTTTTCTGAATGCTTTTGACTTGGACAAAAGAAGTACAATATTTAAGGCCATGTGTAGATGAAACGAAGGGTGTTTGTGCACAACACGTTAAAGTGGGCCAAATGCTTTTGCACCACTTTAATGGTTTCGGTGTTTGCACACCTTGGCGGCATATTGCACATTCATTCCAGCTGCTGTAGGAAATTCAGCAGCGTAATGCACCTTAAAAGACTTGGGGTGCAGCAAACTAAAAATCCTCATAGGAGTTTTAGTTTGCTGCCCCTATGGCCACAGAGCGAAGCACCCGGCACTGTGCAGCTCAGGGGCTCTGCAGGAAGCCCTGTAACAACCCAGGAAGGCAGGCTCCATCCAAGAAGAGCAGTGAGTCTGATTTTTCCGCCCCCCTCTCTAAGCCTGGCTGCCTGAATGAGCTGTGTGAGGGCCTGGTGCTTCCCTCCATGACTGCGGTACCCCCCAGGACTGCCTGAGCCGGGTGCCTGTGAGCAGGTGCTACCTGGGGGGGACTGCCGCTGCTGTGGAGGGAAGCACCAGCCCCACCCCCTCCTTGCAGCCCAGGGACTGCTCTGCATGCTGGCAGCTCACCCTCCCATCCCTGCCACCAGAGAGGCAGGTAAGTGTGGGGTATGTGCACAACACAGGGGTTTTAAGGGCCGTAAATTGAAACAGTGGATTTAAAAACCCACTGCTTCAATTTAGGGCCCCCATTTCATCTACACACACCCTAAGATGGCCATGTCAGTTTCATAGGCAATGCCTGGGAAGTCTCGCTTGGAACTGAAGACAATAGTGAGGTTAAGAAACTGGAGGAAGCAAAGGTAAAAAGTTTTGGTTTTCAGCTCATTCCAGCTTAGATTTGAAGCTTCTTGAAACAGCTTCCTTTCTGTCTTTGAGGCTCAGTGTAGTCAAAAAGCCCGAGGCTGAATCATTTCAATCTTCTTCGGTTAGTATAAGCTGCGTAGATTGAACCAATAAGCAAGAAACAGGCATTAACTATTGATTCTAGAAATGCAGCCACATGCCTGCAATGGCTCAGGCCAGAAGCTGGGAAAGGCGGGGGGGGGGGGGGGGGCACTAGGGCATGCTTCCCTGCTCAAATGGAGCTGACAGCTTGAACCACTTATACTGGTTTATGTGTAATTTCTGCCTCTATCCTGAGTAATATCATTCAGCACCTTCTATACTTGCAGGGATATCAAAAATAATAATAGAACCTTCCTACTTGCAGGCAAGTCTCTAAAGTAATAATTTGATACAACAGATAACTTTCTAGTAAATGTAAACTGCATTGAAAAAGAAGGCTTTTTCATTTGGTTAGAATGATTATTAGCATCAGGAATTGGAACTGACTTCCTTGACTTGGGTGTTTTATTTTGAATGAACTGTGGAGTTTCTAGTGCTAGAGTCTTTTCTTATTAATATAGTTTTTTCTTCTGTTTGTAATCATTGAATTCATCTTTGTGTTAAAGGTACTAAAGATAAGCAAACATGTTATTAATTGTAATTTGTCATTAGCTAATACAGATTTGGTGAGTAGCAGTGAACAAAGCATGAATGAAGCTTTCTTTAATTCAGGCCAAATCTGTGGTTCGTCACAAATCTGGGAAAAGGATATTGGATTAGAAGAGCCATTGGTATGGTCTGGCCTGTGCAGTTAATGTAAGAATTTTGGAGAGGATTGATGAAAAGGAAGTACATATGGCATATTGGGAGGTAGAAAATGACCTTAGAGGTATCTCCTTGATGTCCTAATATATAATGCACCAGGAATGGATACATTACCGGTGCATTATATTCCTGGATCAGAAACCAGTATATTAGATACATAACTATATGTATAAAGGACATGCAGTATAGCAATGTGAATATTCACATGCACATACATTAATTCAACTATTTTCATAAAATTACATATTTTTACTTCTCCCTCCTGTAGACCTTCTTGTGACCAACATTTTACTTTCACTAATATTCAGGAAAATTAAACAGCAGGTCATGAATGCTATAGCATTTAACAACAGGGCATGAATGCCTAGCAAGATGTGGGACGGCCAGGGTGAGGGGATATTTATACCTAGCATTGGTGTCGATCTAGTAAAGGACCACCTTGAGAGACTGGACACCTTCAAGTCAGCTGGTCCTGACAGATTACACCCTAGAGTACTCAAGGAGCTGGCAGGTGTCATAGCCCAATCATTGGCAAAAATATTCAAAAACTCATGGTGCTCAGGTGAAGTAACCGAAGACTGGAAGAAGGCCAATGTGGTACCTGTCTTCAAGAAAGGGTAGAAAGTAGATCCCAGGAATTACAGGCCAATCATCCTGACATCAATCCCTGGTAAGACTCTGGACAGAATTATCAAGGAGACCCATCTGGATAAGCTGGCTGAGGGCAACATCCTAAGAGACAGCCAGCACGGGTTTGTCATGGGTAGGTCTTGCCTGACCAATCTCATCTCCTTCTATGACCAGGTGACATCACCTGTACAAGGGAGAAGAGATTGATGTCATATATTTGGACTTCTAAAAAGCCTTTGATCTGGTGTCCTCATGGAAAAATTGGCCAACTGTGACTTTGGCTACACCACAGTTCGATGGCTGGGAAATTGGCTCTGAAGTCAGACCCAGAGTAGTGGTTCACGGTAGCAAATCATTATGGTGCTCCGTGACCAGTGGCATCCCCCAAGGCTCTGTCCTTGGACCAGTTCTCTTTAACATCTTTATAAATTATGTGGACATTGGTGTCAGAAGCGAACTGGCTAAGTTCGCCAATGACACTAAACTTTGGGGCATAGCATCCACACCTGAGGACAGGCTACTGATCCAGGCTTACTTGGATAAACTTAGTAAATGGGCAGATACAAACCTGATGATGTTCAATACCAATAAATGTAAGGTACTCCACCGGGGCGGGGGGACCCGCAGCTTACTTATAGGCTCGGCAGTGCTATGTTTGCTACCACCACTGCTGGAAGAGACTTGGGGGTCATGATTGACTGCAAGATGAAAATGAGCCACCAATGTGATGTCACAGCTGGTAAAGCAAACAAAACTCTAACTTGCATCCATAGATGCTTCTCAAGTAAATCTCAGGATTTCATCCTCCCGCTGTACTTCGCCTTGGTGAGGCTATGGCTGGAGTAATCCATCCAATTCTGGACTCCACAGTTCAAGAAGGATGTCAAAAACTTGAGAGAGTCCAGAGGAGAGCCATAGGCAGACAAGGTTCCTTGGGTGAATTTGATATCTTTTATTAGACCAACCCAAATAGTTGGAGAATATTTATTAAGCAAGCTTTCGGGTTCAAAAACCCTTCATCAGACTAAGGAAGTTTCAGCAGTTGGTGTGTGCTCTTCCTGGATGGAATGAAAGTAAACAAGCCAGGGGCTGGGCTGGGGAGTCAGTTGGGAGTCATTTTTGATATAATGTATCAAAAATCCAATGTCTATGTTTAGTCCATGATCTCTAGTATCCAGCAGGTTGATGAAATGGAGCTCATAGGCTCGTCTCTGGGAACTGTTGTGTTAGTTTCCCTTGAGGATCAGGACTGAGAGATTGGAGAGAGAGTGGTTTTCTTGTGAGAAATGTGCCCCCACCGGTAATTGGGTATTTCTGTCTTTGATGGATTTCCGGTGTGCGTTCATTCTGGTGCGCAGTTGTTGTTTGGTCTCTCCTACGTATCTTCCATCAGGCCATTTGGTGCATTGGATGAGGTATATTACATTTCTGGAGGTGCAGCTGTAAGATCCTGGGATGCTGATGGCTCTGTTGTGGGGTGTAGTAAT
>NW_005841945.1:2228876-2236629 GCF_000455745.1 Alligator sinensis | reverse complement strand
TCTGATGTGGGATGTTGGTATATAGGCTGGTAACGTCCATGGTGGCTAGGAGTGTGTTGCTGGGAAGGTGGTCTGTGTTTTTAAGTTTCCCTCGAAAGTCTGTAGTGTCTTGTACAAAACTTGCTCTGTGGGTGACAAGCGATTTTAGGATTGATTCAACGAAACCTGATATTTCCTCAGTTAGGGTCCCATGGTTGGATATGATACGTCTGCCAGGGTTCCCTTGTTTGTGGAGGGGAGCCATGCACATGATCAGAAGGCAAGGGAATAGGCCTCATGAAGAGAGGCTGAGAGCCATGGGACTCTTCAGCCTGGAAAAGTGCAGGCTCAGGGGGGACCTGGTGGCTGCTTATAAGTACATAAGGGGTGTACATTAGGACCTGGGAGAGCATCTGTTCAGCAGAGCACCACAAAAGAAAACAAGGACCAACAGTCATAAACTCCTCCAAGACCGTTTTAGGCTGGACATAAGAAAACATTTTCTTACTGTCTAAGCTCCCAAGACCTGGAATAGACTCCCTCCAGAAGTGGTGCAGGCACCTACTCAGGACTCATTCAAGAAATGCTTGGATACTTATCTTGCTGGGATCTTTTGACCCTAGCTGACTTCCTGCCCTGGGGCAGGGGGCTGGACTTGATGATCTTTGAGAAGTCCCTTCCAGCCCTAATGTGTATGAAATCTATGTAAGTTTGTTTTTTGTTTTTGTTTTGTCAAGTGCAAGCATTATTTATTTAAAGTATTTTTCCATGTTTAGTTGAGGCTGTGTTAGGAAGAATATGATATGCACTGATACTATAGTGATGGCGGGGTGGCATGTAGACAGAGAACATGGCTTGTTCTTCTGCTAATGGAAAGACCCCTTCCCCCCCAACATGTAACATAGCTATGACCCAGCTTTTCATAGTTTAGTGACAGCTAGGTAAGACTTCTTATACCATCTAGTAAATACTAGCTGCTTTGCTTAGGCCTACTTTGGATTTGGATTTGGCCGATTTGGAGGAGAGTGATTCAATTCAGTGATTCAAATCACTGTCCCAATTCAATTCAGCTGAATCTCATTTGGAGATTCAGCAACAGCTGAATCTTTGAATTAGCCAGGCCAGGCCCACCCTCTCCCCTCTCCCAGTCCAGCAATGGCTGCCCCCCCCGCCCCAGCGCTCAGAATTTGTTTAAAAAAAAAAAAAAAAGCCCCGGGTCACTGGGTGCTTCTGGGCAAGGGGGTGATCCCCACTTCCCCACGCTGCATGGGAGCCTCTGCATGAGCCCCTGACCCCACCCCCCTCATTTCCCCCAGCCCCCCCACAGGTGCCCTGCCGAGGCCAGCTCCAGCCCTTTAAGGGAAAAAAAAAACCCAGAAAAAACCACCAGACTCACCACTCCTGCCATTGGGGGGAGGGGTGATCCTTGCTGCCCCACACTGCCCAGCACCATGTGGGGGTCTCTGCACGAGCCCCCTAAGCCCTGAGGCTGATGCGGGAGTGGTGAGTCCTGGGGCTTTTCTCAGCTTTTTTTTTCTTACAGGGCTGGAGCTGGCCCAGGCAGGGCACCTGTGGTGGGGCTGGGGGAGCAGGGGTTGTTGGGGAGTCTTGCAGAGCCTCCCATGCAGTGGGGCAGCAGGGATCACCCCCACACACACACCTGACAGCTCCTGGTGAGCACTGGGCTTTTCTTTAAAATGCCAGGAGCTGGGGTGGTAGGGGGTAGTGCAGCCATGGCGGGATTGGGGGAGCAGGTGGAGGTTGAGGGGGGGGCTGGGGAAGGGGGGAGGTCAGGGGAGCTGTCAGGGTTTCCCCCAGAGTCCCCTCTTCCCTCTCCCCAGTCCCTAGTACTTATCAGCTCGGAGTGGCTGCAGCTCCCTGCTGCAGCCACCGGGGACTGACTAAATCATCAAAGCTTTCTGAATCTTTTCCAGAGATTTGGAGCGCTTTGAACTGATTTGGACCTTTAAATTGGTCCCCTGATTCACTTTAGGTTCAGAGATTCAGCCACTGAATTGGGCTGAATCTCCTCCGAATCGATTCACCACCTGAAGCTTCACATAGCCCTACCATCTAGTATAAATAAGGCCTCAATCCAGACTGAGATTTCAAGTCTCTGTGGTCCAAATAGATATTGCTTATACTGAAAAATCTAATCAAGGCAGAATTTTGTTCTCAAAAAGCCTAAAACTACAGCTGGTTTACTTTTCCTCAGTGTACCATGTTCTGTTTTAATTTATTTTCTAAGGTACATGTGTATTTAACTTATGTTCAAGCCCCATAAAATTTGTGCTAAACTAATGTTTAATGATGGTTTAAGAAATTTAATAGTTTTGTAATTTTCCCCTGCCCTTGTGTTTGCTGCTTTATAGATACTAGAAGCAGCAATTGTGGAGAGTAGGAAGATCATTCTTGATCATTCTGATCATTTCTTAAGAGAGGAAACTGCACATCATAAAGAGAACAGTTAACCTTTTAGCCTGAAGTGTTGTATACTAGTAAAACAAAGTTGGCAGTGACATTACCCATTAACTGGTAAAACACCAATTTCTTCAAGCTTTAAATTCTTTGCAAGGTCTGTAGAAGCTGGCTATAGCAATATCTTTTTGATAGTTTCCAACTGGACCCAACATGACAGCCAGCTCTATCAGGGGCATGGAATTTGGTTCTGTGCCGCCACAGTTCTTAAATACTTTCTAAATGACTTTGTCACCCTTGTCCACTAACTTTTTTGTAAATGGGAAAAAGTGCTGTTTGCTGTGTAGTCATCTGGAAGATCCATTTCCACTGTGCTTAGAAAAGGACTCTAGCTGGCATCTCTAGATTAGAATAGCAGTGTGTTATGTTCCCCTCACCCCCAACTTGCGCCCTTATGGAATTATGACTTGTTTGATCAGTTGGGAAGTGCTTTGCTGGGGGGATGATAAATTTTAGCCATTAGCACATTTAGCAATGTGAAAGAGAGGAGAGGAAAGCACTTCTATTAACAGGGCTGATGGGCTGGGCAAAGTAGTTAGGAACTCATTAGGAGACATATTTCCATCAACACTTAGGTCTATAGCAATTGAAAAACACTTAAAGATTTGGATACTTCAGAGTGTAATTTAGATACTTTCTTCAATAAAATACAATTTATTTGTTCTTACCGTTGTGCATACAAACATTTCTTTAATGACTTCAGCATAGTACTTTGCATTATTCAAGCCTTGTACTCTTACTACAGTTACCTCAATGCCAACAGATAGCAATAAAAACAAATTGAGATCAAGAGAAGAGGAGGGGATTGAAAAATGCACTCTGGAGTTGTTTTGATTCAAAACTATTTTATGTTTTATCACAACAATAAAAATATCTTGTGAGAGAGGTGCTTGTCTGCCCAATCCATCCATCAGAAGTATTTATGGTATCAACCAGTGGAGTAAAAATTCTGTTATATTGTTTGTTGCTTGCTGTAGCTGTTAGGCATGCTTCAGTTGATCACTGCATGAAATGTGGATAAAATCTAGTTTTCGGAACATTTTTTTCCTCAGTCTCCTTTACCAGTTGGCTTCTCATTGCTGATCTTAAGTCCTCTCTGCCCCTACCACCCAAAGATAGCTCTCTGTTCATGGTTTTTGTTTTTCAGTATGATTTTTGTTGCTCCCCTTTGGTTCCTTCCATGGTCCTTAAATTCTGTGTGACAAGTGGTTTACTGTCTGATGTCTTTCAAAGGATTCTTCTACAGTAGAAGTAAAGGGTATCCTGTCTTTTCACAGTCCTTCTTTCCTGCAAAATGTGTCTAATTCCTTTTGATCACATGTGCCCATCTGCTGAACTCTTCTCACTTTTACTTTAGGCTACAAAAGAACCCTTCTCACTTTTACTTTAGGCTACAAAATTTTCAAAGCAGAATTGTAGGTATGTGTAACTTGGAGTAAAGGATAATTGAAGGAGGAAGGAGCAGGTGAATGCAAAATGCTTCTAAGGAGAAGCCCAAAGAAATTTTATTATTTGGAATATGTTGTTTTATTATTATGTTTATTTAACTAGTATTGTTCAGCTTATCTGATTTAAAAAAAAAAAAAATCTTTAGCTGTGTACACACATTCAAATAATTTAGGAGAATTCTCCCAGAGTAGTTTTCCTGATCGAAAAAACTTTCCCAGTGATGCCTGATTTTCTCAGAGATGCTTCAAATACTGAGCCCCTGAAGACCCAGAGAGCTAGTGATGTTGATCTTGTGCAACCAGAGAGCCCCTGTGCACACATCTCGGCATGCTCTGCGGGCGACTTCTAGTCTACCTGGCAACAGATGACAGCAGATTAGTTGACCCAGGCTGCCCATGGCTGACCTGTGTTTCCCTATAGAACAGTGTGGGGATGGTGAAGGGGGGGGGGGGGGGGGCTTTTTTTTTGTTTCCCTGAAAAAAGGGGGGGGGGTGGGGGAGGGGGGGGGGGGGGTGTGCATTCTATTTCCTGCCATAGCAGTGGAGTCCAGCAAAGGACATATTGGCTGCATCCAGATGAGCACAGCCATGCGGTATGTGGCACCGCAGACACATCTGCAGCACCATATACCACATATTCAGTTGTTTTCCATGCAGCAAGATTGCAGTGCAGAGGGTTTTTTCCACTCCTGGATATCCAGGGGTGAAAAAAGATGGAGCAACACACACATAGGCAGTACACACCACTCAAAATCGAAGCTGGGCTGCCCAGAACTGCGCTGTGGCTTCTGGCCAGGTTCCTCATTCCAGAATCACCACTGATGCATCCCCAGGAGGTCCCCAGGACTCCAAGTAAGGCTGCTGGGGCCATCCCAGTGCTGGCCTTAGCCTCTCCTACTGCCCCCAGGGTAACTTGCCGTGTGCCAGAGGGTGCGTAGCATGGGCGTTCCCTTGGGACAACTAGTGGCAGTGCAAGGTGCACCACTGCTAGTTGTTCCTGGGGAACCAAAAATCCACACCATGTGTGGATGTGGCCACTGTCTCTTGGGGGAGGGAGGAAGGGCAATGGTGGAGGATGGAAGACTATGTCCTCTTCTAAGAGGAACAACAGCATGCACAGACATGTGCTTTACAAGGAGAAACTCTTGTAGGATTAATTTAATCCTGGTTGTTCCTAGATTGTTCCTGGTTGTTCCCAGGAACTCTCCCAGGAGAAACTTAATGTCTGTATTAGGGTTATGTCTCCCTTGGGGGAGGACAGGAGCACAGTACCCTGGGATGCCTGAGGAGTATGCTGTGGTTTCACCCAGAAGGTCATGTGCACAGATATTCGCTCTCCGGGGAATGATTTAACTCTGGTTGTTCCAGGGTTTTCTCCTGGGTTATTTCTCCATTTTTGCTCTGAGAGAACTCCTGAACATCTGTACAATCAGTTTTTCCTGGGAGGGCTGCCATGCTCCCAGGAGAAACTGAATGTCTGTACATGGCCTTAGTGAGTTAGGCCCTTCTGAATATTAATACTTTTTAGGTCCCTTGAAACTCAATGCACTTTAAAAAACTTTACCCTTTACCCTCTTCATTAAGCAGTATGCCTCAGTAATCCAGTTAGTTTATAACATTTTGTCACCAAGAGTATGAAGTCTTTGCTCATTTCTGCACATTAAAGGTCCAGGTCCAGATCAATGAATTTAGGAACCAGATCATGAGGAGTGATCCAGTATAACCACAGAGCAACAGCAGGGGACCTACATTCATTGGCACCTATGCTTTAGCATGCAAAGATCTCTACATACTTGGTGCTACAAGGGGTTTGTAGCACAACAAATATAACATGTCTGTGGGCCTAGCTGCCTTACTCTCCTAATCTAAGGCAGAAGGACCTTATGCACTTAACTTGGGTTTCTGAATTCACTTCTGAAAATCGTCAACTTATGTTTATAAATACTCAGTGTTGTCATGACTAAATCAATTTCTAGAATTTGCCCGTAGTTATTTCACTAAGAAACTCCCTATGACTTTTTTGGCTGTTTGTTTTTGCTGAGGAATAATGCACTGTTTGTTTTGTTAAGTTAATATGTAGATTATTGCTAGTTTTAGTTTTGGAAACTCTTGGTAGAGGGACAGAAGGGTTATAAGTGATTGGTCACTACTTATTCAGCTGAGAGGGACCAACTCTGCTGTGATTGTAACCAAGCAACTGGAAAGAATTAAAAGGTGAGAAACTTCTCTAGTTCCAGTATCATAAAAAAGCTTAAAATGCCCATACATTGTTCCAGTAAATTGTATTTAGGATCGACATAAGGGAACTAATATGCTTTAAATGATCGAGTCTTTTTTTTTTTAAATAACTTCAGTTGTGAATCTGTTAGCTGAGGCAGTTCTTGAATTAAAATAAACAACTTGATGTGTTGACAAATCTCTCATCACTTTCAATGCTATCATTCTCCGTATGACTTTTTCCTTTTATTGTTTGGTGCTATTCTTTTGAAGTCTTCCTTGAGACTGATCAGTTAAGTCATGCATACTAAAGTCACTACTACTTAGGGAGTTTACTGTCCACCCAACATTTGGCTCCAGACTCTGGGCATTTGCCAAAGTCTTTGAGAAAAGGCTATTGAGTACCATTCCCAAAGCTCCATCTTTTGCCGGAAATGGATCTTGAATGTCAAATCCACTACTGCATAATGTTTATGAAAATGTACTTTCTTTTCAGAGTATTCTCTTCATGTGGCTTAGCCTTACTTACTTGGGTGCAAGTTGGGCTGGTTATACCACTGCAGAACATGCTTGGCAAAGCTTGAGCGACACCCAGATAGTTATGCAAATTAGCCATGATTTAAATCCCCTAGTTTAAGTGACCTTTATATTAAACATATTTGCTATTCTGGATAAAAAGGAAAGCCTTCCTTGCAATTTTGAAGTAGCTGGCATTGTCATTAGAGCACAGTGTGGGTTTTTTTTTGGTTTTTATTAGGTTGTTGTGTCACAAGTTGATAAACTGGTTGGATGTGATCCACAAAAAATTCTGCTGAGTTCAACTGGTGGATTTATACAGGAAATTAAATAGCGCATTGTGTACAAAAAGCATGAAATAAATGAAGAGGATTCATTTTCAGTCTGCAAGCCTACATATTTTTGATGGGTTTTTTTGTGGTGCATGAATGAAGTATTATGTTGTCTTTACACTAAAGACTAACTAAGGGCTGTAAGTTGAAAATTCACATTAGAATATTTTATTTTGCCCTCTCAGAGGATTGTTTTTCATGTGTACTGCTTTGTTTTTGTAGAATGCCTGCTTTCAGTTTAGAAAATACTCTACCTTGTATTTGTTCACACAAGAATACCAGCTGGCTTTGCTTCCCTTACTCCTTCCAAAGCATATTTGAATTAAGTAATCTGGTAGGTGTTAGTAGGACCTCTTATTAGGTGCTTTATCTACTGTATCAAGTTTTTCTTACTGGCAAGCCAGCACTACTGTGAGGGCCAGATTCCATACTCCGTCAGCCTAGTTCACCATTGGAAGTGATCAAGACTGACTAATTCTCTACCTTTTCAGCCATTGGATTCTGGGATTAACCTAAACCTAATCAAGGGTCTGGAATTAATTTTTTGCCTGGGTGCTTAGAGCTGCAAGTTGTTGACTTGCAAGCTAGGAAAAACTGTTGTTGTTCATGAGCCATAGATTGGGTATCAATAGAGTAAAATACAGTAGTACAGATGCTATATGAAGAATTAGATTATATCCTAAGAAAGCCCATGCCTCTCTGAACAAGTTAGTCTAGAAGATGCCACCCTTGCTTGCCTTCTGCCTAATGTAAAGGTCATCAAGGATATGATGCATCTTTCCC
>NW_005841945.1:2193390-2228822 GCF_000455745.1 Alligator sinensis | reverse complement strand
CCCTATTCCACTGCTTCTCAGTGTAAGAGACTGATTTACAATTAACTTGAATAATTATGATAGGACATTGAGCTGATGCATGAAATTTATATTGCCCTCTCATTGACAGAAAATTATTGCATTCTTTTTATTTCTGAAGAAGAGCTGATGGAGGACTGGTTATCGGAAACCTTTTTGATTCACTCAGGTATCACTATGCAGGAAAGGTTTTTTATAATGTTAGAATGAGAACTTTAGTTTAAATTATGCCATGCTATTTTGAACTACACTTTATTTGTATGAAATGGCATAGGGCAAATTTGATTCACATATGCGATTGTGATGTCTTGTGCCCTTCTGGCTGCCCAGCCTGTCGGGACGTGGCCCCTCCCCTCAACTCACCTGCCACGACTTTGATGTTAAATTTACTATAAGAGGGGTCTTCAGTGGAGATCTTTCCCAGGTGGGCCCTCCTGATGCACGGCGGTACTTACGATAGGTGGACGCGATCTTCCACGGGGCTCCGCTTCCCCTACACCCCGTCCACTCGCCAACCGGTTGGTGTTGTATTGATGATGATCTCTGGCCCTGCAAGATGGCTGAGGGCCTGTCTACCAAGTTACAGTCGCTCTTTCTCCCCTCTCGGGTGTCATTTTACTTCAAGGAAAATATTCCTCTGAGTAGGAGGGGACTGCGGGGCTGCCTCCCTTATCCCATCCCCCTCTAGGGATCTCAAATGCCTCTTCCCTCCTACTGTAAGCAGGGGGCTCCCCTGCTACCTCAGTCTCAGCTTCTGCCGGGGGCTGTGGGGGTGCCCCTGCTTTGCCTCCCTCAGGATGCTTGAAGCTTTCCCTGGTGCTGCCTGTGAGAGCCATGCAGGCTGGGTTGCTTCCTCCCTGTGCTGGAGCCCGCCTAATGAGCTGCTGGACTACTCTCTCTCTCTGGCTCACTCTCCACCCCAGATCCGGTGGGGCTTTTAAACTTTCCCGCAGTGGCCGGTATGGCCGCTGGGATTGGCTCAGCTGTTTCCTGCAAACAGCTGAATAAACAGCTGGCATAATGCCGGTTCGTGTGGCTGTGGCCACGGGCGCGGCTCCTGCTCTGGCTGCCCTGCGGGAGGTAAGTTAGGTCCACTGGGGCCTGCTCTCAGGGTATGGGGCCCGCGGGGTTGACTCTCTCCCCCTCGAGAGCCTGTGGTGGTGCCTTAGTGCCACAGCAATGTATTGATTTGCGTGAAAGGCCTGCCTACAATATGCAATGTACTGGTTTGACTTTCATGTAACATTATCATAGGGCCTATGATCAGTCAACCCTGTCATCTCAAATGTCAGTTGGGTTTGTTCGTGCATAGGGTACCATCAAACACTCAGGTAATCCAGGAAGCAATGTTTGTATGTTAATTAATTTTTTCTCTCTGAATCAGTGCTCCTGATCCTAGCCCCAAGCATGGAATTAGGGATCAATGTGCAGTTGTAAGCATCATTTCTAAAAGGTAAAAATGGTTAAAAGATCACGCTGAGTTACTTGCTTGTTTCCTGACACAAGTCAAGAGGGACAGAAAATTCTATATACTCACTGATTACTATAATAAAGAGAGTTAATGAAAGGGACTTTATGGGTCTGAGTAAAAAAAAAAAAAAAAAGATAACCACTTCATATGGCCTGCAGCCCACCAGGGGAATGGGAGGGGAGGTGGCTGCTGGCACGAAGGGGAGCCCAAGATGCAAGCCCCTCATTGCTGATTGACTGAGAGGGCTGCCTGGTGTGCAGATCCACCCCTGCCCTTCAATTGCTGGCAAGTGGCAGAGCTATATGATGGACAGCTCTTGCAGCTAATCACTGAGGGGTGGGGCCACCAGGGAACCTCAGCAAATCAGATGCATAAGGGGGCCCTGCTGTGATCAGCCCATGAATATGGCAGTTGGCCTCATGATCTCCTTGCGAAATCTGCCATCCACCTCCTTGAGTTGGGTCCCTTAACTATAATAGCTTGCATTCTCAAATTTAAAAGTGTCTTTAGCTGTACATTTTACTTGAACTCAGTTCTCACATATCTGCTTCCATTCTGTTTCCCAAAGTCCATTTTGCATAACTGTCTTCTCTGTCTCAGTAGTTCATAAAGCTGGATACAAGGTTGTAACGCTGACACTGGCAGATTGTATTAGGAGTACAGTGAATACAGATGGGACTGTTTGGATAGTCTTCACCAGACCTCTTGATTTAAAAATAAATAAATATAGGTTTCTTTATTTGTTTTTCAAATGGGACTGCTGTTCAAAGTCCAAATGAAATCAATTTTGTCCATGTCAAATGTGCTTGTATTTGTTTTGCCTACATGATGTAGGCAAGTTTTTAAATGTCCTCTTTTTTTTTTCTTTCTTTCTTTTTTTAAACCACAGCAGAATGTTCATATTTTATCCTTCAGTTTCATTAATACTTGTTTTTCTATACAGTTAATTTTGAATGAAAGCAGAGGCCAGGTAATTTTACAACCTTACAACTAAGAAGGATACAGCGTATGATATTAATTGAATAGATGTCTGTTGCTAAACTGTTGAGTTCTATTTATATGGAATCATGGGTAGATCTAGGATTTTGAAAAGGGGAGTGTAGCTGGTGGGCACATGGTAACATTTAACAACATATTTTGTTCTCCAGTTAAACATAAACTAGAGCTTTGCTAATATGCTAGGGGTGTCTAGCACTGTAGTATTATTAAGTTTAAAATCAAATAAAAAACAGTATGCATTTATCGGAATGGATGCTAATTTGTTAGATTATATACAAAGTTTAAAAAACATGATAAACTAGGCAAAACTAGTCAAGAAGTGGTTCATTAGTCCTATAGCCATTATAGTTAAATGTATATATCTTATTCAGATTTGTGAAACAAATGCTAGCTGCCTTGAGTGTCTTGATAGTGCCCCTGATACTTCACTGCCAGCCACTTATATGTCCAAATTAATATTGCCACACCTGAGCTAGAGTTTTAGCAAGAGCTAAAAACACTCTGCAGAGCTATGAAGTGAGACAATGTCAGCAATGGCTAACAAACAACAAACTCACAGAAGAAGCGATTGTTTGAACAGTGGATCACCAAACCCATTAGAAAGGATAAATGGTCATTAACATCTGTAGAGTGAACGAGATTAGTGGGAATCAGGTGGATTAAATGAGCCATGAAGTCAGCTGACTCCTTACTGTTGCCTGAATAGAAATGCCATGGCCAAGTAGTTGGTTTTAAAGTCTGGGTGGAGGAGGAATCAAGGGGGGTGCAACTGTACCACTGCATTTTCCTCCCCTCCCCACCCCCCTGGTGTATATCTGGACATAGTATGATCTCAGTGGGTGCCACTGAGAAGACAAATCACAGCAAAATGTGTTGTGTATGTGTATCCCCCATTCTTCCAAATGGGTTAGTGGGTGTTCACTTAAAGAAATGGTTATTTTCACCACCATTTTAATCTTCTAGTCTCTTATATTGTCCAATACCTAGCAATTTAACTGTATCTACTTTCCTGTGGAACCACTGCTCCTGTTAGAATAAACTGTATTTTGTTTAAGCAGGTTCTGGTCCTTAGGACTGAAACCTTCATCTCTTCCCAATAAATGCATTAGCAACATGGTTTTAGGAGTTTATGCATTTCATAAACATACTGTCCAAAAGTCAGTCCTGAGCTTGGGGCCTTTACATGGCAATACAAGCTTGCAACTAGATCTGGATTATCTGGAAACATTCAACTACCATGATCCGTATCTTCTGGGTATTCTTGTGGCATTTTTTTTTCTGGAAATAGAACTAGATTAGATTGATCTATGATTTGGGGCTGAAGAGAAAGAGAAGAGGTTGAAAGGGAAAACAACATCTAGTTAAAGCTTTGCAAATGCACCAATAGAAGTTGGCCTCTGGAGAACTTTAGATGAACTACTCAAACAGCACAAAAGGGCAAAGGAGAGAACAAAATAGAAGTGGTAGCTTGAATGTTCTTCTTTCCTTACTTCATGCAGACAAGTACGATTCATGATGCTCCCAAGTTAGTCTATAAAGAATTACAGAATTGTAATTTTGATTATAAAATATAATTTAAATTTCATATTTTTGTCCTCCTGATCACCTTTGCAAGAGTATCCCTACAAAATAATAATAATAACAATAATAAAAGCAAAATAAAGCCTTAAGCACACATTGCTGAACTTAAGAACATTCAGATCTGAATGCAAACTTTCCATGTTGGATACATCTTGCACAAAATTAGAAATGAAACTGAATGAATTATTATTTTTTTAACTTAGGAAGTTACTGGTGCTGACAATCTCTCTTTTTTCCCCTCTTTTTTTTAACTGGGCAAAAATTCAACTTTCAAACTATTCTAAGAAGGATACAGTGTATGATATTAATTGAATAGGTGGCTGTTGCTAAACTGTTGAGTAGTAGTTATCCTGGGCAGATCTAGGATTTTGTAAAGGGGAATGTAGTTGGTGGGCACACACTAACACCAAAATTAAAATTGGAACTATGATATGTTATTAAAACGGGTGCCAGAAACCGATAATTAATTCTTTAATTCCTGTGAACTTCTTGGATGAACTTTCAGTTAACAGAGAAACCTATAATGAGCAGAGGAAAAAAAACAAAAGCCTTGTGATGCTTTAATGGCACTACAGAGAAAGGACTCTAAATACAAGCTGGCTTTCAAAGGTCTGTTCAAGTTGGCTCGGTGAACACTTTTTCAGTGTGTTCTGTGGTAGTGTGTATCTGTATTTTCTGTAATCTCGGGTGTCCTGAGGCATTGCTTGATGGCACTTGTATACTCTGGCATAACTTTTATTTTGGTTTTTGCACTAGGAAGCCATTATATCTATTTTTCTCTGAATTTCCTCTGAACTTTGTGCTAAAGTCTGCTCAAAGACTAGAGGTTGCTTTGTAAAATAACAAGTGGAAGCCTGAGTTCGGCGGATGGATTTCTTCATAAAGGCTGCACTGGATCATAGCTGAGACTTAATTGAGAGATGTCAGGGGTAGGTCCTATAGAGAGCAGATGTACAAAGTGAACCAAGAGGCTGAACAGGAACTGTTTTAACCTTTTTTTATTTTTTATTTTTTTTAGTTGTAAGATTTATAGCCCAGGCATGGGCACTTATTTTGGTGGCAGACTACTTAATGAGTTTTCGTGAGGTATAGAGGGCTGCATTCACACAATCTTTCAGAAGATATCATTTTAACAAATTATAGATAAGAAAATCGTGCTAAAAATCAAACATCCACTATAACATATTTTAATTTTATTTCAAAAAATATTTTTTGTCCTGATTTATTGTTTTAAGTAGTGTACATAGAGGCAATTGCATAATAGCTCAAAATGGTATTACTCTTGCATATTCAGGACATGGGGCGGAATTAGGTTTGGGCATGTATGTGGTGGGGGTTACTCATGTGCTAGGTCCTGGGAACTGGCCAGCGGGTGGCAGGGAGGAAGGGAGGGAAACAGCAGGGTAGGGAGGCTCATGTAGCAGAGCTCACCTGGGTAGTGTTGTGCAGGTGCAGTCTGCCCCCTCCTTCTGGCCCGTGGCTACTCCCACATTGCTCTGCATGGGGCCAAGCCCTGACTGCTCCCACCTGAGGCAGCCTATGCCACGCTCCTACCTGCACCCTCCTCATGTCCACCTACTGCACCACCCTGTCCAGGGCCAGTATACACAGCTTCCTGGTAGGAGCATCTTCCACCCACTTGGCCATCCACTGGTGTCTTCTCATTACATTGAGTGGGTGGAAGGCAACCAGGAATTGAAGCTGGAGCCCTGTGTGCTAGGGTAGGAGTCACTTGGCTGTGGCTTCCCCCCTGCCTGGCTGGGGATGTGGTTCTCCCAGCCACTGTCACTTCCCCTTACTACCTGCTGCCTGGAAGGGTGCAGCAGGAGCAGGAGGAGGAGGAGCCACTGGAGGTGGGGGAAGCCAAGCAATACTCAGACAGCAGTGGCAGCAGTCCTGCAGGGAAGCTGTGCATTCTGGCCAAGGCAAGGGCCAGGGCTGTGGTGGTGCCATCAGCGGGCGTGGGATGAGTGTGGGCAGGAGCAGGCAGGGCTCAGCCCATGTGGAGTGCTGCGAGTTAGGATCCAGCCCCTGGGTGATATTTTGCCCACCTCTGTTATAGCTCATCTCTAGAGAGTCAGTTGAGAGCATACTTCACTATTTTGTTCTCCTACTCAAAGGATGAGGATTGGTTTCTTTACCAACAGAGAAGAGTTAAAAACCAAAACCAAAAAGCCTGGCAGATTTAAATAAAAAAAAATGTGCTAGCCATGAGAGAGGATTTGATCTTTTTCTTTAAGTGCTAATACATGAAAGGAGCAGTACAACCCTCACTAAAATATTTAGCCAAGCTCAAACAAATTATTTGTGAGGTGCAAGGGGTAGGATAAATTAACTCTGTATCAGAGTTCTGAGTTTATTCAGTCATTCTTAACTACAGAAAATCTTGTATTCTTCCACCTCCTATGATGTAATGGATTTATAATGAACAAAATCTTTCTGCTTCTCATATCAATATCTGCTTGGAACTGACTGACTGCATTTTTAGAGACTCCTGAAGTATATGTGTGTGTCCTGTGGGCCACTGTGCTAGCTGTCAGTGTGACTTTTTTACGGTAATGGAGTTGTGCTTTATTTGAGTGAATTAAAATTTGGAAATAATATTGTTAGATTTGGTTATGTTCCCAAATTGTCTCTGTTTTATTATTTGTCAATCATAAGCAAGGCATCAAATACATTAAAAAGATTCCTTCTAAACTATGATAGCTTATGGCAGAAAGTATGAGACTTTCTGTATTCAATCCCTGGCACTCTGAAATACCAATTTCAGAGTGTTCCCAGACTCTTCCAGTTCAGAGAGCAATACAAGATTTCTGCAGTTGTCAGTTAGTTTGTTCTTCTTTTGCTTGGCAGCTATATCACAACCCTTTTCTGCAGTGGAGACCAGTCAGAAGTAATCACTTTGCACTAATTTATATAATGCCATTATTAGTCCATTGTATTTTACCTGTAATGGCAATGTGCAACTTGCTGCCAGCATTTGCTATACCTCTTCCTTATAAATTATTTTGCCTTTAGGGGGTGCTAAATTAGCTTGAAGCAGTTTTCTATAACTTACCCAATTAAAAAATCCACACTCAAGCTAACAATTTATTTTTGCATCGGTATATCAAAACATAAACAATGGGTGTATGAATGCCATACGAGAGAACTAAAAAAAAATCAACAAATACACTATTGGTTTATAATTTTGTCCCAGTAAAATGGGTGACAAAATTCCCATTTACCTCAAAGAAAATGTGAGAGAACAATTGGGTTCCTGAACCATCATATGAGGAGTCAAATGTATGTGTTCTGATCAGCAGTATCACTTCGGGTATTCCTGCTAACAGTCTCTTAGGCTTCCCACAGTTATTTGACAAGCAGCATTTCAAATAACAATTGCTGATGTGAATTTAGTGTGTGGGAACCCTTTCAGAGTTTTAGCTCATTCCATTCATCAGTCTTCTCTTGCAAAAAATCTCCGTGAGATGAATCTTTTATTCTGGTGAAAGAGCAGAGGGAAAATATGGCCCCAAATTTTAAGTGTTCATTTCTGATTGACTGTTTGCTTGTTTTATGTAGAGCTGGCTAGGTGTTAATCTGCTGATGACATATGGTGCAGTTTGAATAAAACATGGCATGTATAAAAATCTTGCTACTGCTTATTTTTGCACAATAGACCAGACAATAGGGTTTAGCAGCTGAATTATATACACAGTTCTCTCCTCTTTACTTGTAAATATCTGGGCTAGCTCCACCCCCTGGAGTTAGATCAATGTAAAAGTAATATGATTTTTATTAGTAGTACTTTTTACTATGAACATAATGCTTAGGAGTATTAGGATAGGTACAGATGTTACAGCTATTACACACTAATTGCCCAGAAAGTGGTTTAAAACCATAGCTGAACAGACATTTATGGCTTTTAGAGTGCTTTAGAAATGGTGGATCATGCTCTAAGCTAACCCTCAATGGATGAGGTTTTAGACTAAAGAACTTTGTTAGAATGCTTTATCAAATGTCTATGCTGGATGCCATCAAGGATTATCTTAGATTGTGATTCCCACCACCCCAGATGGCATTGCACAGGGCTGTGCTTGAGCCTCAGGCAGAGGAAATGAGCTCAAGCAGAGCTCATTTCCTCTGCCTGAGTACTGGGCTGGCCCCACCCCTCAGCTGCCACTGACTTGAGTCAGTGACATCCTCTGATCTAGGAACAGCTCTGAACAGCCTCTGATTTTTGAACGCCTCTGATCTCTGAACTGCTGCCCTGTTTTCTCCATCCAGGCAGCTTGGAGCTGCCTCCTGGCAAGGGGGGAAGGAGAAGGGGAAGGAGAGTCTCTCCCTCCAGTTGCCTTGGCCCCAAGGTGCACTGCTGCCCAGATGGAGGTGCTGCAGGAGAAAAGGGTCTGGGCTCTGCCCACAATAGCCCCAGCCAGGCACTGGCATGCCATGAGGCTGGGGCTGCTGTCAGGACACAGAGCCCAGACCTCTTTGCCCTGCAGTTCTCCCAGGCAGGCAGCAGCACAGTGCCAGGCCAGGGGGGGACTGCGGGGGAAAGGGATCTAGGCTCTGTGTCCCCATAGCAGCCTGGCCCCACAGTGTAATGTAGCCCAGGTGGGGGGTGGGGTTGCAGCCAGGAGCTGCAGCATAACACTAGTTTTCACTGTTCCTGGAAGTCTTGTGGTGGGGTGCGTGGAAAAGAAGCATCCCTGCCTGGCAGGCCCCCGTCCAGCTTCCTGACTCAAGTCTTGGTGGTGGCAGTGGTGGGATCCGCCATGGCAGGAGGACTCCATTTCCACCTACCCTGCCAGAGTTCCCAGTGCAGCACAGCACTGAAGCTCCTGCTGGCTCTCTGCAAGGAGTGGGGCTTGTGAGGTGGGTGGGTAGATGTGGAGAGTTGTGTGTGTGTCTGTGTCCAGTCTGGTCCCAAGTGATCCTGCTCTGCCTCCCTCCCCTTCCCCAATCTGCAGCAGATTCAGGTAGGACAGGTGCCCCTAGCCCGTATCATGGCTCTGGGGAGATGCCAGTGCCCAGCTTGCCCCCAATGGCACTCAGCAGACCAGCTCCCCCACCTGAATCTAAGCCCCCAGGTATCCCCAGCCAGGATGGAGGTCCCTTCCAGCCATCTTTCTATGATTCCCTGATTCCTGTCACTAACAGAGCAGTCAGGGTGCAGGGGGGTGGGAAGATGACTCCTCCCCTGCACCAGGTAGCCAATCAGGGATGGCTTGCCTGTTTGGCTGTGCTCAGGAGTCTTCAGCAGCCTAGGGAATCTGCAGGGCATGCTGGGAGCTATGGGAGAGTTCCCCACTATCTTCTGGCCTGAGACACTGCAAGCCCCCCAACTGAATGGCGAACGTCTGTTTGGTTGAAACATACTCTAACTTATAGTTCTTTAGAATGCTTTCACCACAGGATTCTTGAACTTAGCCTTATTCAGCGTTACCTGTGCTGAAAAGCAAATCCAGTCTGCAACTTCTAACCAGTTAAGAAGTGTTTTTCTTTAGCAGTTAAGAGTTCAGAAATAACTTGGTCAGTTTTATTTTCAGTTTTGGAATTTAGCTCATCAGTTCTTAAAAGTAATTTTAATATTTGGGACCAGAAGGCATGGTGCAGGAAGGTAGCATAAAGACTTGCCTGCTAGCTTCTCCTTAGCCAAAGTGCCGATGTTGAAGGGCCAGCAGTTACTAATTTTGTATACTGAAGAATTGGAGTGAAAGAGGGCAGGATTTGGGCCCTTTATTGTTAGTTATCTGGATTAGTATGGTTCATAGCTTAGATATTAACTAGTTAGTGCTATCTAGTTAGTAAGGTTGTTAACCTCCATTGTTCAGTATTTTAATTTGTATAGTCCAGAGGTTCCTAAACTTTTTCTTATTGCATATGACATCCAGAATAACCAGCTGCCTGCATATTCTACCAGCATATGTTTTATATTTTAACCTCTTAAATGCCAATTATTATAATGAAAATTAAATCCTCCATTGTGCTATTTCTCTCATGTACCCCCTAGAAAAGTCTTGAGTACTGCAGTTTGAGAACCCTTGGTCTAGTCCTTTGTAAACCATTATTCCCCTCTATATAAAATCCAAGCAGTTTCATGATGTACTAAGTACCTGATTACACCCCTAGCACTGTATCTTGGAAGGTCATTGTGTTTCTGTAGGTACACTAGCAAACAGTTCCATCAAGAATGCCCACCCACCAAAATGTATTTAACTTTTTTTTTTTAATCATTCTCCAGAATGGCCACATCAAAGAATAAAAGAAAAGATTATTTTTGACAGAAGTTCAGAGACACTGTGACTGGAACAAGCATGTCATTCGGTTAAATCACAGAAACTTTATCTTAAACCAATGTTCTCCTGGAGAGAGGCCAGCAATAGGCAGTACTTTAAAAAACAGCATGACAAAGGAATAAAATAATGGGGAAGGAGGAAACCACCAAGCAATCCAGTTTTGTGTGATGATCTTATTTGATTTTTGTCTATTTTTTGTTACCTCTCAAATTCCAATTCACCCCTTCATGAAAGGATGGTAAATCATTAGTGCTGGCAGGACTTTTTTTTTTTTCTTATGGAAGAAGTTTGAGAAATCCAGGGCTCAGCTGACTAATTCAAGGAGTTCTTCAAGACCTGATGAGTCAGCCTTCAGCTTCTTTCTCTCTCTCCAAAAAAGAGACCACTAATTTACAGTGATTGCATAGTATGATGATAACCTTCTTTTAAATACAGCTGCCATGTATTAAATGAAATACAGAGTATAACACCTAGAATGTGAAGGTGCTAATAGCTTTGAGATGAAATTGTGCTTTGTCTGGGTTTAAATTAACACAGGGCAGGCACAGGAACCTCAGACTGAGTGTTTTATTATTTTTATCATGGCTCATTAAATTAGACTTTCTTTTGGAGAATGTCATGAGATCATAGGCCCAGAATATACCTTTGGCAGCCACAAATTGAGGCATTTATTACTCCTCTGCACCCAAGTCGGAGGGAATTTTGCCAATCATACGCAAAGTCAAATAACATTGAAACAGAGTGGGACACAGTGGGAAGATAGATGAGCCAAATCACAAATAGTAGAAACTTTAATATGCACTGTGTCAATCTAGTGACTATAATTAGATGTTAACTTTGCAACACGATAACCTAAGTCTGCTATTTAGGTGGTTTACTACTGACATTCCTATAATTCCCAAATCACCTTGGTACTTCAGTATCTTTATTTAGTATTTGTATAGCTTCTTAAGTGATAATAATACTCCTCAGCTAATGATCTGCTCAGAGATCTAACTCAGGTTGACATCTCAGAGGTCCCAAACTGTGTGTGTGGGGCCTGATCCAGAAGATGTGACAGGCCTAAAACCTGCCAGCACCCACAGTATGAGAGCTAAGAGGGCAGCACTGCGTTGTACTTGTGGGGACATGGGAGACCAGCAGGGGAGACTCACGGAATGTGGACAAGATACTATGTAAGTTTTAGCTGCTAGGGCAGATGCTAGCCCTAGCAGCTGACATGGTGCAAGAGCCATACTCCAAGGTAGTGTTGTTTATCACTACTTGGCACTACATAGGATCCTAAGTGCATTAAATCATATGTTTAGGGACAAAAACCTTTGCCCTCTGTCTTTTGGTGCTTTCCTGAACAGCTGATTGTTTTTTGAAGGTACCACATTCGGTGTCTGATGTTCTGACTTGGACAAGCTCTTTGTGGCAGACACGGTTTTTCTGTTTACATGCTTGTGTAGTGAATTGCACAATAGAGTCCTGCCTTCAAATACTCCTGGCATAATAATGGTATAACAGTTGCTAAGGAAACAATACTTAATCAAGAAACGGTTCCTTAGTCTGTTTTATACTCTTTTCTGTTTATTTTGTTAATATCAAATTAACCAAAATGTTTGGGAGAAAAATCTTTTCTAGTCAGAATTTGTTATCCTGACCCAATTTGAAGAATGAGTTGCACAGTAAAAATAAGGAAGACCTGAACTAGTAGGACATCTTAAAATGACAACTAAGCAGAGTAAGGTGGGGGCAATTAAAAATTAATAACCCTTTAGGCTGCCGTTATAGTTAAGTGGAGAGAAAGGGAGGGTTTACTAAGTCCCTTTTTACCTTTGCAAGTCAACTCTGGGTTGGGTGTGGGTGAGAGAGCATACATGCACATGCATGCACAGACACACACATGCTACAAAGCCAGCATTGCAATAATGTGCTTTGTTGAAAATACCATTCAGCGTAAGTCAGTGCATTTTGCAGCATTTGAAGTTTCTATTTGATCTCAAATGTAGAAGGCATTGTGTTAAGTCAATCATGGTATGGCACAGAGATGCACTGCTATAGTGAGGTAGGCCTTGAAAAAAATTGCAACTTCTGGCTTAAATGCAAGTGCTAGAAAAAAACGCACTCATTCAGCATCTGCTATCTTTTGAATTTCAGCTGAGAAAGATGAGTAACCAAAATTAGAGTAATTGGAGGAGGTGATTGAGGGAGGCAGGGACATTCCTGTGGTAAATTCTTTAGATTCAGCATTGTCTTTCTTTCATCCACACAATATTTCCCATGAGACACTGGATAGTTTATGGTGGGACCTATAAAAGAGAGGGATTGGATGTACTTTACCATTTTACCATTTTATTCCATCTCCTAGAGTTATCATTGAACAGGACAAAAAAGAATCTGAAAGCACACCACATATCCAGTATCTGTGGAGTGCACAGTTGGTATAATAAATGTAATTAGAAAGAAAACTCTAGTTCAGTGAAAAAACCACAGATCCTTGTCCCATCTCCTGCAATATGGTATCATAGGATACAATACCATGTCCTATGATATGATATTTCAGTATAATGAATTTCATTAGCGAGCAATGTATTTTAACATACATAATTTGAGATCTGAATGTTGTATTATGGCCAGCACAACTAAACTTAACTGTGAATACAACATATAAAATTAAATGTCAAAAGGAAGCTCAATTATCTGTGTTAGGCAAAATGGCCTTTTTTTGAGTATTAGTACTATTGCGTATAGTATAGCTCTTGCAACTTCACATGTGTAAGATCTATACTACACAAGACCTACATCTACATGGCTATATCCAATACTGCTGGAAGCTTGATGGCATTGCAAGGGAGAGAGAAAGGAAGTATAAACAACTTTCTTTGGAAGACAAATTACAAATGAAGTAGTGGATTCCAGAGGTGATGTTGGGGGAAGAATGTAGAGCTACAAACTGTCAGTTTTTTAAAAGACTGAGATAATATTGATAACAGAATATAGGAAGATTATTTAGATGGCACAGGAAACATATCTGTACCTATGGACAATATGGTGTACAAGTTGTTTCTGAACACTTGCTGAAAATATGGCAGTAAGTGGGTCACTACAATGCACTAAGGCAGTGGGGGCCAAGTTTTTGGCACACATACGGCAAATTAAGCTTGTGTTCTCCCCAAGTGCCACTCCAATCCCCTTCCTCTGGCCTGTTTCCTGTTCTCTATTCCCTACCTGGTGTGCCACATGACACACAGGCTGCTTGTACCACTTGTGGCATGTGTGCCAGTGGTTGGTCACCCCTGTACTAAGGTATTAGCATGTGCCAAGAAATTTGGTGCTACCTCTTTTAAAGATTGCATTGCTTTCTTAAACAGCATGGGGCATAGAAAGGTATGTGCTGAAGAAGTCAATGTACCTGTGACCAATTTTGCTTTGTGGCATGCAAGTGAGCTGCAAATAATTTTATAATGCAGATAAATTTGGTCTCCTACTAGCTAATGTACAATGGAACTCTGGCTGCAAAAGATGATTTTTGTCATGGGGAAAAGAAGACACTGACACAACTGTATACTACATTTGCACTGTAGTGTAAGTGGCAAAGACAGTAAGCAAAGTTAATACAAATCCTAATGATTTCATCCTAAATAGTTTACAAATGTTGGATGGTTTGTCTTCTGATTATTATCCAACACAAAGGCTTGGATGGCTATAGAGCTGTTCAAAAATGGTTTCTCAGTTTTACAGTATCTGGAATTAGTTACAAAATAAAATTGTTTTGCTTGTGGATCTGCCCACAACTCAGCCCCCAAAATGTTGGAAAAAGTGAAAGTGGTGTCCCATCCAACCAACTGCACTTTTGGGGTGCAGCCAGTAGATCCAGAAATTGTTCATAGATTCATAGAGGTAGGGTTGGAAGGGACCTTGTAGATCTTCTAGTCTGACCCCCTGCCCTGGGCAGGAGAGAAAACTGGGCTCAAATGACCCCAGCCAGGTAAATGTCAAGCCTCCTCTTAAAGACCCCCAGGGTAGGAGCCATAACCACTTCCCTTGGAAGTTGGTTCCAGATCCTAGCCACCCTGACTGTGAAGTAGTGCCTTCTAATGTCTAGTCTAAACCTACTCTCTAGCTACTTAGGCCGTTATTCCTTGTTACTCCAGGAGGCGCTCGGGGGAAAAAGGTCTCTCCCAAACCCCACTGGTCCTCCCCTAGTAAGTTTATAGATGGCCACCAGGTCCCCCCTCAGCCTTCTCTTGCAAAGGCTGAACAGGTTCAGGTCCTGTAGCCTCTTCTCATAGGGTCTGCCCTCCTGTCCCTGGATCATGCGAGTGGCCCTCCTTTGGGCCATCTCAATGCTGTCCACATCCCTCCTGAAGTGTGGCGCCCAGAACTGGATGCAGTACTCCAGCTGCAGCCTGGCCAGTGTTGCATAGAGGAGGAGGATCACATCCTTGGCTCTGCTTATGATGCATCTGTGGATGCAGGACAAGGTACGGTTAGCATTACTGACCGGTTTCTCACATTGGTGGCCCATGTTCATCTTGGAGTCAATAATGACTTCAAGATCTCTTTCTAGCCCCATGCTTTCAAGAAAGGAGTTCCCCAGCCTATAAGTGTGCTGCTGGTTCCTACTGCCTAAGTGCAGCACCCTGCACTTGTCAGTATTGAATCCCACCATATTTTCATTTGCCCACCTCTGTAACCTGTCCAGCTCCTGCTGTAATCTGTCCTTCCCTTCTAGTGTGCCCACCTCACCCCAAATCTTGGTGACATCTGCAAATTTAAACAGGCTGCTCTTCACCCTGTCATCCAAGTCACTAATAAAGAAATTGAACAGCGCGGGCCCGAGGACCGAGCCCTGGGGGACCCCACTGCCCAGATCCCTCCAGGTCGAAAATGACCCATCCACCACCACTCTCTGAGTACGACCGCTCAGGCAATTTGCAGTCCACCTGACTGTAGGCATCAAAGCCACAGTCACCTAGCTTTTTAATGAGAATGGGGTGGGACACGCTGTCAAAGGCCTTCCTGAAGTCCAGAAAGACTAGATCCACTGCGACGCCTAAGTCCAGTGATTTTTGTGACCTGATCATAGAAGGCAATCAAGTTGGTCTGGCAGGACCTGCCCCTAATGAAACCATGCTGGTTGCCCATGGGCATCATCCCCACTGCTGGCCTATCACAGATGTGCTCCTTGATAATCTTCTCAAAGAGCTTCCCCAGGATTGAAGTAAGACTAACGGGCCTATGGTTGCCCGGGTCCTCCCTCTTCCTTTTTTTTTTTAAGATGGGGGCCACATTGGTCCTCTTCCAGTCATCCGGCACCTGGCCAGAGCACCACAAATGCTTGTAAAGCCGTGCCAGGGGCCTGTGATAAGTGTTCATGCTACTGAGACAAAGTGCAGGTCAGGAATGATTGACAAAGTTTTAGTTATCTTCAGGATGAGTGAGTCTCCAAAATTATTTTTTCTTCATGCCATTCAAATTGCAGCAGTTGCAAGAAGAAACATTTACTTGCTCTGTCTCACCACTTGTTGGCATACAAGTGTTGGCCCATGGAACCTCAGCAGCAAAATGATGATGTCTAAGTGTGAGGATGTTGATCTGTTAGAAAGTAGATGGAGGTTTGTTAGAATTTCTGTTCCATCTGCGGTGACACACTAAGATTTACATTGGTATGGAAAATGATATTTTGGGGGTGCCAGAAATGTTTGATTTTATTGTTGATGTATAGGGCTGAAAATGTGGAATGAGTGGAAGGCGGAATAGAGAGAGAGAAGAACCAGATGATACAGAAACACCTACCTTTTTGCTTTTCAGTATTGTCTCCACAGTTAACAACACAGAGATACTTCTTAAAGATGTCCCTTTATCTTAGAATGTTCCAGATATATTCCAAAATTACTTAGAAATAAATACACATACAGGTATTACCAAGATTGTGGAAGAAGAAAACTGATTTGATAGGTTGAATCAGCTGTACAGAATTAAAAAGTATTATTATTATTATTACAATATTAACTTTCAGTATTAAAGTAATGTAATACATAAAGGTAACTAATTAATCTTTTTGACTTGGTTTCACATTATGTTCCTGCGTGTTCATTACAGCCATCCTTGGGGCTTTGGCATCTCAAGACTTTTGCACTGGAGACGTTGATACTTTGGGGAGGGTGCTTTTCCAATTGACAGACTTCAGTTCAGGAGAATTTCAGTACAAGGAGCTCCATTTATAGGTGTCTTAGAGTTTTATGTGCTAGTGTTTTGCTATACTGAAAAACTGGGCCATTTACCTACTGTTTGTAAAGGATACATTCTGAGATGAGTTTTCCCCAAACACAGAATAGGAAATAACCGATAACTGGGTTTTTATATAATTTCCACTGTGTTTTTGTTTTTAACTTGTCCTTGTCCCAGAGGACAAAGTTGCTTCAGCACAGAGATGCAAGCACAGGTGTGGTAGCCCTGAAATTCCTTAAATTTTGTTTTCTCTGTGTGGATTTTTAGTGATATTATTTCCTACCTCTGAGGGGTTTTGTGAAGAGGTTGCCCTGTGGGGTCAGGCCAACTCTCAGGATCTCAATATTGCACTGTTAGACAGGAGGGTGTGACACAATTGCACATATACAAACACACAAATTGATTAGGTACACACACACACACACACACACACTACCAGCCCAGGCACATACATACCTATCACCAATTCAAGCACATACACTATACACCCCAAAAGTTAGAGACAGGTCACTAATTCGTATATCATGTACACAATGCCATATATATACCCACACACGCATACAACCCACCCACACATACACACAAGTAAGTTCCTAACTTGGATGGTACAGTGTGTATGTGTACTTGGGGGAAGGTTCAGGTGAGAGCGAGAGAGTTAAAGTGTAGGTAGTGGAAGTTGCCAGAACCAGGATTAGAACTGGTAGACTACAGAGAAGCTGGCTGAGGAACTGAGACTTGGGTTTACTTAAGGTAGACTGGGGCTGGAAACTGAGGCAGACAACTGAGATATTGGGGAGGGGGTGGAGATAAGTGGTGGCAAGGAGGAGACAGCCAGGAAAGAAACTGAGGCAGAAACCTGGTTGCTCAGGGGAAAAGGAAAAGGCAGTGAGGAGAAGATGGTGACAAAGAAACAGGGGGTTTGGAGGCAGAGAGGAGCTCAGGACAGGTGTTGGAGGTGGCAGTGAGCCAGAAGCAGGAGAGAGGGAAGTGAGACAGAAGTTAGAGGGGCGAGGAGCAGAGATTGGAGCAGGGCAAACCATAGTAAAACAAAACCCAACTTAAGGGTCCAAATAACAGTTCTATTACATAAACAACACACTACACAGCCCCACTATCCAGGCTGGAAAGGCGGCCTTGGCCAGTAGGTGTTGTCCAGAGGGGGGTCACTGGCAGGGCCTCTGGATGGATAGGTGATGTGGTATGGTGATGGTCCAAATGGAGAAGGCATCCCACGGAGTCAGTCTTTACTACCCCTTTTATGGGGCAGACTGCCTCTGATCTCCTACGGGAAGGGCCTGTCCAGGCAAGGTCAATCCTGTTCCAAAGGGCTCCAGGTGTTCTTACTGAGCATGTGCAGCTTGGCACAATGGTGGGTTGCCTCATCTTTTGTTTCTTGAATGCTGACGGTGTTTCCAAGGGCTGGGTCGTTGGTCCAGGTATTGGTGTTGATGGTTTGGTCATTCAGAGGGAGTTATTTGTAGACTTACTGCCATTGTCTCTCAAGCACCCTCATTCATCCCCATTCATTCAGGAACCAAGTTACATAGGAGGGGTAGGTGTGAGTCATGGGTTATACAACCGGGCCTGGGGACAGGATGGAGACTTGACAAACAAAATGGAAATTTGACATGACTTATGCTAACTTACCTGTATAGACCTAAAACAGTAATCACACAATATAAAAGCAGTAAAAAAAATAAAATAAATCAATACAAAACATAATAATTATCACTTAGAAAACTGTGGATATCTATATCAAAATAGGAGAGCACTTATTTGCAAGGAGAGGAGAGAAAAATAAATCTTACTACCTAAAAAAAAAAATGTTGAAGCATATCCTACATCTTGGCTTACTTACACTTATCTAGGGAATACAGAGGGAGAGAAAAAGTCAGAAATGGTTGGGGAAGGGGAGGGAATGCATTTTAAAATAAAAAAAACAAAAAGAAAAACTGGGGGTTTTGCTACAAATATTAGTTGGTTAATATAGGTAAAGATCCTCAGGATGGAAAACATCAGTGTCAGCAATAAGTGTATTTTGAGGACAGATTTGAGGTAGTTGAGATGCATTAATCTAGGGTATGAGTTCCATATATAAGGAGAAAATGAATGGAAGGAGTATATGCAGGAGGGGAACAGAAGGGTTTAAATGTGTGCAGAGCATAGAGCTCCATTAGAGGCAATGAAAATATACAGAGTTGTTAGAATTAAGAAAATGAGCTATCATTTTGGCTATACTTTGGATGTTGTGAAGGGATCTGAGAAGAATAGTCACATAATAGTTACAGACATGTTGTTCCTTCTTCCTGTTCTAGCTAGGTGATTTGTTTATGTAGCCCCTTTTTGTGGTGGTGGTGATTCTTTCCTCACTTTGAGAACATCACGATTGGAATCTCAGTCTGTCAAACTTGGAAGGATCCATTCATCATTGACAGTCCCTTGTAGTCAAGGATGATTGTCTTCCGTTATTGTCTTATCTATGGGTCCGAAGATGGCTGACAA
This sequence comes from Alligator sinensis, assembly GCF_000455745.1. NCBI lineage: Eukaryota > Metazoa > Chordata > Crocodylia > Alligatoridae > Alligator > Alligator sinensis. The sequence continues at coordinate 2,209,748 of NW_005841945.1, read as the reverse complement.
GGCCAATCCAGAATCAACAGGTTCTATTGTAGCTTGGGCGTATGTTTCTATGTGAGGTGGGTGGCTCTGGATTCTTGGTTCAGTCTGCAATTCCACTAGTCTGCTACTCTAGTTTTTCCCACTCCTATTGTTGTTGCCACTCTAGTTTTTCCCACTCCTGCTGTCATCGTGAGGTTTCAGAGTACTTAGACCATTGCAGCAGATTCTTCCTCCATTTGTGATGGGCCTGGGTGATAGTTCCCCCACAAGTTGATGTCAATGTTGCATTTTGTTAAGTTGGCCTTGAGGACATCCTTGACGTGCTCTCTCTACCCTCATCTTGAGCATATGCCTTGACTGAACTGGGAGAATAAAAATTGCTTCCGAAATCTGGAGTCAGACATCCAGATAATGTGGCTGGCCCAGCTAAGTTAATGTTGGATGAACATCGCCTCAAAGCTCATGGTTTGCTTGTGAGAGAGTGCTAACGTTGGTGTGTCTGTCTTCCCACTGGATTTGAAGGATCTGCTGCAGGCAGTGTTGATGGTACTTCTCCAGACATGAGATATCTCTTGTACATTGTCCATGTTTCAGCTCTGTACAGTAAGGTAAGGATCATGACTGCTTGATAAACCATGAGCTTGGTTTTGAACCTGATACTGCAGTCTTTGAAAATCCATTTCCTTGGGCATCTGAAAGCTGCACTTGCACATCTGAGGTGATGCTGGATTTCTTTGTCAATGTCAGAGTTCTGCAAGAGATGGTTCCATGGTATTGGAAATACTCAACATTCTCTAGAGTCTCGCTATAAGTCTGATTTACCAGAGTTGGGGTCTGCTTATTAAGAGCTTGTTGATAGAGGACCTTAGTCTACTGAATGTTAAGTGTCAGTCCCATTTTCTTGTAAGCCTTGGTAAAGACATCAATAATTGCCTGAAGGTCTGCTTCCAACTGAGCACACACTATAGCATCAGCAGCATACTGGAGCTTGATAGAGGTTGGGGTGGTCTTCGTTTTGGCTTGGAGTCAGCTGAGATTAAACAGCTTATCATCCATTCATTTTAACAGTATTATACACAGTGAGTCAGTGGATGACCCAGCCTTACCTTTTCATGCTCATCTTGCACAGCATATTAAAACCGAATCTTTTATCTAGATGCCAAATGAGACTGAAAGCTACAGAAAAGCTTTTCCTTGAATTGAGCCTTAAGGTTTTATTTTTTGACTTCATTTCTGAATTTTGGATGTCAATTCCAAGACCAAATACCAGACACGTAGTAGCAACAGAATCTAGTTCAAGGGTGAAGTTTCATTTAAAAGAGAGATGAATATTACACCCATTTGGCAATGTGCTTGTTTGTTTTGCCTTAGAAATCTTTGAATTTATTGTATAGCAGAATCCACTTAATCATAACAGGTGTAATTGAAAGAGCCACTTCATTGAAATATATCCAGATCCCCTCTACACACTACATTTATGCCACAATTAATGTGGTAATAAGACGACTGTCCAGCCCTATCCCCAAACCTCACTGGTGCTAGTTGGAGGCCCTGCTGTGCTTCTTAGCCAGAATCAAAAACCAGCTGATTGGGAGCTCCAGCCCTGGATTTGTGGGCATCTGGCTTTCAACTTGCTGGTGCAAGGGGAATCCTAGGATCGTGATCCCAGACTTCCCCTGTACTGATAAGTAGAAAGGGCATGATGGGGGTATGATCCCCAATGCCAACATTATGCCTCCTCCCATGCAGATCCCATGTGCCAGGGCCCTCCAAATAGCTTAATGACATTGAAATGCAATGGCTGCTCCTTGCTTAGGAAAGAATTGGTATATGTTCTGCTGTAGTAGGACTGCAGTTCTCCGGTGCCATGCCATTAACTGTTGCTTAAGCAGTTGTTAGATATGAACTTCTGAGCTCCGGTCTTTTTTAATATCAAAATGTTAAAGATCAGAGTAAGAAAATTAGTCATGGCAAAGCTTGTTCTTAAATGTGAATTCTTTCAAATTTAATATTATTTAAGCCTTAAAGTCAAAAGTCCACTGCCAACAGAAGTATTAAATTTTCACTCCCTTCCAGTCCTTTCTCATTGATAATAGTGCCCTCATGTTCACCTAACCCCCACCCCGCCAAAAACAAACAAACAAACAAACAAACAAAAAAACCCCAAAAAACTTCTACATGTCCTCTTTCCCCTTTTCACAATGGACTTGACAAAATTGCTACTTAATAGTAATGCCATACACAGCTATGATTCTGCATGTCAGTGTTACTTTCTATATCTGGAGGAGGGAGGGAGATGGTGCAAGTTTTGGTCAGTAGTGTCAGGATGCAGCTGGGTGGTGGGACAAAGTACAAATGGCAACTTCTAGTTTGTGAATGTGAACACGCAGCTGCCAACGACAGCCACTGTTTTATGTCAGCTCCTGGAACAGCTGTCCCTGTAACCCACCCTCCCTGCCCCCAGTCAAATGACTAAACAACTGGTTTTGGTAATGCGTTCCATTGCTGTTTGAATCCCCTGCAGCTCTGAACAAAAAAATGTGTGTTCATTTCTAATGAAGTAAAAAAATTAGGGAGTAAGGTCAATATCAATTGGACACAACATTCAGGTTTATAATGTAACAGAGAAGTTGGCTGATCATCATGGAGATAGTTCTACATCCCCGTTGATAAAGGCGATCTGTCCAGAACAGAATGAAGGCTGATGAAATATTGGAACAAGTTGTTCAGGCACTTGAATTGATGCTGCATTTGCTGTACCTGTACATTGGTTTAGGAGGTTGATCTGCACTTTGATGTTATCTGTGTGGCACCTGTCACAGACATGAAGTGCATTTTAACAAACTAAAGTGACAAAATGTCCTAGATTGATATTGAACTTTATTTGCATGTTTTCCTCCCTTTTCTCACATGTTATCTTTTGAAAGAACATGCTCTGATGTGTTGGATTTTTGTAAAATAATTTTTTTTCTAAGAAATTGCACACTACAAGTAGTGTTTGTGTTGCATCTAAAAGATTGGGTGTTATATAGGATAGCATTGATCATAAAGGAAAATAAATCTTTGAGCAGATTCTATAGGGTTCTCTTTTCCCTATCCAAAAAAAGTTACCTTACACTTTCAGTGAGAATGACCTCTGCCTTAAATTGAAAGAAGAAAACCCAAAAACAAAAGTTATATCTCCATAAGTCCTGAAACACCATGTATTTCCTTTGTAGCAGACTGCTTTTTTAACAGCTTCATTACACAGAAATCAAGCCATCACAGAGGCACGCTACAAATACCATGCAGATAATATTAGAGCTGGTGACTTTGGGGGAGGGAGGGGGGTATGTGCGCACGTGAAAGCAAGAGCAAAGGAGAGAGTCCTTTCCTCTTCAATACTGAAATGTTGTTTTGGAAAGACTGAAAACTAACTGCAGGCAAATGGTTGGGTAAGTCTGGTTAGACAAAGTCTCCTTATTATAACCCACAGAAATATTAAAAAATATTGCAATAAATTATTTTTACAGTGGGTAGTTTTCACTTTGACTCTTCTGTCCCTTGAATCCCTCTCCCCCCCACCCCCCACCTTTTTTTTTGTTTGTTTCATAAGTTCTTTTAGGCAAGGTTATCTTCGTTAACATTTTTAAAGTGGCTAACATAATTAAGTCCTATACCTTTTAGAGAGCCTGTGTGGTGCTAAAGCTATGGAATTAATAATAGTCTTTGCATGGAACTAGGAAGCATTGAAACAATCTTAACCATTTTTTTTAATTTCTAATTTAACTGAAAGCTTCAGGATTTCAAAATGATTGGGTAATGGCTTTAGCCAGATTTTTTACATTTTATTTGGAATGAAAATAATTGTTTGGAGTAGTTCCATAAGTCTTTTTTGTCACTTAAAGGGGGAAAACATTATAATGATGGCTTTGTTGTAGTACAGCAGGCCCTACCATTATAAGCAAATTGCGTTTATGGTTACAGAAGATTTCTGTTCTTGGAAATTGCAGAAAATCTGCTTTACTTCTGGATCTCCTTTGGCCTCCATGCAAATGCTGTTTAAGCATTCAGTAAGATTACATTTGTTCTGTGTCCTTAATTATCTCAAGAGTTTAAATTATCTTCTAAGGTGTCCCCAAAGTATAACTACAAAGCTTCCAGTGCTGCACAAATAATAAAGCTAGACTTGTTGCTTTTACAAGAACACATACAATAAGCAGTCTTGTCAAACAGGTAAAAAATTACCTAATAATGGGAAAAAATAAATGGGTCCCACTATAGCTTGAGAACATGCTGATCCTGATTTAAACTGTTCCTGATGGAAGTGGACTGGCAATGCACTGATTTTGTAAGTCTTTTATAGACCCATCCCTATACAAAGAGCAGAATACCTGTATCAAGAGTGAAACAGTATTTTGAATGCAAGCTCCCTACTAAATTATTTCTGGCTAAACTGTACGTTTTTCTGTGTGTAGTCTTGTTGAGTGCAATGGAGGAAGGAATCCAACAGAAATAAGAAAGAAAACATAAGAGGAGGCTGGACAGATATTTGGCTGGGGTGATATGACCCCAGCACCCGTTCCTACCCGGGGCAGGGGGTCAGACCTGATGATCTGTTTAGGTCCCTTCCGACCCTAAGCACTATGATGAGTCATTTAAAAAAATCCCGAATTTCCAGATTAAAAGGTGATATCATCAATGTTTGCTTCACTTCTATGAATGCATACAATATTTAAAGAAAATAAATGGACACTGTTCTTTCTTCAGAGTATTTTGTAGGACTTCTGACCAAGTCTTACAAACACTTAAGCACATACCATGACAATAAATGTGACTAATTGTATACATTTAAGTTAAGCATTTAGGGTCTGATATTGTGTGTGTGTGTGTGTGTGTGTGTGTGTGTGTGTGTATTTAAGTGCATGTCAATTCTATTATTGACTTCCATTGTGCAAAATAGCATCTATCTGAAGACTAGGGACCTAATTTTAGGCATAAAAAATGTGATAAGAAAGGTCAAAGGTGTTGATAATGAAGGTAATGGCTTAGATGCTAGTCATTGTCTATCTACATTTAATTTAATCATACCTATAAAATATATAGATAACCACTCCCCACCACAAAACATAAATTATGTTAAGAATATAGATTGCGAAATTTACAGGAATACCAAATATTCTGGCTCTTTGCTTCTATACATTATGATAGCCTTTAATTACACGATACACAGTTTTGTTTTGTTTTGTTTTCTTTAGAACCCCTGCTTCATTCAGTGCACAGGATAGACAGTATGAACTAAATAAACAGCTGTTCAATATTTTGTTTTCTCTTTGTTCCCTATGTGGCCCTGGGCTTTATTTACTGCCCACTAGTCAAACCCTTCTCTGAAGATAGAATTAGTCATTTCGTCACAGCTTTTCTATGGTGTTTATTGCTATCATGCCTCTCACACATTAATGAATTTATTTTCACAACGCTGACTTCCATTGACTTCAATTGCAGTTGTGAGCACTCAGCACTTCTGCAAAGCAGGCCCAAGGGTGTCTAGTCATGCAACCAGAAAATGAGGTCACATGATTACTGACTTGCAGTGAAAAGTTTGGTTTTCACAGATGGGTCTCAGTTATTTGCTGACAGCCAAGAAAGGGAGAGACTAGAATTCTGGGCTCAATCCCAGGTTCTGATAAGGAATGTACTTGAGTGCATACAGATTCTTCTGCCCATTCATCTTATGGCAGAGCCCTTTTGTCTATCCTTTCAAATGGTCTCTGACTCAGTCCCACCTTTTCCCCAACACGGGCTTCTTGTCTTAACCCATTCTTGCCTCTCTAGTCCCATTCTCTAATAATCTTCATTTCCAAGTTGGTCTCAGCTCTCTCCCTCTGGCTCCTGATCCAAGTTGGGCCTAACATCATATGCTGCAGAATAGATGCTCATCAAGCTCTTCATCTGGTGCCAGGTCCCCTTTCTGCTTTCTTGTCCCATTCACTTTTTCCAGGCATTCTTTCTCCTTTCGTGTAAAATGAAACTCATTTGCTAATTTCTCTCTATTCACCTAGCCAGCCCTAGTTTCCTAGGCTTCTTATCCTTTACCAGCAAGCACTAGTCTTTATCTCCTTTTCCCTTCCAGTCTCTGAGCCCAGCCAGTCCAAATTCTCCTCCCAAACCCTGACCCTCCCGCTTTCTCTGATCCAAAGTTCCCTGCTCTCAATCCCAGACATCCCCTCCCTTCCAAGGTTTTCATCTAAATTGTCTCTCTTCTCTCACAACCTTTGTTTCAGTGCATTTGTTTTCAAACTAGTCTCAGTTCTTTTCCCACCACTCCTGGATCTCATTTTTCCCCTACCTCAAAATGCTTCTCACAGTCTGTTTCCTCTACTCTTCTTCCCTCAGCTCTTGTTGCTGTCACTTCTATGTTCACACGAGATTGTTTTCTTCTCCCTTTTGCTTGAGACTAGATCCTTGAGTGCCTGGAACACAGGCTCCCTTCTCGCCATTCCTGTATTTATGCTTTCTCTGCCCTTGTGCCTTGCAGAATGGATGTTGCAGTCTAATCACTTTCACAGTGGATCATGTCTACCTTGGTTGGAAGGGTGAGCTGTGGGGCACATGTGAACACTGAATTTTTCAAAGCCCTGAAACAAACATCCCACAGCAAAATGTCAGGCCTCTGTTCCAAAGCTTGGGGTGCTAGAGTTCTCAAAGTTAGTTATTAAAATCCTGTAATGTAAGCAAAATGACATATTTTATTCCCAGTCTCATTCTTGCTGACAGTTGAAAAGCTTTTGCTGAAACAATTCTAACACTAATAATAAAACATCAGGTTGAAGCAGTTTGAAATGGGGAAAATTCTTGGTCTAAATGGTTAAAGTTTTTAAAAGATTTTTAAGAACAATAATAAGAAAACAACCCAATCCCTAAGCATGATTTGTGAAGTGTCAGGCAAATCGCAACCCCTGTTTATATTATATAATTTTGTTCAGGTAGGTCATCAACCTTATTCATTTCTGGACAATCAACAGTAATCAGGGAAATGGCAAGATACAGACACGCTCTTAAGAATACAAATTGGAATTCCTTTTCAGCCTTATATATATGTCTTATGATGCTTTATACTTTGCAGATTACACCTTTCCACATTATCTTCTGCATATGACTGGCTTATGCAAGGGAATATTGTATTTAGAAATAAATATCCCCCTTTTCAGAAAGGGATATTTGGTACATATGCATTTTGAACGTTTTAGGGTACCTCAATAATTAAAATGGGATAGAATAAGGTGTGGAGACTAAGGAGCTCCCTTCCTCCTTTTCCCTTTGTTAATTGACTGCTCTGAGTCAATGATGTTGGCTATCTGCTGAGCCAGGTAAAGGTGCTTTCCTTCTCAAAGAAGCTACAACGTTTACAGATGGACATATCCATGGAAACAGCAGAACACTCCAGTACAGGGAGAGAACATATGCCATCAGTGTCTTAATGGCAACAGTGGAGACGGGGGACAGGGAAAGAAAGAAAATAGAAAAGGAGATATTTCCAGCCCAAACTGTAGCTGTCCATTTTGAAAAGGATGCATCTTGGACATGATGCAGCATAAAAGTAATACACAGTGAAAATAATTGTCTCACAATGGACACATTCTGTTCCCTGTATCATTTCATCTGAAAAGCTTTTTTTTCCCTTCTTTTTATATGTTTGTTACTCATGTGGATGAAGTTTCAGTTGTAAGCAAAGGGTCTGATTTCTGAAGGACTGTGACACACATTCTGGTGCCTATGCAATTCACAGCACAAAATATTTTCTAGGGAGAGACTGTTGTAGAAGTTGACCGATGACTGCAACAAACATTGAAAGTACTTCTGCTCCTACAAAAATGTACCAAAGTGTTCTATAGATAAGGTAGGAAGAAATAACATTGCAATGTTATGGGTACCTTTTAAAAATGTACTTATTTTAATAAAGCCACTCAGATAGGTATTACTATAAAGCAGACATGTCCAAAGCTAGATTGATGACCATGTTGGCAATGTCACTGCAACATAGCAATACTGTGCAAATGCATTTAAAGTGAGGCATTTATGGCTTCTAAATATAAGGGACCATTTTTAGAAGTTATACTTGGGTTTACCTATCTGACCTTACAAGTGCCTGGTGCTATGTTCTGGTCTGTGGTGGTCAAGGTTCAGCATTACATAACTGAAGTGAGTGAAAATAATACTTGAATAACAGCCTGAAGCTTTCTGAACTATTTTTCATAATATTACCATTCATCACAGTAAATGTACTCAGTGTCCTGATATCTTACAAAATTAAAATCTTCAGCCCTGATTCGCTATCCGAGTTAGTTAGTGTGGACTGAAGATGACTTAAAAACTAGGCTTTCAGCTAATAGAAAAAATGTGCAATTTTTTTGGTTTTGGTGTGAAACAGACAAAAAAACCCCAAACCCAAATAAATATATTTCTTGTGGGCCTGGAAGCTGTTTGGCCTACGAAACTACTTGGTGTACAATTGATATTCATGTCAGTTTCATAGCTGATATGCAAACAGCTGCACTGCAATTGATATAAAGATTCTCTCTCTTTTTTTTTAAAGCAGCTGCAGGGGTTCCTAGTGTCTCCTGTTCTGAGGAGTCTGAGTATGAAGTAGTGCCACTCTAATAATCAGCTATCGCTGTCACCCAATGCCACCAAATCTCATAGCCCCTGGGATATGGCAATATTGAATTCAGTGGCACCTGTCCCTGCAGGTCCTGTAGGGCCAAACCACTGAGCCAGCTCCAACCCCTGACTCCTTCCTCTTCCCCAACTGTACCTCTGATCCCTCCCCAAGTGCTTCCTCAACTCCTATCACCCGTTTAACTCAATGCCTGAGGCTCACATGCTGAATACACTGGCTGTGTGTGTCACTTATGACATGCAGGTTGGCTACTGCTGATCTTGTAGTTTTGCTTGCCTCCAGCCTGCTAGAGGCCTCCATCAGAATCCTATCTCAGATTAAATAGCCATTGAACTGTCACAGTTTGTGGCTCAACAAAGAGGCATTTTCTGACAAGTCTTTGACCAATGGACACTCCTCTTCCATTGGGGAGGTGTGATCAAAGATAGCCGTCCATACTTACATGGTCCAGGTGCAGAATCACAGTTGACATCTAAGGTACAGGATGAAAACAGACAAGTTCAATGATGAGATGAGGAAGCAGATGAGAAAAAAACAGTATGAGAAGAGAATAATATGAATTTGCCCTTTGGATTCTGGATCTATATTTTCTTTTTATTGCCAAATTAAGTCAAAGGTATTGTGGATGATTCACACTTGGGTCTTAAAAATATCCAGATAACAGAAAATTAAAAATTGGAAAGAATGCTTTATTTACAGTCTGACATGTTTAAATGAACATTTCACACCTCTGTTTTTAGTGTGAAATCCATTTCAGGTTACATACAGTAACCATCTATAATTAATGTATTGACCACTTAATATCTTGTGAAATTGGTTTGTTTCAGTCTTGTTCAAAGTGGTCAAGTGGCTCTTTCATAAAAACCCAGCACCATGTTTGGTCTTTGGATCCCCTATAGCGATGTGAAGTCTATAACCCTAAATCAAAGCTCAGTGAACTGAGTGAAAAGGCTTTTACTGATTTCAATGTGCTTTGGAACAATGGTCACAAACTGACAGAAAGCAGATTTAGGCTAGATATCAGGAAGAACTTCTTCATGGTAAAGGTGGTCAAAATTTGGAATGGGTTTCCAAGGGAGGTGGTATTCTCCCCGACCTTGGGGGTCTTTAAGAGAAGGTTGGGGAAAGGCATCTGGCTGGGGTCATGTGACCCCAGCAATCTTTCCTGCCTAGGCAGGGGGTTGGACTAGATGATCTGTTGAGGTCCCTTCCAACTCTAGCATCTATGAATCTATGGACTAGGCCTGAAAAAAATGAGTCGATTAGATTTAACCCACAGTTCTAGGGACAGAAGTAACACAAACTGGTTTAAGTAATCAGAAACTGGTTTAAACTTGTAGCACAACAGAAGCTCAGTGCACATAAACATTGGCAAATTGTACTGCCTTAGTTAGGGGGGCACATGCCCCCCACCCCCAACATCCAGTCAGCCCCGTCCGGGAAGCAGCCACAGCACTCCTGGAAGCAGCTGTAGGGCTTCACTCCCCGGTTGGTGCTCACTGGGGGGGGGCACTGGCACTCCTTCCTGCCCCCCTTCCTGTCCCCAGAGCAAGGAATGCAGCCTGTCAGGGGGTGCACTGGCACTCTCAGGGGTGCATGTGCAACCCCGTCCACTCCCTATGTGTTGCCACTGCACATAAACTAGTTTTACAATGGCCAAATCTGGTTTGAGGTAAACCTGGTTGAGTGTAGTATCAGACTTAACTGATTTGGGCCAAACCGGTTTATGAAACTTCTGTCCCAGGCCCCTTCCTGGTTCAAGTTAAGTCCCCCAGCATGCTTTCCAGCCCTGGGCTGAGCTGTGCTCTCTGCTCCAGCAAGGAAGGGTTGGGGTGGGGGGAGGCAGAGACTGCCCCTCCCAGGCAAACCCTGGCTGAGGTCTGGGGGTAGGGAGGGGGATTGAACTTCCCTTCCCTCAAGTATAGAGCTGCCCTGCCATGCTAAAAGCTTACTGTTAGCTGTAACTGTGGACTACAAATCCCAGAGGCACCTGTAAGCAGAAAGAAGAAGTGATGAGCACCCCTGCAGAGTCCTGTTTTTGTGATTCTGGACTGCAAATCCCAAAGAACTCACAGGCAGCAAGAAGGGGAAGAGAACACATAGTCCACGCTGGCTATGTGTCATGGAGCTGTGTTTTAGCACCCCCTGGCTTCTGGCCTGAGCCACTGCAGGCATGTGGCTGCATTACCTGAATCAAAAGTGAATGTCTGTCCAGTTGTTTCTCAGTTTCATCTCTGCAGTTTAGACTAACCTGCAAAGGCTGAATCAGTTCAGCCTTGGGATTTTTGACTGTCTGTACTTAGCCACAGTGTCTAAGTGGGTACTTAAAGTCAGGTGGGGGTACAGTGGTGGGGTATCCTAGGAGTGTTAAACAGTGAGTAGTTCCCATATATGCCTGGAATACATAAAACTGGAGAACTTAGTAATTGGTCATGTCTCACAAGCATTGAAATTACAGGCACAGATACTGAATCCAAAGAAAAATAGAGCCAGAAATTAAACAGCAGCAGGAGCAGAAGCAACAACAAGCATACAGAATGACAACATCAATCCAGTTAAAGATGCAAGGAGTTAGGCAAGATAGGGGGATGGGGATCATCAGATCTATCATGTGGACTATCATTCTTTATACACTGAGTATGTAAGATAGTAGTATGGTATGTATTTCCCCCCTTAAATGGGAGCTGCTTAAAAAAATAGAAATAAAAACCTCGATTGAGAGGGAGACTTCTGACTATTTTTTTAAATAGTGTAAAGATATGAAGTAAAAAAAAAAAAAATAGAAGAAACTGGAAAAAATGTTCTTGTTAAAAAAATGATGCAATTGGGGAAATTCCTTTAGAGATAGTGAAAAGTATTAAGTTTTGAACTGAGTGATTATAGGAAAGTTGTGTTGCCAGACAACACAGTGCACCACATGTTTCTATAATTGCCATTTTTCTTGGATGAGCTTGCTCATTTTTGTCTATCAGTAAAGTAAATAAAGTACTATTTCCTAAATGAAGAAAACCCACATCAATGTCTAAAGCATGGAATAAAGATGTTTCAAAACTACAGATTTCACCTTTCTGTTGGGATGTTTGAATAAGGATTCAGTTCTTTTCTCCCTTATGATGTTTCATTGTCTTTTCAGCTGATGCTTGCAAAGCTTGTACCAAAGTGTTTAAATATTTGTTCTTGAATACAAGGAGTGAGTGAATGCATTTCAGGAACAGGCCAAACTTAATCAACTACATAAGTCCTGATTAGCTTTTCCGAAAGTACTGTTTCATTCCCTTTTGGAAGTGGAGAAAAGGAGCATCTGCATCCTCAGACTGAGGTTAAATCTTTTCAACTTTTCCTTGATGCCCTATACTATATCCACTATCCTTCAGGATATTTAGCAGTGGACAAAGATTCTTGGGAGCCTGCCCATATAGTTGCATGTGTCACTGCTAAGTGACAAAAGATTCAGCCTGATCCAAAGTCCTTATCCAAAGTCTGTTGTCATGTGTGAGCAACAAAGGGTGCAAACTAGGTTCCAATATGTTTGGATATCTGATCTGATCCAAAACACAATGAAGTCAATGAGAGCTTTTCTCTTGACTTCAGGTGGCTCTGCTTATTTTTAAGACCCTTTAGTGCATCATTTCCTCTGGGCTGCCAGTCACTACTTCAATAAGTGTTGAAACAGCAGGTGTTGGAATTCTATCTCAGCCTTCCAAATACTGTTCTCTAGTAGATGGGTCAGGAGCCCTTCCCCAGTGTTTGTATTAAAGCCTGAAATATAAAAGGTGCGTGCTGTGCCCCTCTTGTCTGTGTAGTGTAATGTTGGGCATTGTGTGTATAAGTAAAGGATTGCAAAGCCAGTTCCGTCTTTTCTGCTAGCTTCATCATAAATCTTTATGGAGCTCTAAACTAGATTTCTATCCCTACTTAATTTACTGGAACCTCTTTCAGTTTGGTGCTCAGGGCTGTTGCTTTTTTTTTTTTCCTTTTTCTCTTCTTACTATGATTATAATTGAAGGAAATGCATGTCAGATTCTCCGCTGCCTCCCAAGGTATTGCCATAGCAGTTACAGGTCTTTAAAGTATTGCTGAATATACTCTCACCTCTGGTAACTAGTAATGAGTCAAAGGTATATATTTCTGAAATAAATGGGTATCAATGTCAATAGGCAACTCTTACACTGAGAAAAAAATATTGCACATCTTCTTCCCATATGATTTTGACAAGTATTGTTAGGAAAACATGTTTAGACTAATGTAATTTGACACAGTTGTCAGTGTTTAAATTCTTAAAAGGTTACATGTGTACCAACCATAATCCATTGCAGAGGAAGAGGAATAGGCACAGTGGGGAGAGGGGAGTAGGCAGTCATGGATAGAGTATAGAAAGGCAAAGAACAGATGGATGGGAACTGTATGTAGAAGACATGGGGGTAGAAGTTGGTGAGTTGGCAGGGAATGGGGCAGGGGGTGGGTAGCCTCTCCACTCCTGTACTGTTAGCAAGGTGTGAAGTTATATGCCAATGTAGACACATTCCATGTATTTTCAGTGGCTGGTTTACATGGAGAACTGTTTTAACTCATTTATGTACAGTGGGTACCTATTGGACCTTTGCTTTCACATGTGCTAATTAGCACACATTGCTAATTAACATGACACTGGGCACTTTAATTAGAGTAGCTTTCAGAGCTGCTGAAATCAAAGTGCTCCTCCACATCCCCGGAGCATGTGTATAGATGCCCTGTGATGTTACATTCTCTTTTTACAGGAACTTTATGGGTAAAAACAGATATCACCAAACAAAATGGATCATGTTGTGGTGGGGCATGTCCCACCACAGCTGATCCTCTGTATTGAGCAAAATGCATGTTATACACTGTCCCACACTGAGCAGGACAATGTATTCCCTTTGACCAGGGATTTCCTGTGTCTATTGCTGCCACATACCTCCTTGCTAGATTCTGGGTCCTGTACTGACCTCTGTGCCTCATGTAGAGGCATGGGTTGGCATGGGTTCCAACATGGGGTCAGACCCTTCTCTGACCTTGTGCAATACTAACCCTGGGATGGACAACGGATTCCCTCTGGTTGTCATGTACAGCCTGCAGTCATGGGGGACAAGCTGGTCCTAGCTGACAGGCAGCCCCCCAACCTAGAACAGTCCCCTTTCTGCCTTTTTCCTGCCTCTCCCCACCCTCTTGTCTCTTGCATTCTAATTTCTCTCTCCTTCTCATACTCTTTTTGCATGTTTTTTCACAGGATCTGATGAAGTGAGCTTCAGCTCATGAATGCTTGTGCTACATACATATATTTATTTTGGTTATTTTTTAAGTAGAGACCTACTGAATTTACAGTGGAAGTGGAGAGACTAGAGAACCTGGACCTTTTCAGCCTCCGCAAGAGAAGGTTGAGAAGCGACCATGTGGCTGCCTATAAGTTCATCACAGGGGCACAGAAGGGCTCCCAAGGGAGGTGGTGCTCTCCCCTACCCTGGGGGTCTTCAAGAGGAGGTTGGATATTCATCTAGCTGGGATCATCTAGACCCAGCACTCTTCCCTGCCTATGCAGGGGGTCGGACTCGATGATCTATTGAGGTCCCTTCTGACCCTAACATCTATGAATCTATGGACTGCACTGCGGCTTCTTTAGTCTTGCAGGTTCCTCTATGTGCCCCCCACTATTGAATGGTGGAGGGGTCCTGCTTGTGTCTCGCTCCCAATTGTCAGGGAAGTGAAAACCACAGTTTTAAATATAGTATTGTTTTTGTCTCCTCACCAGTCAGCAGCAAGAATTGGGTCTGTCAGGGCCCATTGGCTAATCAGGTGCAAGTGGCAGGGGGGGCACATAGGGAAACCTTCAAGATTGCAGCCCACTTCCACTGTGAGTTTGGTATGGCCCTATATATAAGATACTAATCTACCCTGCTTCTACTTGACTCCAGACTAACATGGCTAACTACATCTCTAAAATATCTCACGCAAGTGTCTGACCAGCTCTTGAAAATTTCCAGGTATTAATATTCCACAACTTCCCTAGGTAGCCTGTTGCAATGCTTTATCATTCTCACAGTCAGAAAGTTCTTTCTATTACCTGCTGCTAGTATCTGTTTCTTACTTTTTGGGTGCTTAGCATGAGGCCCCTCTCAACTGAGACTCTGAACACATAAACTAAATGTGATTTAGTTTTGCATTTTGATAAATTAGCCCCTACACATTTTTTACTTGGTTAAGTGTAATTAATTCTAACAATTTGCCTGTCATCCCTGATCTTCTATTCCTCAGGAATAAAATGGTGGTGGTAATACCACTTCACTTCACAGCATGTTTGTGAAGATGAATTCATTAATGCTTCTGCATACAGAACAGCAACCAAACAAACAAACCCCCAAAACACTAATGCTACTTTAGAACCCCCGCCTGAGGAAATTAATACTTCTGTATTCAATGAAGGATTTGGTTTGTGTCCAGTAAGTTAATTCATGGAACTACTCTGTGAATAATGAGTATAAAAATAAACCTCTAAGTGAAAACTCATTTATTGAGCATGATCCATACTGGACCCTGAATCAAACAGGTGCCCTGTCAGATACGATCCAATCGCAGTCTTTAAACAAGGGGGACATATTTTGGTTGGACAAATTACCTTAATTGGCTAGCTTTTGAATGTTTGATTTGTAGCCTTAACATAAATTAAATACAGGATAGTACACGTGACGTATGGACGTATATGTGAGTTGTTGTTTGTCTTATCATAGTACTTTTGAATGAGAACCTCCTTCTGCTAACTGCTATAGAAACATGGAACAAAAAGACAGTCCCTGCTCCAGAAAGACAGATAGTCCATGTAAGAGGCAAGGGGCAACAGATGTGTACAAACAGATGCGGAAATGCAAAGGGGGTGCCCATACTGGTTAGTGTGAAAGGCAGTGGTCCATTCATACCAGCAGCCTGTTACTGATATTTCTTTCTTTCTTTCTTTTCTGTAGACAGCAAAGGAGAATGTTAAGGAAGGTGAACAACTGAGTTGCTTTACAGATTTCGACTAACACTTTCCAACAATGAAGGGCAGCATGGGAGAAAGCACACAGGCGTTCATCCAAATTTTATCAAGCAGTCAATGAAGACTGGCATAATGGGTCAAACAGAAGAAGAGTTTGTTTCTTAATAATGAATGACGATTCAGACATAGACCATGATGAGCTGAAAGATGAACAGTTTTTGATACAGCATAGGAGGGAACTAGTAGAGAAATGAAATGAGGGGTAGCATGGTCGGAGTACCGGCCTAAGCAATTGTTCTTTGTGGTAGCAGTTTGAACAGTTGTGAGAAGGGAAATACTGCATTTTTTTCAGGGCCAGAGAATAATTCAAGATGTGTGGATGGATGGGAATAGGCCTATCCTGGATATGTTACACTGCAGAAATGGGGAATATTTTTGAGAGACCAGATGCAAAGCTATTTTGAAACTGGATGAGAGGTCAGAGTCAATGAGAATGCCCAGATTACAAGCTGACGTGAGAAGTAGGATGTCTGTGGTATTCATGGGGATTTGGCAGGAAAAGTGACTAGTCAGGCTGAGTTTAAGATGACTGCTAGTCATCATCACTGAGGGAAAGTTAGAGAGAGGTAGAAGGTTTAGAGGGAAACAAGTTTAGAGTAGAGAAGTACATTTGTGAGACATTTATTTAGAGAGAAGATTACATGCGTTTGCAAATGAGA
Source organism: Alligator sinensis (assembly GCF_000455745.1). Lineage (NCBI taxonomy): Eukaryota > Metazoa > Chordata > Crocodylia > Alligatoridae > Alligator > Alligator sinensis. Next base: position 2,193,403 of record NW_005841945.1, on the reverse strand, counting down.
TGATAAAGAAGCT